>NW_027466495.1:1800000-2370000 GCF_050575085.1 Anarhichas minor | reverse complement strand
GTGCGGCTGTTTGTTTGCTCCTCTGCTCAACAAATATTGCTGTCAAATAATTGATTCAAGTGCTTTCTCAGCAAGTACATTTTGACAACATGGATAGTGCATTCTCTCTCGGCAGCTTGTGATGCTGCATCTCGGGCGCAGCCCACATTTTAGTCCTTAATACCTTTCAAATATAGAGAAGCGAGTCAGTCTTATCCATCACTAAACTATCAAATGCAAATTCAGTTCTAGAAATGCAGTCTAATTTGGAAAGCAAATCTATTGATATTGAAGCAAACCTGCAAAGGACCTGCTGATAGCCCTCAAAACTCTTTAATTTAATAGCTACTCCATATTATATTGTAAACATACGTCCACTTTCATGAGACTTATACTTGGTCCTGATTACCTTGCACTAAAACTGATTTCTCATCTAGTCAGGCTCCATTGCGTTTGTGTCTGGTAAGCCAGAGCTCGGACCAATCAGCGTCCTGTGATAAGACTCTGGCAGCTACGGGCGTGGCGTAGGTGTGTGCACGGCTACCTGGCGGCAACCTCCAGTTCTGCTGAGTGAAGCCGATGCAGAAGTGTCTTAAAACGTGCGTTCTCTACTTACCAGCAGGGGGAGACTCCTCCGGTTGCAAAATAAGTCTGATTGTATGGAAGAAAATGACCTTACTTCTCACTTGATTTATTACCTCAGTAAACATGAGTTTATGTTCTCAATTGCTATTTTCAAGTCTTCTTCAATACAGCACGATGTTCATTTAGTAAGTTATGGACCCATTTAGAGAGAAATATACCGTAAAGCGGAGTATGCTTTAGGGCGGGCCTCCTCTGACTGACAGGTCGCTGCCGCTGCCAGAGCCCTCCGTATCCGGCGTCACTCCTCCGCATTCCAAATATGATAACTTCCTTTCACGGGTTGCAAAAAGGCCAGGCTGGCGATGGCAAAATCGCCGAACTTGAGGCTTCACAATGGCAGTCCACAAACCAGTGGGTGAAAATACCTTTTTGATCTCGTCTGACTTAGTTGACATTTTTATTGACATAGTATTTTAAGTATTCTTTGAAAGTGCGTGCCCTTTGCCAAACAGTTTCCAATGACTGCTTCTCAGATGGTTCTGTGTAAACAAACCATCTGGTGGAGCAGGTTAGATTTCAACCCCTGTGAAAAGCCTTTAGTGGGGATCATTATTATTTGACATGAGCATAATACTCTAGCCTTGCTGGCAAATACTGTATTTCTAGTACAAATGTACCCAGCTTCGTGTTGACAGAATAACAGGTCACTATTTAGAGGGCTAGCTTTGAGTGAGGACACACGGATTTGCAAACAATACTTGCTCATAATGCTGTTTACGATAAATGAAGCACAAGTCGATGGATTATACTGTTGCTGAATCGTAGAGCAGCAGCAGAACAATGTGTATCATTTTTCAGTTAACATAAATCAGGGTGTTGGGAATCTTAATCATTCCGTCGGCATGTCGCCACATGAGACATTTACGATGAGTGTGCAAAGTTTCAAGTCGGCACAGTTTATCGTCTCATGTCAAATTGAGCGTGAAGACAAAGAAAACACATTTAAAAGAATAAAATATTGGTTTAACCCTGAAATACCGCATTGAAAACAAATGCGTAATACTTTTTTTTGCACATTCTCCAATTGATTTGTCATTTCAAACTGATGAACCATGGAAAGGCAAAGGAGCACGACCAGTAATTACTGATGCTACACACAATATTTCCCTGCTTGACATTCAATAGATTAAATCTTCTGCTTAACAACGAGGTGAGAAAATACTTGTAAATGGATTCAGTTCATCTGCGGTTGATTGGCAAATGTCATCAGTCTCATAAAGTGTTGATTATACATTACCATTTTTATATTGAACTTCCATCATAAAAATGTGTGTTGCTAAGTGTGCTCATAACGGAGTACACTGTGGATCTTGGCCCCCCCTGCTGAGCAGATTGTCTTTTCACAGCAGGTGGACTGCCATTTGCTCCAAACTCTTGGAATTGACATCATTACACCTCGATTCTGTGATTCACGTCTGTTCGTAGGCGGCGAGACATCCCATTTCCAGAGAATCAGATGCTTGTTCCCCAAAAGGGGTTTTAGGCATCTTTTTATGATTCACATCGTCATCAGCATTTAAAGTTTAATGTCGCCTCTGCTTCGACTTAGGCAGAGAGGGATTTCTGTGTCTGGTTTGAGAAAAGAAGTATTATTCGAGAAGACAAGCGCAGCAACAAAGCAGTTCTGCAAAAGAAATGTGTCGGCCCTTGTCACCTTGACAGACTGTAGGTATACAGCCCACACTAGCTTCAGAAATAGCATGAATTCATGCAACCCAGGTAGACAATTAGGTAAAATTATGATAATTGTAATCAGTGAGGGGTTTAAAGTATTGTGTTTTCACTGTGGGTTTACGTGGGTTGGTCTTACCGAAGAATTACTTTTCAGCCCAAATGGCTGCCACAATCTCTCTAATGGCATAACCACGGAAACTGTATTAGGAAAAAAAATATAATGATTACATTTTATCCCCAATATCTAATTTCATGGTTCACCCCATCTAATTACCATCCTCAATTTGTGAATTGAAAGATAATCAGAAAATGAAGACTGCAAAAAGCGTCTGACATGTACAACAACAACAAGAAATCAGATTAAAGGTAAATCATAAGTAATTTAACAACTAAGCCCTGACTATATAGGATTCTGCAGAAAAATGAACAAGTTGTGTTTTTTGGTGATTCTATATATTAAGAATCGTTCATAATCTGTGCAGACGTTGACTTCTCCCATTGGAGTGAGTAGGCCACTAGTCTCCTAAAAGACTGGGACAGTGGCGAAACCCACAACCCCCGTCATTTTTTAACAAAACTAAATATTCCAAATACTAATGATGATAATAATAAATGTTAATATATCTGAAGTCAAGACACACACTCTGTGTAGCAGGGTCTTTGTTTCAGTGTGCCACCCTGGCACAGAACGATTCCCTTTTTTTCTTGTTGCCAAAGCAGCACCGACCGAGTCCAAGTTTGATCCCACACAGCTTCTCTCCCATTACGTAAGTGTGTCCCCGACACTGGCCAAGTCGGAGGACAGTGTGGTCAGGTGGTAATGGTCCCTCACATAACCAAAGTGCTATGATGTCAACATAATCACATTGTTTGTACAGTAACCACGATTTGGAGAGTTGTGCCGTTAGGTCAGTCCTTCCCTATTTATGGGTCTGTGTATGTGAGAAAATGAATGATGGCACAATATGTCCTTCATGCTGCCAAGTGTGTGCTGCTGCTCATTGAATGGTTTCTCACACACACACACCCTCAGCCCATCACCGCCAATGACCTCATGGTGAATTTCCTACGCGTTCCATCCCCCACAAATTGGCTAATTTTAGACCACCCACAGAGTGTACACACAGGTACCCACAAAACCCAAAATGTTCACCAGACCTGATGCAAAGCAACGGCAGAACTGAACACGAGAAATGTGGGAATTCATACACCCCAAGGCCCAAGTTTTACGCTTTACAATCTTGAGTCTGACACTCTTATGGCACACGAGAGAGGCAGAGCCACTGAATTGGCGCGCCGCTTATGAGAAAAAGACAAACGTCCTGCGGAGAGCATTGAGATTGGAGCTCCTGTTTTCATTACTTTGGTTTATCGGCTCAATAGTCACCTCCTTTCTCCCAGTGCTAAATGTCCCCTTGATTTGCTCCTCTCGTGCCTCCACCTGAAACAATTCATTAAAAATGAATGAGAAGAAAGCAAAACACTGAGGGCTGGGAGATGAGAGGGAGCGGTAAGACGGGAAAGGGAGTGTGGAAAAAATAGACTGAAGCCTGAATACAACCAGGTAAAGATTATACGACTTAGCTCGAAATATTACTTTCAATGTACATACGTCTGGAAGTAGAGCCTGCTCCATCGTTCTGTGGCATACGTTTGCGTAATCTTCTTATACAATTGCACATTTCTTTAGCTAACTTGATGTTCCAATCTATACAGTATTTACACCATGTGTATGTTGATTAAAGACCAAAATCTGTGTTGTAATTAGAAGGGCATACATTCCCATTTTAGTGGAACAGTCAGACAGATCACATGTACTGCTGAACGTAATGCATCATTCCCACAGCTGTTTCTATTATTGAATGACTCAGAGATTGAATTTCTCTGAAAAGAGAACAAATCAAATGCATTCACTGAGATATTAGGGGCAATTATAGTTATAACTTCCCTTTCCATTAAAACAACCAACCTTAGGTTGGTTCCACAGTGAGTTTGTGATACTTATGTACCCTTTAAGGAATCACTGCGGGTGTTATGGGAATTTATGGTTGCATGTAAGTGCTATTCTGCTCTGCTGGGGTATTGAGGTTTACAAGCTTTATTCCAGAAAGGATGATTCATGGAAAAATGGTATAGAAAACTGGTCTTTCTCACTTTGAAGTTGGCTTTCCATTTTTGTTGAGCTCCTGAACTTGATGTAGTAGAAAGTGTTTAGTTTTGAAATGGCCACTTGTTGATTTTGTGCAATGCCGCCTTCTACATGCCTTTGTGTTTACCACGAAGCAACCTTGAAAGAAACCACCGAAGCCGTCACTTCAGTGCCATGAGAGCCCATTTTCATTGCTGTTTAACTTTGATCAAACATAAGTAAATAGTTAAAGAAAACACAGACGGACAGTGGTTATTTTAGTTTCCCCCAAGTCAGCCATAGCATAACAAGATCCCGGCTTTACATGAATAAGACTGCAATTCCATGTGAGCAACGGTGCGTCTCCAGCTTTATCAGATCTGTTTTTGTTTTGTTTGTCTTTCCCCATTTGCATTGTTATGATGGGGAATAATCTCGAGTAGAGTTTGAATAGCCCCGTAATGAGGAGGAGGAATCAATCTTCCCTTCAAAGTAGGCCCGCTGCAGCAATGAGAATATAAACTCACAGTCATAAATTGCACACTTTAGGTCCCCACATTCTTCTTAATGTCTCTAGAGTTTACAGCGGCCTCGTGTGTGATACTCCACCGTTGATGGGCTGGGTGATTTACGAGAGTTTCTTTTTTTTCCTTCCTGTTGGGAGGTAATGGTGGAGATATTCCAAGATAGCCTTCTCTGTGTGAGCTGCAAACATGCTGTAATTGTTGTGTTCATTTTGGGCCAAGCACAAAAGGATGATCTTCCTATACATCCAACTGACAATCTCACCGATAATCTCAACATTTGGTGTTTGGCGTGTCCATTCATACATATTCCACACGAATAGGCATAATTATAAGGAATCGTGAGTCCCGTAATTAATGTCAGTTGTCAAGCGCTAAAAGGCAGGCAAAGGGTAATGTTTCCCTGTAGCTTGAGCGAGAAGACCTTTGGAATCATGAGGCTGCTGATTGATAATAGCTGTCCCTTCTGCACACACACATGATGCATATAGTCATCGGAAATCATTTCCATCTATCCATATATCCATCCATATATATATATATATATATATATATATATATATATATATATAGGTAGGTAGGTAAAAGTGATATAACTGATTCGTTCAATGTCTTATTATCCAACTGACCATTCACTCCTCTAAACAGCAGCATTTGCAAAATGATAGCAACTGTAACTATGCATTAGCTCTGGATTTGTCCCCATGCTGAGTCAGTGTGCATGGTGCTGTCGTAGAAGTGATTCGATAGAAAGACTTCACAGGATGCTGTCTTTTTGTTGTTAGCTTTTCCAAAACCAAAAAAGTAGCGATTCAAACATTTTGCTCCAGCGTAAGCTGCAAACGTTAGCACCCAGCTGATTGATTTACCTCCTCCATCTACATTAGAAAAGGCCAAATGAATGGTACTATATCCGAGTTTAGACTTGGGTGTCTTTGTCCTGCTCTATATACTATACAGAGAGGTGGACACTCCAGCAACCCCAGTACAACTTGCTATCTGAGACAGTGTAAGGTTTGCCAAACACATTCCTCATCCTCAAATCCTTAAAGGTACAATACGTTGTCACTTTTATTATAACTTTTAAAGCCAATCAGCATCCAAACAGGGTTTGTATATGTTTGATTAAAGCAATAACCGACTGCATATACTGTACGCTGTGCTAGAACGGAAAGCTTGACAGGCGTGAGAACAGTAACTAAGAGGGAAGCCGAGTTACTCAGTGCTTCAGGAACAGCATTATCCACAAAAGACACTTAAATTAGATGCAGCGCATCCATACTCGGCTCTCATGAGTAATGAAGTCAGCCATGTCTTCCCTGGCACAGTTTGTTCCAGGAAAGGTTATGGACGACGACAAATGAAGCTTTCTCCCTACGGATGTCCAAGCAACGACGGCTTTGTGAAATTACCGAAATGGGGAAAGTACAAAGTGACGGCAACGGTGCCTGCTATTTGTATTCATGGCAAACGACCTGCAGGAGGCCAAAGCAAATAGGAATTTTGGAAAGGTGCTATGCCAGGAGTAAGTGGGGAACAAGCAGCAGGAAATCACTTTAATGCTTTCAGCACTCTTTATCTTCTTCTCTTATTTTTTTGATTAATTCTGTGTGACCCTTGCCATATAAGATGTGAACTGGCATCGGTCATGCTGTGTTAACTGGGATAGAAAGAAAGAAATTCAAAATTTATAGCTAGAAAGGAGACATTATTGATGTACATTTTCCAACAACAATCCGGGGGCTGTTAATTCAATGTAGGCAATAATATTATTTTCAGGCCAGTCACAGACCATATCCATGATTTTTGCTATAATAACCGTGTGGTTCATCTGACCCTTGATGGGTGGCATTTTAATATATCCAGGTGCAGAACAGAAAAGGGACCCGATTCAGGCTCCTTTTTAAAAAGTACAGCTTTATGGTTTGACTTGTATGGAATGTTCTGCTACTCACATACAGCACAATGATTGCTCTCTGAGGAACACAAGCTATACGAGAAGAATATTTGGAACGCACGTCAGAATGATACTTTTAGTGACCGCTCTCCCACACTTGGTTTATTTCCCCAAGCCACCTGTCTCGTCCTATGTGGGAATACAACGCTGGAGAAAGCTTTCTACTGTACCACAAAGCAGCCGCAGCAGTAAATCAGCGGATGACCTAATCTAGGGTACGAAAGGCAACATCCTTTTTTTTCCCGCCATACCACATGGGATCTATTTCCTCTCAACATTAATAATACACTGGAGCATTAAGGCATGCTGCAAAAGCAGATGTATTCTTCCCCAGGCTGATTCAACTTGTAAGTATTTCCTCTCGCGAACCCTCCTCCCCAGTCCTGAGGCAAAGCATGATTACCCGAATTTAATGAGATTTTTAATGTGATTTTCTTTTCTTTTTTCTTTTTTTTTTCAATTCCTGCAAGACAATTCTTTCTTATGTACATACAGTGGTTAATGTTTGCAGTGTGATAGTATGCACAAATAACACAGGTTGACTTCCTCCTTCCCACGCTTCTTTCCTTTGATTGTGTAGGCCAGAGGTCTGCTTCTTACCTTTTTATATTTGCATGATGAAGATAATCCTCTGGGAAAGGCAACGAAGGAGGTGTGCAGTCTTTTTTTTTTTCTTTCTATCTCACTACATAGTCATTTCTGTTGCAGGGGATTACTTCATACCAATTTTCACAGTTTACACACCACCCAGACAGTGTGTGATCATTCATTTGCATCTTTTAATATCCAGTGCAATTAATATATTCAGTGCCAGAGGCATAGGTGTTAGCCAGGGGGTACTTATATTCCTGTAGTCTCTTCACTGTGAACCTAAAGTCATTTCAGTGTGATAGTCGCACTTGCAAATATAAACTTGACAAACTACTCACTCTGATGTTAAAATCCATAGGACCAACCTATGTCTGTTACCATTCCTCAGTCCCAGCAACAGAAATGTGTGTCACTGCAAGTGTTGGTACTTGTTTTGTCCTCAAGAATCCGCGCTGCCATCTGAAGGAAATATTCTCTCGAGTGCAGCTAAAGTAGAGATGTCCGCTTGTATTCACCGTAATGAAAAGTACACACTTGAGGATATACATCTCTGGGGTTTATCGATCACAGATAATCCCTCAGATATATAGCACCCAATAAAGTGGTATTTGTTGGAAACAGTCCACAAAATCCTCTTTAGTCTTATAGACTACTTCATATGTGCGTATGAATCATTGCGCTCCCCACACAGACAGCCCTTTTATGAGTGTGTACAAGTCCAAAAGTTTTTGATTGAAAAACCATGCAAACTAATTCTCTTTTTTTTGTTTTTATGAGTTGAATGACATTGTGAATTCATAGCATTGGTGTTTTGTTAATGCTAGTTCTCTCAACACAGGTGAAGAAGCCATTATGCTCTATTTTTTGTGCATTCAAATTGTACCTGTCTAGATCCTTTGTGAGCCTTTACCGTTCTATCGAGAAGTGCACACAGCTACCATACTGATCATACAATAGGTCCTACATTATGAGTAACTGCAGGGTAGACGGCATAATGGCAATATATCAGAAATGTTGGAGGTAATGTAGAGGTTAGCTAGCTTAGATGAAAAGCATTTGTGGATAAGCATTTGTTGCTAAATGAGGGTGAATAGGGAGTTTGGGTTGCTGCTACCCTTACTAAGGACTGACAGGGTTCATTGGGTGTATCCTGACTAGCTGACTGAGGATACATGCACATTTTCAGTTTGCACACATATGCAAAGATATGAGGTTCAGCATACAGAGCTCACTTTCTGAAATAAAACTGCTGTTTGGACCGTTGTCTTAAAAGCAGTTTGTGTAATAGGAAGCCCTGTGCAGTATTCTCTGTTTGTGTGCTCGTAGCTTAACCTCTCTGGTCTCTACTTGGCTGCACTTTTGCTCCCCTCTTTCCTTCCCCAGTCTCCATTCCTCGACAGTGGGGTCATGGTGCATTCTTAAGCACATGTCATCCCAAATAACGGTGAGAGCTGACAGACCTTTGGCTTATAACTCGAATGCTAGCCTTATATTTGGACTATGACATCACAGGGCAACGTGCCTGGTTTCCGCGCCGAAATTGTACCGTTGCTTGTTCCCACAGCACAGACAGCAGCTGTTCTCGCTCCATTTTTGAATGGAACGCAGGACTTCCTGTATTTCTTTTCGAGACTGATGATTACCATATGATCGTCCAACCAGAGCAATAAAAGTCAGAGAATTTGAATTTATTTTCTTGAGAAACTTCTTAAAGAAAATGGTGAGGTAGTCTGCAGTGAGGCTGAATAGAGAAAGGTCCACGTCATCAACACAGAATGCAGTGTCAACTCATTAGTAGATCATTTAAAAGCTCAGGTTATTGCGCTATTCTGTGCTCACATTAGTATTTTAATTAGGTATTTTATTAAAACTGCTCTATCATATAATTAAAACGATATGGAGACCACCCTGCGCCAGTCAAATCGGTGGTGAGGGGAAATATGAGCCTAAATACATTTATTTTGGTCACTATCCCGTCTTTAAATGATCATTTTAATGTACAATGAACATTGCAAACAGTTTTTTTTGGGGGGGAATGTCAGTATGTAACCTCGCAGTAGTGTTTTTGTTCACTACAAGTGACTCAAACTTAAATACAGAGGAATATGCTGACATGGCTGGCCAACCTACTGACTCTAGTCATTAGAGAACTTTGGTGATGTCTTCCATTGCTTTTTTTTTTTTTTTTAAGGGACTTAAGCAAAACAAGTCGCTGCCAAGACAGTTGAAGAGAGAAGACAATACATCGGGGAAAAGAGGGGATGTAGGGAGGTATGGTGGAGACAGATTTGAGAAGCAGAAGGAGTGACAAGGCTGCACATTAGGGCCGCTGGTGTATCGGAGGGGTTGTCGTGTGTGTGTTAGTGTCTGATTGTGACACTCGGAGTGCTACAGTCTGTCTAACATGTATCTGTGGCTTTATGAGCCGATGCCAAACATACACGGCTATGTATGGTTGGATTTTAAATGGTAAACACGTTTTAGAAGGAACGCGACTGAATGAAAATGGAAATATCCTCAGTGAAAAGTACAAGTTCATGAGATACGCCCAAAGTTTCTGAAAGTCAGGAGGGAAAGAGAATGTGACAGCGATTGTGATGACTCCTGAGCACAGATTTGACATGTTACATAGAGGATGGGTTTCCTTCTCTGGCGCTGGGAGACACTGTGGCAAATGAAGTGAGAAGCCTCCATTTATTTTCTCTTTAAATCCCGCTCAAGGTTTCTACTCCACTAACCTCCAATCCCTGCTCATATGAAAGACACACGCAGTCACATGCTAGTAGCTGGAAGAAATCATATTCATATTCGTTTTTGCAACATGTTATTGTTGTGATTATGTTGCGCACTTTAATTATTCCTAAATCTTGCTGAGGAATCTGCAGAGAAAAAGCAGGTTTTGGGGCTTAGGGGTTTGTCAGCCCTATCCCATGGGGGGGGGGGGGGTTCTTTCCCACAGGATTTCCGGGAGCTGTCATTGTAGCTCTGAGACAGCTCTGAATTTATCTGCAGGCTGACAGTGGAATTATAACTGATAAGGTAAAAAAATTTGACTGTAGTCGAAAGGAAGCGCTCTCTCTCTGCCTCGTTATATTAAAGAGCAAGGCCAAAAGGGGGAGAAACCATCTCTAATGGGTTGCATATGGAGGCTTACTATACAGAGTTTGGACGACACCCAAAGCCAATTATATCTCTGTACAAACTAAATCAGCACCCCAAGCTTTTTAGGGTTTTACATCTAATATTATAACGCACTACGAATGTGTTTGCCATGACACATTGCCCATTTCCCTGCCTCTCTCGTGATGGAAGTGGGCCACTAGATCATGGACCTTTTTTTTGTCTTTGCTGCTGTCATGTTAACAACTTGAGGTTCTTAAGGGTTTAATGGGTGCAATAAAATGACTGTCAAGTTAAGGGGCCAAAGCTATCCACTTCAAATAGCAAAGCCAACGTCTCATTCCCCTAAAATTACACTGCAGCTCCAATGCAAGCGTCCACCTGAAGCTTTTCTTTTTTTTACCTCTGAGAAACAAATGTCTTTATTTACATTTTATTCTACCTGGCAACCGTCGGAGTACTGCCCGATCATCCACTCAAATAATAAGCGGAATATTTGAACAACAAAGGGAGCAGACTTTCAAAATGTCTCCCGAGCGGAGCTTTTGGTGTGATTTCTTATAAACACACAATGTTGAATAAATTGGATTGTTCTGTTTTTAACCTCAAGCTTCAATCCTCCGTATATTCATACATGACAGTATATTATCAATAATGTCACTTCCTTTCAACCTGTCTGTAGATGCCATGTAGTGTTAGGTTCTCCCTTGCTTTAATGTTGGCAAGACTGCATTTTATTTACTCCACCAGAGAAACAAAATCCAGCACTAAACTGTAAAAGTCTTTGGTCTAATAGAGGCAATTCACAGCAGCTGTCTAAAAGATGGTAAGACTTGATCTGGTTCGTATTATCCTAAGAAGTGCATTGTAATGGAAGCTACAGGATGTACTCTGTGGACAAGCAGTTTATTTTTAAACATGAAATAGTTGCCCAACTCCAAATGTGACAGATGCCATTGGGTATTTGGTGAAACTTATGTTGGCACAGCTTTACAAAGTCTGACTCTTCCTTCAGCTACAATGGATACTTCTGGGAACACTTAACTGGCTCATCTGATCTGGCAGTAACATAATCCAAAATGTGAGTGGAATTGCTACTGTAATCTCCACACTGGTGTGCAAAGAAAAACACTTTCAAGTTCTCATTGTTGGCAAAAAAAAATCACTTCCTACAAGACCATCTGATAGTTCTTTGTATTATTCATTTGGTTCTGCATGTGAAGATGGAGCCTTTCTCTCTTTTTTTGGCCCCATGAATATACATACTTTTAACTAATATACATCTACTTATAAATACTTTAACGGCAGGATAATATCCTCTTGAAGCAAGGCAACGGACACATTTTTCTGAAAGAAGGCATATTTTAATCCATATTCTATATCTCTCAGCCTTCAGATGCTTGTGTTCGGAGGGGGAGGAATTGCCAACACAATCTACAAAATCAAATCCTATTAAAGCGCAATAAACAAGAAGACACTAATCCATCCCACGCGTGCCTCTGCCAACTCTGAGCCCGGCTCTTTCTGTGAGATACTGGCTGCAGTTGTACCGACTATTTACCAGTTGCTCGCCCACTCTTTCTCATCAGTGTAAATTAACTGTAATGTAGGTGTTTACCTACTGCAAAGTGGGCTTGATGCTTTCAGATAGGGCTGCAAGTTGTACATCATTTTTGGAGATTTTCATTGGTTTTGTTGTGAATTAGCCCCATAACTTCTGTATACATGAAAATCTTCTTTTATGCTAAATTCAAATCAGTTTTAGAATGCAGGCAGGTAAAGGACAACGGCATCTGTGATGCATGTTTTTATTTTATTTATCAACATATTTCTCATTTTAAGTTGGAAAAATCAGTAAGTTATGATAAAGGTAAAATAGTATTTTATTTTATGAATAATAGCCCCCTGTACTTGTGTCCATAGAATACTGTAATCCAGGTTTATATTCATGGGTGTGAGTTGACAGTGGGTGTGCTGGCATGAGGTGCAGAAGGGCTGACAGAGGTCTTTACCCTGACAGCTGCCCCTTTCAGTGAGATCACTAATGGTGCCATATCACTACAGCAGCGTTTAAGGCTGACCTCATCTACAGGATATAATGACTCAGCAATATTCAACTGCAAGGTGGTCCTCCAGTAGGGCAACCCCGTAGTGGACACAGGCAAAGCCACCAATCCCATCTCATGCACATTAAGGTAATTGACTTTATCAAGAAACATCCATCCTATATTGAATGACATCATACCCATACTTGGTTTACTACTAAGGAGGATTCTCCGGAATGGCCGTCTGCTGTGTAGTCAATCAAACAACGGCTTCAAGTGTGTTCGACTGTCAAGCCACCGAACGCTGCGACATGTTAACTGTCTTTGGTTATATATTCAATGTAGCCACTGTTTGATTGGTTAATTGGAATGAATCATTACAGAAGTATTGGTATATTGCATGAATGAATAACTAGACTATACATTGTAATTCAAAACTATATATTTTTCTTCCGACAAAGGTTTTATAGTCTTGCCAAATATCTATAGAAGCACATATCTCATGAAGCACTATATGGTATAGGGCTAGGCTTGATGTGTCAGATAATTGCACTTGTCATTGTGTCCTACATTGCATCACACAATATCTTGTCTTGGCACTAAAATTGCTGTTGTTTGCATTCAGTCACCGAAACAAAATGTCAAGACATTCCACATGAACTCCATTAAGGAGGTCCACAGACATGTTGCTATTCTCTATTGTTGTTGTTCTCTACTATTCTCTTCAAAAGTGTGAAGTGACATGCTGTTTTGCCCAGCTGGCAATAAGTGTAAAATCATTTAAAATGTGTCCATGCTAGATGCACACGAGCAAAATCCACAAGCTAGCAAAGTAAAAGTAGAGGTTGCAAACTGGAAACCAAACTTGTCTTGGCCATATAACCCATGTACGATAGCAAAATGGAGAGATATGTTCAGGAATTTGTTTCAATTGGGAAAGTTGTATTTGTTCTTTTGTGTCGGCCATGTTTTATCCTATCTATGAAGAAAAGCATTTGCCCGTTATGGGAAGACGCTGAAAGCAGAAACAGCCGATCAGTCGTGTGAGTTAAATGTTCTCTACTTGAGAACTGATCAGACAAACACATTTCCATAATCCATTTAGTGCTTCAACACTTTGTCAACAAAAGGAAAACCACCTCAAGCAAGCATACGTGCAGTTGAGCTGACGTTTTATTGAATATTGCAGTTTCCATACAGCTTTTCTAATGCAATACTTTAATGTGCATATGAATACGTGAATGCAATCTCGGCTACCAGCACCATAGAGCACGTAAAACCCGACAACAACCAAGTTGGCCAACTGAAAGGCATTATTAAAGAAGCCCATGACATTAGCCGTCACCAGCTAAAACTTTCACCTTGTAAAACACGTTCAAACGACAGGCAAGAGCTAATTACAATGATCTCTTGCTGTTTCAAATGTTCAAAGAGTGCCATTAAATTGCATGGCACAGCAAATGGTTAGTAGAGCAGTTTAAACAATCAGAAGGCATTACATTTACAACTCAAAGTACCTCTGGGGGGGGGGGGGGGCTCTGTTTTAGACTGGCAAATTGATAGGAACGTAGCTCCTTTGTTTCAAGATTCGGTTAACTGTGATGACGAAGCAGAAAAGGCTAATCAGTTCCCACCACAGATATAGGCGCCACTTGTGGGTTTTAGACTGAATTTAGTTGTTTACCAGCGAAAAGCTAAGTGCAGTATGAAATTCTGTCACGCCGTTCGGGGTGGGACTAACTCTGATCCTTGCTTTTTTTTAAAAATGTCTAGTGAAAGCACTAAAGGCTTCAACTTCATCCCTGCTGGATACGCTGTGGACATGGAGAGGTGAGACCTGTTTAAGGTAGTCATTTTGGTGCCAGGCCTTGACGAGGCAATAATAGCTCTTGTGTATACTTAGAACGGGGAAATGGTGCTGCTCCGTCGGTGAGGCTTCTGTGCGGCCTGCATTGTTTTATTTCCCTCTCGTAGGTTCAGCGTTAATTCTCGGTTACCGCTGTCACACTGACACATTTCAATTACATTGACGATTACACTGATGGAAACGGGGAGAGGGAGAGAACAATGAATGTGGGAGCTGTGCAATTGCCGTACAAAACTCACACCACCTTAAGGGAAGCTTCAGAATAAGGCTCCGGTGTGTGTTCAGCAGTGTGTTTGCGAGTTTGCACATAAATTAAATTAATCAAGACCGCTGCTGTTTTTAATTGTGAATTCCTAATGTAATGACCCAATGGTGTTAAGTAGTTATGTAGCCAACAGCCTCCACCTTGCTGTCTCAGCATCATAAATACACTAGATGGTAGGTTTTACAGTCACCATTACCATGGGGTGGGGTCTACACACACAGGGACTTGTACTCTCGCACACGCATACACAATCAAATGAGGCCTGCAAATTCCTCATCATCGCCGAGATGAGTGAAGCTTCTGCTGTACCCAGACATTAACCCACACGCATCCACAATTTTCTCAGGCTGACACTTCAATTAGGCTAATCCTGCCTGCATACAAAATGCTGCACTCCTACTCTCTGAACCGACGTTGCTGGAGACATGCCACACTCCTGTGCTTTTTCGCCCGCTCTGCATCACAAGTAGAGGAGCTTTTTCGCAGTGATGGAGGAAGCCAGAACGATCAGTTCCACTTCCAGGCAGAAACACAGAGGAGAGATGCAAGGAAGCAGAGAGAGGGGGGGGAGGGAGGAAGGGGAAATGGTGGGCGGTCGAGGGAGGCCAAAAGACAAAGAGGCGCTTCTGTGTGTTTCCCGCTTTTATGTATTCCACAGGCTAATAGAAGACATGGCGGAAGCCTACAGTGCAAGCTGCTGCTATAATAAACAACTCAGTGGTGTTCCTGCAGAGGCGTCCACTGTCCTGGTTGTGACTGGTTGGGGGTCTTAATTGTTTCAGTTGCTTGAAGGCACTTGAAAAAGGACTGTGAGGACAATATGGTCCCAATTACCAAAGCTCTAAACTTGGAAATTTGACCAACTACCCTACCAGTAGATGATAATGTGTTTGTACAATGATTAAACTGCAGGTACATTTTAATTGCAATTGTTTGTGAAGTATGTTGTATTGAGAGGGACAGGAAGTGTTGAAGGATTTCAAAGTGATATTCATTATTATATTCCTCGAAAACTGAGCAGATTTTCTGAAATCACATACTATCAAGGTAAAATAGGGGAGTGGGACTTCTGTCATTTGACCGGATGACACTGTAACCTAAATGTAATAGATTCACCTTGGCATCTGGATTTTAACACAATGATGTACAGTATTTATAACATGAATGCCAGTGGGTATGGCTGTGATGTTATGAATGCTAACAAGCAATGTTCCTGAAAAAATGTCACCGATGGATCGGAAGCAATTGCAGGCGGTCCCACAAATGTGTCCATCTGAGTTGGAGCGATTGCTGCCGTGTCTCGGTACGGTGCATCAAGACGGCGGGAGAGTGAGAGACAGTTTTCAGGAGGGAATAAATTGAGAAGCAAACACAGCTGCTGTGGCATCTTTTTTTTGTATGCGTTTGTTGGAGAGTTCAGGAGAAGTCGCTCTATTCCACCATTTTTTCTCTTAATATCCTCAATACACAGAGCAGAGAAACGCAGTCGCTACCCACAGTGCTGCTCAAATGCTAAAAACAATGTAGGTGTGGAGGCTGGTTTTTTTGGGGTTTTGTGTTACCCGTCACTCTGAGCTCTCAAGTGACTGTCGGCACTACATGGTCTTTCCACCTCCCTTTTCTTTTCCTCCCTCCACCGTTCCCTCTCTGGTATCTCTCTTCCCTGAGGCAGTACACGAGGACATCTAAGCCACCAGTGGGAATACAGTAGTTAATCTCTGCTAGTTAAATGCTCTTGTATGGCCGCGAGCTGTAGCAGTCAACCATCCCCTCTTTTCTGCTTTACTCGCTCTCGGGGGAATCGGTTCAGTCCTATTTTAATGTATTACATGAGGGGAAGAAAAGCTCATTTCAAGGTAACAGTTTTAAGCCCGTTTAGTATTACTATACTGAATTGATGGTTTGATTGGAAGTGTTTGGCAGTCTGCTTGCAGCTTTGACTCGAACGAGCAATGCTTTTCCAAGTTTCAGTCAAAGGTGTGGCATCGGCGAGAAGACTTTATTTTTGTCTGATTCGGTTCTCCATATGCCACCTCGTCTCATTTTAGCAAACGGGACACAAATTGTCTGTTGGCTCTACTTGTGCCAACCACAAAATCCAGCAGGTCTCCTCATACTCATTAGCATTCCCTTTGATGAGTTACCACTTTTGATGTCTCAATACATTGATCACCCCCGCACATAAACCACGGGCTAGCAGATAGAGGTGGCACTAACCAAACTGGCCTTCAATAGTGGATGTGCTTTAACAACCTCCCTGGCGTAGGTGCAAAATAACCATTACAACTCTGATTGCAGCTGCAACAGATGGAAGTTTGACTCGGTCGTCTCTTTTGAAGCAGTACCTTCAGTTAATCCTTTTGTCCACTATATTCAGAGTGCTCAGAATTGAGAACAAATTGGTTTGAGTGTGAAAAATATTTGTAAATTCATGTTCCAATAATGAGGTGAAGCATGAAACTGAAATTGTGTTTTGAAGCTGCGGGATGATAGACCTGACGGTTCTTAATTGTGTCGCATGACTTTGAAAATAGAAGCCTTTTTTTCTTTGATTCTGTGGTTGAGCGTATCATTACCTGACTCTCTAAACCTTTGTACAGGAAGATGACAGCTTTATATTATCCCTGATCTCATTTTGAAAGAAAAAAACTGTTGTGAACAAGACATTGGAACGAAGATGGACAATATGAAAGCCTCGTTGTGTATGGGGAGCCCCCTAAAAGCACTCTCGCTGTGGCAAAACATGGTGCCCCGTCTCCGCTTTCAGCTGAAATTATATACACCCTGACAGTGAAATGACTGCCAGCTGGTGATGGGGGAAAAAAAAGGGGGGGGGGGCATCTAATTTCAGGACAGCTCATTTTAATTGCATCCCCACCACCACCTCCAACCCATCCATGAATTGCTTAAGACCACATTAGGCTACAGCATTGCATTAACATTTGAACTTACACTTGCTCCACGTTTTCCCCCATTATATGCAGGAAGTTGAATTTTCCCATTACACCGAGTTAGTCACAGCCACTTTCAGTTAGCGGAGCTGCCATACACGGAAGAGTTTTATCATCAGAATGTATTATGTAAGATTGACTGCAGGGTGGTGTGCAAGAAAGAAAAAAAAAAACTCTTGGTATCAGCCCCGACGTCTAAAATGGAAGCATCCTATGCAGGGGTGGTCACGGGGCTGGAAACATTCAAATGGGCCAAGAGTGCTGATGCGTCCTATTTACCGGGTTGTAATGGATTTGTTTGTGGCCCAAGCTCCCCCTCCTGTCTCGAAGGAATATTGGGGCTTAGCTCCATTCACTTTCTGCTGCCCTGGCCATTTATTTTGATTGGGGAATGAAGTCCTCCACAGAGGCATACCCAGAATAATTGACACTGTGTCCTTTGAGGTCACAAAAATATACCCTTAGTACTTATCCCCTTGGTGAGGTGGCAGTGTATGAAAAGATTGCCGCTGAGCACCGAACTGAAGGTGTATTATTGCTTTAGGTTGCAACAAAAACCGGTCGGGGAGCTCGCAAATTATATTTCCTGTTCATTTTGTTCCAGGCTTGACAGGATAATTGATGTGTGCTGTGAACTTCCTATTGGTTTCAACTAGCCTATATGTTGTTTATATTTCCTTTGTTGTCCGTCAGGTGTAGAAGGTCACGAGGGATGCCGGTGGTTTGTTTTTAGGTCATATGGCTTAAACCTCAGCTCAACATTTAAGAAAATTTCATTTACGTACAGTTTCATATCAAGAAGAAAGGCATTAGATACATTTGGAGGTAGTGGATATTTTTTTCACTTTGTCTTTGACCACTTTGTTTGCGTTTGATCGCTCTGAGACTTGTTGAGTAACATTAGCTCAATCGATCAACTTAAAATGAATCGAAAGCTAATTTGATTTAAAGTTGACCTATTTTTTAATGCAAAAATCACACAAATTGTGTGTTTTTCCAGCTCCTAAAATGTGAATATTTTCTGGTTTTCACATTTCAAGACGTCACCATGAGCTCTGCCATCTTGTGAGGATACTGACGATTGAACGAACAATTAATCGCTTGAGAAAATAATTAGTAGATGAATCAATAATGGAAAGATTCAATAGTTGCAGCCATAGGGGTCTCTTGAGTACTTTTTTTTGCTGTACTCTCACAGGGAGATGTGCTGATGTACTGATTTAGTAATCTGGTATTACTATTAAAGTTATTGATATACAAATTCATTGACTATGTATGCATCTTCAACCGCAAACTAATTAACTAGACACCAGAGATCGGATGCCAAAAATCCTTTTTCCCCCCCTCACATCCACATTCAGAGATTAGATCCTGAAAGCGCCCCGATGCATGTCCACTCCCACATGAAGCCAACTAGGAATGAGAAGTGCACAGGCAGAGAGGGAAGGGGAAGCAGATGGCTGGCCGACAGTGGTTCTGATCACGGGGATGTTGGCAAGATGCTGAGCGGGAGAAATTAACCTTCAGAGGTTTTTACACTGCGGCAACTGTTGGCTCATGCTGGATTCCTCTCTGGCCCTCTCTTACTATCTCCGTCCTTTCTCCAGTCAAGCTTTTCGCTCAAGCCGTCTCCACCCTATCCCCCTCCATTTTCAGCAATTATTACGTCCCTATTTTCTCTCCCTCTCTTGCTTGGTCACAGAGGAAAACAAACCCATTTTGCAAAGCTAGCTCGGAATAACGGCCACTTCAAACTAAAACGTATAATGACACTGATAACTGCGTTCTTTCTACCAGCCGTTTGTGTTTGTCTTCCTTTCCTTCCCTTGCAGTAGTTACCAAAGGTCAAACCCTCATCTTGCTTCTGAAGTAGCTCTAATGTGATGCGCAGGCAAAGTCAATGTAGCGTCGGCAGCAGTGTCAGCTCTGATCTGGGTCCTTCGTCGTTGAACCGGGAGCCCGCTCACTTGAGGATCCCCATATGCATCATCATCACCAGCCTGCTGCAGGGCGGGAGTATCTGTCTCTCCGCTGCACAGCAGCCGTCACTATTCTGCCGGCAAAGGGCCCCTGGGTTGCGCTGCGACTGCGGACCCATAGCTGTCCATTTCATTTGCAGCACAGAGTTGCCCCGCTTGTTCCGCGTTGTGCCTTTTTAGTCCACTCAAGCCTTGAATCCAGGAAGTGCAACATCTGTTTACTCAGCTGCTTTGCTCTCAAGTGTTAATATGAGCTCTGCCGGCGGCCAGCTGGGACAGTGAATTGGTGACAAGAATGATGATATTGGGCCTGGATCAGATATCGGTGACGATGGGGCAGATCAGTTCATAGAAGCTGTGTTGCTTTGGTTTGCAGAAGGTATTTTTAAAATGCTGTAGAAAAGCATTGTCAATAAGGTAACGTTTGACAACATTTGTTGGAAGTGCAAATGTGTTGGATCCTAAATGTTATGAATGCCATAAGGCCTTGCAACACTCCAGGGACACCGAGGAATAGGTGTGGGAGAACAGTATACAGCGCAGACACACTAGCCTTATGTTGTGTTTTATCCTCAAAGAAGATGAACAATTTCTCTTTGCAAGACGGAAGGGAAGCGTTCAGTAAATATGCAGGCAATTTCAATTAAAACTTGAAATGTTCTTCTCTGCTGGAGATGTTATCTTTTTTTTTTCCCTTACTCGAGTTCATCAACTTATTTTTCAACAAACAAGATATTAAGCCAGTGGAGGTGTTCAGTAAATGACTTTGATTCAAGCATTCTCATACGAGCTAAGTCATTTTTTTGAGTTTTTTGATAAACACATTTGTCTCTGCCTTTTCTGCTTAGTTAGACGGTGACATCATCAGTTAGCTTTTGATAATTCTTATTGCAACCCAGTGGACTAAATACAGCTTTGTATTTATTCAATCGAGAATCAATATTAAATCAAATCAAACTGAATGGCATCGTGGGACCCCCCCCCCCCTACAGATTGAAGGTTTTGTTTGTTGAAAAGGTGCCGTGATTTACATATAATGAATATATTCACAGCAATGTTAATATGAAGATGGATGCATATGGAGCAGAACTGCCAACAGTATCGTATTAGTGCAAATTACTCCCAACCTAATGCTTGAAGTTGGTGAGGTGGTGAAAGATGATTGTTGATCAACACAGGAGCATTACAAACACAGTGGGGGGTGGATGCTGCGAGTGTCAGACTTCCTGATCTAAGGTACCTGCCAATAGAATTGAATTCTTCAAATGCAGCGTTATGTAATTATTTTAGAATCGGGGAGCAGAAGCTTTCCTTCTTTCAAAAGTGAGAGAATAAAAGAAACGTGTCGTTGTTGAATCCCACTCACTACTGTTGGCAAAGCTGCAACGCTCCCTAGTCTTCATTTGGACGCGTTTCATCAAATTTAGCACGTGGAAAATAAAGCACAAGGGGAGTGAGGCAAGCTGTCGTTTTCTAAGGCGGGGGGGGGGGATACATGAGACATTACTTGTGCGCAGTATTGTGAATGTCTGTATGGTTTCAAATGTCTGCAAAAAGCGCTGAGAGACGAAGCCAAAACATCTGCTTGACACATCTGAAGTGCGGTCTCCGGTGAAAAATAAAAGCTGACAATGGGGAAGCAGACATCTGCATTGGCATGATCGCTCAGTGAATTTAGAATATCATTTTGGACAATTTCCATCAAATTGTCATGAACGAGATGAAGCAATAATTGCTCTTGCCATGCTGTAATCCGTGAAAAATGTTCCTACATGTCGCGTGCAATTCTTTAGGCGTCATGGTGTGGTGATTCTAAACATGTCCAGCTATATTGCCTCTTCAGAGGCACTTTGCTTGCTCTGGCAGGTGCAATGATTAACTTAAGTTGCATATTTAGTTTGACGTGTTTTTGAAAAACAAACATCAGAAAAAAAGAAGAAGCACCTCCTACAAACAACATCTTAACCTCTTAAGTTGATAAAAGGTACGTCTTGATATTTATTACATTTTAGAGCTGCTATGATCTGCTATTGTGGATATTTTGTAGTAGACTCGGACTCAGGAATAATGCTTACCGAGCTCAGTGTCATACCAGACAGCATCTTTTATTTATATATATATATATATATATATATATATATATATATATATATATATATATATATATATATATACAGTATATAACTATAATTAATGTGCAATTGTTCCCAGTCATTCAAGCATTGCTGAAACACCGCCTGTGTAGACTTTACCTTTTAGTAGGTATTTTTTAAATAATCTGTGGCGTTGGTACTCTTTGTATGTATTTATATTTATGTCACGATACACACTTGCACTACGTTATATAAATATTAATATGTACCACTATTGGTTGTATTTTTCTGGCTTTAGCTGAAGATGGATCTTCTACCACTATCTATCAAAACCAGTGAAGTCATGTTTAACTGTCAATTAACGGTAAATCTGATGTTAGATTGACTATTTATTGTGGCCTAACTTGAGGTTGCTGGTTTAACTGGTGTTGTTAACTTAACACACATGTACATAATCGATGAGAAGCAGCAACACATTGCAAAAGAAAAGGTACAGTGTTTAAGTAGTGCAATGGCACTGGATGGTATGCAATGTGGTTTTAATTTCCGAGTTACAACACTACACCACTTGGTTGGTATGGTGAACAAAATGTGTGGTGAAAACAAAGGCAGGCAGCTTTGAAAACATTGCACATCTGTCAAAGGTTCCCCTGACGATACATTGTAGCTGACATCAGTGACAGAAACAAAAAGCAGAGCGATGGAAATCTGTTAAAACGTGGTGAGGCTCAGTTTCCCCTTTCATGGGAGAACTGTGGGTAATGTGTTGGACCCAGACCAGTAAGCGGGTAAAATAAGCTCCATCCGTCTTTTCAAGTCCGAGTGAGGTGGAGGGAAACAAGTGAAACGTCGATGCATAACACTGACATTTTTTAATAGAATTAATTTATAACAAATGGAACTTGTGTCAGCAAAGAACTGATTTTCACACAGACTTCTTTCGCCACCAATGTGTAAGAAAATAAAAAGCACTCCTTTCATTCAGAAAAAGAAACAGTTTACGCTTACAACTAATCAGAGGTAATTGTATGATCTTTTTAACAAGCCATTTTTTTTTTTTTTTTTCTTTTTTTTTTAACAATTTCATTATTTCATTTTCAGTCTATGCATCCAGACGAGAGATAGATAGAGAGAGAGCAGAGAACACGACGTTTATTTCTGTTAATGACACTCCAAGCTTGAATGGCAAAGCCACAAGAACAGATGGTTGGGGGACAGATTCTTCTGAAGTCATTTGCTGGAGTAACCATGGCATCGGGATGGATGCTCTTTTTTTTGCCACAAACGTATTTTGTTTTTTTTTGTCTTTTTCAAGAGTCGATACCTTTTTTGTGTTATTTACATACACACAAAGTGAACGTTTAAGGAGATTTTCTTTTTATAGATGGGTTCAAGTAATATATTGTTGGGTTAAGAATCAATAGGGCAGTGCATAGTACAAAGATAGAGAAAGTGCAAATCTTTCTACCTGGCCAGCTTTGGCCATTCTGCAATGTATCACCCTGCAGATGAGAAATCAATAGAAACAAAAAAAAAACATGGAAAGGAAAAACTGAGATGAGGAAAATAAACATCTGAGACTTGAACATAATGTAACATTAGCCACCATGAAGTTAAATAATAGCACTTTTATGTCTCACAATGATGACAAAAGTAATCGGTTAAGCAGACACAAATGAAAACACACAGCTGCTTGAGTTTACAAGGGAAAGAAAGCACCTGGAATGCACATCCACAAGGCTATCAGGAGGGTCCGGATGCTGCTCAACACGAACCAAACTAAAGCCCAGTCTCAAACTGTAATGCCATTTAATGAAAAGCAACATGCCGCACCGTTTAGGATTGTCGGCATAACAGAACGTTTAGTTGCAGATTGCGTTTCTCGATCCACTCTCTGTTGTGTCGTAGTGACGCACATGAAGGCCAGAATTCAAACCCAAAGGCATGAAGGAGAAACCCTGAGGTGATGACGTGTGCATCCGGCATTCTTTTTAACCAAATGAGTTTTTAGTTTGGTCATTTTAAAATCGGATAATTGCTGTTTTAAAATGTGACCGTGTGGAAAATCTGTTCAAAGCTCATTGCCGTTGTGACGGGCCTCTTTATCTTTATGTATTCTGCATTATCGTCCCTGTCTCTATGTCTGCGTTTGTTCAATATATGTTTTGTAACTATTGTGTATTCTTGAGTGTTTTCTGTGGAGGCCAGTGATGTATTTAGAGTTTTATTCTAATTTACTCAGCCCACAGTAAGGCCACTGAAAATGAAAGAAAAGATGAGCTTTGAAATGTTCTTATTTGCATATATAATCTCATTATGTGACGATGAATACAAAAAGGTAAATAAACTATATGGTTACAGTTGAACTAAATGCCTAGATTACTCAAAGGGTACATTAATATGTTAAATGAAACATTATAAAAACAGGCATAAATATAAGGCACTCTAAATGCAAAATGAAAAAAGAAAAAAATAAGTTCTTACCATTGGATGCTTTAAAGAAGCACAAGAAAGTGACTTCTTTGTACCTTGCCCTATTGTGTGGAGCGGTGATTGCGGCTGTGTGACCCCTCTGCCATTAATTACTGACTGTATGAGAGCTTGGAAATAAAATTAAAATAAAATGCACCAGTGATGCTTTGACTGGCACCCGACATTCCCGCTCCCACACCTCCAGTTGCGTGTGAAACAAGAATGTCACGAGTGAATGTCACATCCACATAGACCCCTATCTGAACACACACACACACATGTATTTATTGCACAAGAACAGATGCACTGAATCAGAATACAACTGTGTTCCTACTGATGTGCATTCCAGTGAAATATCTCATTTCATTTCCCCCATAGCGCACAACTCTCCATCATAGACGGTCCATCTTTTGTATACTTTTCTTCATATATTACGTCTATGTATTTAGAATGTTCTATTTATGCTTTCGTATATATTTCACATGTATTTGACAATCTGTACCATATATTTATAAATTCATATATCTCATCCAATTCATAAGGTTCTCTTCTCATCCTTCTAACATGGAAGAACTAAGATAATCGGTAGCAGCAACTTTATACTTTGCTCATCCCTGTTGATTCCACAAAGCCCCAGTTATTCCTATGGGAGGAGTTAATTACCATGTATGTGATCATGGACAAAAAACAAACAAAAAAATCAAAAATAACTCTTAAACAAACCTACATTTTGGTAGTGTGAATTCTGTTCTGTGCACCAAGTGCAGCAAAATGAAGGAAACGAATAGAAACAAAATGTCTTTAAAAAAAAAAAAAAAAAATCCTCTGCTAAATAGCACATACTCCAGAACAGTTCTACAGCTTTAAAAAAAACAATAACAATTACGTAAATACATCTTATCACTTTTTTCCAAGCAATAAATTTGTGTAAAAAAAGGAAATTCACACAGTTCAAAAAAAGCACATCAGCTGTATAATAAAGTACTAAAAAACTAAATCAATCATTTTTATTTATTTCATATATCATTTGAGCGTTACCCTCTCCAAAATTTAGATGATGAACGTTGTGACAGGAAAAGTGGTATTTATTCATTATTACTTTTTGTCTGTCTTGCTGTTGTGGACCAAGCATTGTCTTCTTTTTCGATGGTTTATCTGTGTGTACTTGATAGCGGAACTGATTTTTTTTTTTTTTCTTTACAATGTGCATCAAGTCCCCCCCCCCCCCCCCCACCCCCAATTCTGTGTGCCTCCGATGTCTCTCGTAATGGTTCATAATCACTGATGCATTTCTGACGATGTCATTATTGTTCATTTATATTTTTGTCGTGTTGGTTTCATTCAGTTTCATGAGCCCCCAAAATGAATCCTCGAAGCAAGAGAAAAGATAATTCCAGACGATGCTTCAACAGTCAGGATTCCCTCACTTTGTATCAAGGCGAGGTTTTTATCGGGGGTCGGGAAATACTTGGTCCTCCGGGAATCATCTTTTTCATTTTTTGACGAGTCATGTCACACATCCAACACTTAATGAGTTGTTAGCAAGGAGTTAAGGAGTACTTTCTCAAGCAGGAATTTATGGCTCAGAAGAGAGGCTCACTGGGTTTTCTTTCCAAAGGGCCCTCTGCTTTTTTCTTCCAATACTGGGTCTTTTACGTTGCATAGTGATCAAAGCTTCCCAGGTACTCCAAGCCAGCTCTGTAGCAGAACTGGTATTGATCCTGGAAGCACAGAAGAGAAGACTTCAGCTCACAGGGATCTGCCATCTTTGGTACATTGTACTTCTAACGTGACTATTTATCTTTTTTTGGTAATACAAAGGCGTTAGTAAAATATTGATTGGTTTAAAAGCATAGTTGGAATCTCACCAGCCCTTTTTATTTGGCAGTTATCAAATCGGTAACACAGAAACTGATTCCATGTGTTATCTAAACCATAACTAGTTACATTACTACCTCAGTACAGTTGAGTTATTTTTTCGTCTTAAGTTTAGTGGGAAAAAAAAAAAAAGCACCTCACCTCTGTCTGCACCATAGCTGGTCTCTGTGTCCGTAACATTTTCACTGTCTGAAAGATATCTACTACGCCCTCGTATCTCATTCGTTCCAAGACGATGCTGAGGGTGATGAAAACTCCAGTTCTACCAACACCCGCGCTGTGCGAGAGAGGGCAGAAGTGTCAGCGGTGAGGCCAGAGAAAGCAGATAAATATAGAAATAGTTCTGTCAAACAATGTACCATTATGCAGTATTTCTGTAGAAATATATTCTTTGCAACTCAATAGATGTTTGCACTCAGTTTAATTTTCTACGAAGTGCATGTTGTATCGTGTGGTGGGTTGATACTGGTTGATCACTTACCTACAGTGGACTGAGATAGGCCCATCTTGGCCAAACTGCTCTTTTGTTTTATGTACTTGGCCGATGAAATCGATGAAGCCCTCCCCTGATTTTGGCACTCCTTGTTCAGGCCAGTCTGTGAACTGAAACTGCCTTACTGTCCGCGACTGTCCATCCTGGAACAGAAAGAGAGAGAATGCACAGAAGCAGCTCTTAGAATCAGCCAGAGATATGCAACAATAACAGAGTAGAGTGGAACTAGGAAGGCAATCCGAGATGTTTCACAGACGGCCAACCCGTGAGCATCTCCATCGTGATCCGCAGCTTTGTGGGTTTTACAGTGCAAGATGGACTTTTTAGGTGCAAAGTAAAGCATCAGAGAAACTGTTGTTATTAAAGATTCCTGTCATTTCCTCTGAATGTTTTAAACATGAACACTGAAGATGCTAATTCCTTTGATGTGCTACCCTCGACAGGGTGCTTGGAGAATCGACTTTGAGGGTGTGCATTACTTAAGTGATATTGTATCCCCTTGATAAGAAGAGCAATCCCATTGACGAGACAGTGTAACATGCACTACAAAGGAAGGAGTCGGTGCCATTTATCTGTGTAAGCCTTTGATGGAATTAAAAACTCTGGCAGCTCGCTGCTGCCGGCACTCATTTGTTTTTACACTTTGACACGTGTCATAATTCCCACAAATATATATTTATCCTTATGTTACACTTTAGGCCATAGTTTGGTATAAACAAATACTTGATACAATGCCAACATTTGGAGTTAATGACGATTGCAATGTTGCATCTGGTGCTATCGAGCATGCCCAACACTTTCAAACAAATCTTCTTTCTCTAAGTAAAATCATGTGATAAAACAAATTGCATGATGGGAATTCAGAAATTAAAATAGCCAGTTGGTTTCTCAATAGTTAAATTATTATTATTTCATTTTGGTAATGCATCCAGTGTCCCCCATGACCCACGGTTAGGACACGACCCAGACTTTGAAAGGCAATACACTAGACCAAACTGTAAACTATAGCACTGGAGTTGGAGCTCTGTTCCAACAATGTCCCATTTTCTTAACTTTAAACTTAGTTCGATGAAACAAAGTCTGCTTACCCTGGCGTCAGTCACTTTGAACTCTCTCAGGATATACTGGGGCATGTTATACTCGGCCATGGGGTCCACCACAAAGTACTGGTATCTGGCTGACCTCTCCGCTGGCCAGTACTGGTGGCACTTTTCCTGTAGAGTGAAAAATAGAAGACCACAATGAGCCACAACATTCTCTTCATACACTCGCTTCATTGTGTTCATTCCCAGAATTTTCTTCATTCAATTCCTACTGCATCTTCAGCTGGTATTCCATATACGCTGTTTTGTAATATGCTTTTGTGTTTGTAGCCAGAAGGCGGTTAATCTGCCAAAAAGTGTGGAGAAAAAAAAAAAAGTTGGCTTACCCTGCCCATTTCTCTAAGCTTGGTGAGCATTACGACAATAGTGGAGTTGTGCTCCCAGAGCATTCTCCAGAAGTCCTCCGTGGTCTCTGCCAGTGGTCCTTGTGTGGCAATGTATGCTTTCTGTTGCCTGTGGGAATGCATTAGTCACATGATGGAAAAGTATGAGCATTGTATAAGTTTCTCTTATACTCTCTTATGACTCTTTAAGTTGCAAAAATGTGGTTTTTTCAAGTCCAATGAATTGATATACTGGCCATCTTATCAGCAACGGGTGTTGGAGTCCTTACCTGTACCCGTCAATGAAACTGGCATTGATGTAGTCGGAGCCTTCAACTCCCCGAATGGGCTGAAGACACACGCGCGTGGACTCGTATGGCATTATGTTAACAAGGCGGTTCTTGAACTTGTTGCAGGGAAGATTGGCACTGATGAATCGTGATGTATGGGCTTTAGTGTTGGCTAAACGCTGCATCGAGACAGAAAAAAAGACACCTTTGAGCACTGACATTCTGCTGTTTTCCTAATTACCTATTATGTTTGACATTTAAGGTGGATTGTACTTTACATAGATCTAAGCACTATGAACGATCACATGCTTTCGTATTTTGTCCTGCTCCCTAAGGAAGAATCCCCAATAATAAGTACGCACCAGTGTACTGTGGTTATATACTATTTCATGTAACCATAAAGTACAGACATGGCATCAGTGATTACTATCACAGCTGGCCTTTGCAGGGGGAAAACGGCATGTTACGATGACGACAGGGGAATGGATCCCCAAGTGGACAGCAGCAGTGTAATCTAAGCTGTTAATCATCTCATAATGGAATCAGCATCCATCACAGAGCAAGAAAGTAGGTGCGTGACGAGCATGGCAATACGGTGCATGCAGCAACAACAAGGGCTGCAACGGCTGGAAAAGGAGGGTTGAGACTCTCATTGTAAATGCAGAGTACATTGCTCAAGTCCCCTCTGTGGTCGGGGAAACCTGTGTTTGGTGTTTGTCATGTAAACCAAGACCCCTGTAACCCAAGGAAGTGGAGCTATGGGAAGGGGAAATCAGACATGGAGAATTCATCCTATGTTGCGTTGCACAAGCAAGTCAACTAAGTGGAATAGAGAGGAAACCACAGGCCCCACACTGTCTAGCGAGCCTAATGAGAACTGGAAAAGAGTTTGGGAGTTGGACTGAGAATTCCCAATCAATGGCACAGGGGCACGCATTTGACTTGGGAAAACGGTTGCCAATGGGATGCCGGTAAATTCTTGCGGCACATGGCAAGTTCTTAGTGTAAAACTGAAGGTCAGGTGTCATGTAGGAATCGAAAGCTGAAACACTGCTCACTCATAGTAATACAGTTTGTACCTTGAACTCAAGTTCCATGCCGGTGACATTCTCTCCACCCTCTATCTGCGTCAGTTTCTGGATGTAGGCGTATAGGTTTCTGGCGGGCACTTCGGTGGTGCCGCAGTTGACAGCCTCCTGGAGCGCGTCATGTATGAAGACGTACTGGTCCTCTGTCTGCACCATGTAGTTGCGCTGGGCACGCATTAGCGTTACATGCCCGTAGATGTCCACAGTCTTCTCGTGCTTGATACGCTCCATCATGGCATCAATCACGATGAAGCAACCTGTGCGTCCCACCCCAGCACTGCAGTCGAAAACAACATAAAGAAGGAAGCGTGTTATTGGATGGCATTCTCAGTGGTAGCAGTACAAGAATAGGGAGGTTATAAAAGGCATACATTTTATCGAAACATGTTTAAGGTCCCTACTTTGACAAGTTTGAGCTTTTATTATCATACCTTCTATGAATGAGGAGCAGTCCAGTGGAAGGTACGGTGTCTTTTCTAAACATGTACAAGGGCGTGAAGAACTCCCTTCTCCCATTGATGAGGCCAAAAGGTAAACTCTCTGCGCCAAGTTTGCCACTGTAGGATGGACCATTTGGCTTGGAGTGTAATTAAATCTGAAGTGGCACTGTGTGGAGAAGAGGGCTTGGCAGTCAGAGCCTTCAGCGGGCTGACTGCTGCCTTTCGCAATCTAGTCCCCCCCCCCCAGGACCCCACCTGTGCTCTCCAATCCATCAGGGCTAATCACTTACGCAACAGCAACATTTAACCTTTATCTCATGGTTCCAAAAAGTGCCACTACAACAAATGCACACAGAGATGTGGGTACACTGACGCAATTTAGAGATTTTTGTTTGAGGGCTTCGTTAATGTGCAGGGCAACTTCTGAGAAGTGCAGCTGACTTCAATTAATGCCATTAGATTAGCACAGTGCACCCACAAAGACGAAAGAGCTCCAGAAGAGGCACTGAAAGGCTGGTCTCCTCGTTGAGATTCACATCGGCACGTTGCTACATTAGTGTGTAAAAATGCACACGTGAACAAAGCGCTCTTACATAGAGGGAACATGTTTCTCTTTGACCTCCTCTTAAAGAGCAGCCACAGACGTGCTGCGTAAACGTAGCTTCCTTCTGCAGACTGCCGACAGTTGAGAAACGCTCACCCCTTGCACATTACATGTTTTAATATCTCATGCCTCAGCACAGAGGATGTTTTCTGATGACAATTTATTTACCGCGGGGCGACAGGGTGGTGGTAAATCTTGTTCGTTAACTCTCCTCCCACATCCCGCAAAGCACGGCACTGACGAGACAGTACCTCGCGCTCCAAAGTAAATAGGTTATTCAATCCATTAAGCTGACATGCCTACGAGGTGTGAGCCATGCTCTCGTGCCTCCTCCTTCTGATGGAGCATTTGTTTTTCATTTGCTCTGAGACACGGAGAGAGAGGGGTTGAGAAGGAGAACTCGAGAGGGAGTAAAGTTAGTCCCTGGAGGCCAAGTCTGGTTAATGTGCCATGCTGCACTGGAACTGTGCTGCGAATGGAATTAAGACACGCATGGGAGTCATTGGCTTTAACAAATGATCTGATGATCACTTTCATAATGGCTGACATTGGCTGAATAAGACTGAACTTTGTTTTGTGTTGTTACGAAACTCTTCAAAGCTCTAGGGCGTTCACAGAATCCGTGTGTGAGTCTTAAGAATCAAGCCGCTAAGAAAAGTGAAAGTATCTGAGGGATATTTGAAGAATGAATCACTTCCAGGTCCCAGAACAAATCAGCCCTCGGGCGAGGGATGCAGAAACGAGGAGAGATTTGTCCCTCTACCCCAGCTGCTTCCAATCTGAACACATTTTACAGTGCAGACCTGAATGTGGGAGAGTGATGACCTGCGAGAGAGTAAGTGACAGAGTGACAGCGTTGAGCTCGAGAGACGGAGACAGAGGAAGATGAGGAATGGGGGGAGGGAGGTGGGGAGACGGAGAAGGTGGAGTTGTGTTGTGCAGGTAGAGATGTCGCCGGTTACCTCGGAGTTGTGTGGTTAGTTTTTCTGAAAGACTGAGCAGCAGGAATATATATTGAGCAGCATTTTATTCTGAAATGTAAGAACAGGAAACGCTGGGAAAATATGCGATATTCCTTTTGTCGACAAGTGATGGTGTGTGTGTCGGTGCAGAAAGCCGTCGGTGCGTTTGGCAGTTGAAGGCGAGCTGGCGGACTGACTGCACTAATGACCTGACACTGCCTTTTCAGCCGGTCAAGACCAGCTGCTTTGGACGTCGACACACATTAAGTGTCAGACTAATATGCTTTCCAGGAGTTTAGGGAATAGGAGATGGGAGAGAGAGTGCCGTTTTAAAATACAGCTGCAATGAGTCCCGAGAAGATAAAGCATGAGCAGCAGTGGAAGTAATTACATATGTATTGTTACCAAATCTCTTGCCGTCAGCTAACCTGTCACCGTTTCCTTACACTGCCTATTTAACACGCTCACATTTACTGAAATTCACCAGGATCGCCTCGTTTGGAGTCAATAATACTTTTAGTCCTTGATTTACTTTTCAAAATGTGAAAAGTAAATTAAAAAAAGTCATTCATTCAAACTACCGGGTTCCTGACTTTTGTCAGGCATGTAGTCACCACCAGTAGCCAATGCAAGCAAAGTTATTTGTCTCAGGTGTCTCAGTTATTTCTTAACTCGGAGCACTTACAATGCATTCCAATCACGACTGTCATTCACAGTGAGAAGTCCATAGAAACCTCTCCAATGACCCTGCAGCATGATCCAGTGTTTTCGCTGCCCATCAGTATGTTCACTTACGCTTGAAGCAATTGTGCCAAAACAAACAGGTAATTACCCACTTTCCGTTTTTGCTGGCACTCTAGATATTGTTATTTGTCATTCGCAGCTGACATACCTTAATTGCTAGGTGAGTGGACTACATTCTACATGATGTGCTGGCTTCCACAGTAATACAGAGACTGTTGTTTCATCAAAAGTTTCCCTTCGCAGCTGCTGGGAGAGGCCAGCGCTCTCCACGACATTCAATCATGAACTTTTAACCTCTTCCGTCACCTCACCACGCTTGGGTTAGCCCTTTAGCTAGAGCAGCAAAACAGTCCCTGACCTCTGGGTCAGTGAAAGCAGCAGGAACAAGGAACCCAGGAAACGTGCTATAATGTGTCTGGGGGGCAGATTTGATAAGACAAACTGGAATTTCACCTTGTGAGAAGTGTTGAAGAAGTGCAGTGGAAACACATTGATGCATTTTGCTTATTATTGTGAAATACTCATGTGGTGAAAAACGACTGGGTACTAAACCCATATTTACCGTAGAATGTTTAGCATGTGCAACACAAAATGCTCTGCTTTCTTGGCCCTAAGTCATTATCATTAGCGTTCAATCACATGGATACAATTGTGAATCTTCCCACAAGTTATAGTTATTTCAATTTACGGTATAGTTTAAGGACACCTGTCTGATTTCCTCAATTTTACAGTGTAAGAATCTCTGTCTTGAGGTGTTTGTGTGGAGGAGTACAGACATATTGATTGGCTGGTTATAGCTAAGGATCTGTTAGTCAGGATATAAACATGGTTCTAATTAGTGATTTACAACTAATTAACTAACTAATTAATCGGCTACTTAAGAGAATGTACCATGTTGTTAATTAAAGGCCTTTTTGCATGTGTATGAACAGCTTTAGCTACGATACTAAATATCTTTATCTGCGGTATATCTCTGCATAACCACTAAACACTCCTAACATTATTTTTGCAAGTATAAAAAAAAAACCGATGGCTCTATTTAAAATTGTGGTCAAACATGAAGTGAAGAAAAGCCTCTGGAGGGATTTTGAGCTTGGGGAATGACTGTATCTGATAGGGAGCCAGAGGAATTAAAAACTCCCATCTGCAGAGTGACATTAATTCCTGCATTCTGCTTCATTGTAGAAAGTCCGGATTTTCAATTTGAAGCGATTCGGCAACTAGTTCTAATTAACTACAGCATGCGGTAACTCTAATTCTTCAGTAATCCCCCTTCCTCTTTTTGTCACTTTCTGACACAAGTTTGTATCTGTTACACTCACTGTGGCTGTTGCTTGGTTTTTGACCGTCTCTCTCTACCCCTTCAGTCACTTGCTTTCTCTGCGCTGAGCCTCTGCTGAGTTGAAAGGAGCCAGAAGTCTGTGTTATATCCCCTCTGCCTCTCTGTTGGAAGTGTGGCCGCTTATGTAGTTAAGGGAAGCGAAGTTGGCGTTAAAGTTATTTGTTTCGGATGCAATGACCCAGGGGATAAGCCAAGGACTTGTGGGCTGCTGATGTGCGACATGTTAGTGGTGTAGCAAGGAACACGACAGGTCTGTGTGTGTGTGTGTCTGTGTGTCAGCGAGTGGGAGGAAATGTTTGAGTTTGCCTAGGGCAATGACACTGGTACTCTTTGTGCTGTGATGTTGAAAACACCCTCCGATTTTAAGTGCCTTCTGTGAAAGCTAGGAGGCTGATTTGTTTGGGCTTACATCGGGCCACAGTTTACTCAATATCAAATATTCTACTTTCAGCTTACATTTTTCCCTCTGGTTCATTTCTGATTTAGTTTTTAAAAATATCTCACTGGTACACAAATCACTCGGATAACAACAAAAAAAACAAAAACACATTTTGTCATATGTATTCATATATTCATTACAGCAAATGGAAAGAACAAATCAATTTCATGCTTCAGGATGTTTTCGTGACACCATGTTGTTTCTTACCTGCAGTGTACCGCCATTGGCCCCGCATCCGGAGGATTGCAAGCTTTCACCCGTCTGAGGAAGGCCAGGAAAGGAGTGGGGTGCTCCGGTACCCCGTGGTCCGGCCAGGCCGTGAACTGGAACTGCCTCACCTCTCTCTTCTCACTGGAGCCATTCTGAATTATGGAGGTGGAGAAAGGTCAGTGACCAACGACTTGACAAGTTGTTGTGGGGTCTAAGTAGCTACCATCGGACAAGAAAATCCAAATGCTCCTTACTTTAAAAAGTGCAAATGTCCTGACACAGTATGTGGCCAGCTCTACTGTGTCTAGCAGTGTCACTTGGATGAGGCCGTACGTCTCTGTCGCTCTTGTAGGCCAGTATTGGTCACATTTAACCTGCAGTGGAGAGACACATGGTATGGACAGGAATGAACACATTCTGCCATATACTTAGAACAGACTACTCTGGATGCATTTTGTAAATGCTCTTTTTCAAAAATGCCCTGCTTCACATTCAAAGTATTACTCAAAGTCAAGTAATGGTAAAATACATTTCCAAATTCACCTCATTCCTGCTGAGTAATCAATTAAATGGCCTGAGATATTTGTATAGAGCCGAGAGAGCTATTCATTTTTCTGCCGTACTCCATAATTACAAAAGTAACCACAGTTTCCAATCATATCACCGGCTCAGCCCTATTGCCATTTGACTGCGCAGCTTTGTTTCCCGGTTAACGGCCAATAAAAAAAACGGTTCCACTATCGCATTACTGCTTAGCTGACAAAGGGAAGCCCTATAGGTGTTAGGGAGGAAATAACTGGGTTCCAATTCACTTGTTATTCTTCATATTGTCCATTAAACTGATGTGGTGATAGCCGTATGTTCAACACAATGGCAATGTCATTATGGTGCTATTCAATATCTGAAAAAGTGTACTGTACATTCATTTCATTACCTAAGCAGATGTTATGTACCTGACACTAGTAGCAATGGAGTGATTGTGACACCGGGAGTAGTGAAATGATTCACAATGGCATTTACTTGCAAATACTCAAGCTTTAGTATGGACAACATACAACTACAGCTTGAGGGCTTACCAGAGAATGATATGACTGATTTATATGAAAGATGGGAGCGGTTGGCAGCAACAGAATCACATTATGCACGACAAATGTCAAACAACATAATGGTACGGAACAGATCAGAGTGCGGGATGTCTCGCAGGAAGCCTTTACGGCAGAGCCAAGAAGCACTCTTCTATCACAAAGCATCTATAGAGTCAAACTGACACCTGACAGCATAGAGCGAATTTAATTGAAGAATTATGCATTTTACAGCACCTCCGATATTAAAAATCAGACGGGGGAGCTTATTAGCTTTGCAGATTGTACAGATACTGAGTGAAAACTGCTGCGTGGATTGAGTCAGCACCGCTGTTAACACTGCGCCGGGCTCTTAGAAAAGGCATACAAGTGTGAAGGTCAGTGGCTTGTGGAGTCTGTGCAAGCTTTCATCTGCTCAGTCAAACACTGTAAGATATGGAAGAGCAAGGGCTGACTGTGTGTACCTTAAAGGAGTTGTGAGTGCATACAGCTGGCCAATGTTGCTTTCCAGTGTCTCTTTATCACTGATTGTAATCCAGTGCTTTCAGCAGTGCTGGGCTAATGAATGGAGCCATGCCACTAATCAATCCAAAGTAAACAACAACAAAGTGTTTTTGTAAAGAAAGGATTGAGCATATCAGTGGGTAACGGCATGGAACTTGGCTTTGCCTGGAGAATGAATACAAAGGCTTCTCGGGAGGGCCGGAGTACAACGCACTTTACAAATTAAACAAAAGGACAAGGGCTTCAATATGACTGTCACTTAGAGAGGGTGAACAAAGTTGGAAGAATCCATTCAGCGAATCTTCAATGTCAAATCAAGAATGGAACAACAAATCTATTTAATTTGCTTTACAAAAAGGCATTTGTGTGTAAACAACTTGCTTGACTTTGCTCAGACTTTGAAATCATTGGGTGTTTTCATGAGTAAATACGTCTGTGTCTGTGTCTCTTACCCTGGACCTCTCCTCCAGTTTGGTCATCATGACGATGATTGCGCTCCTCTGCTCCCAGATCATCCTCCAGAATTCACCAAATGTCTCTGGCAGGGATCCTTGGGTGGCGATGTAGGCATTCTGCTTCCTATAGCCATCAATGTAGTTGGCGTTGATATAGTCACTTCCAGGGATACCTAAAAACAGAACATGTAGATGGTGGGAGTTACAATCAAAAGGCAACATCTCAAATACAATGGTTAACTTTGTTGTTTAACACAATGTAGAGAAGAGGATACATGTCTCAACATAGTGGCATTTGTTGCTTCCTAAATTGGTCTAAGTCTTGATTTAGGTTTAGATGACACCGCATGAGGATTTCCTCAGTGTCTCCAAAAATGAATTCAGTCTTCTGAAAGTATGAAATCGAAAAATAGCATAAAACATTAACATTTGGACCCAGCGTTACAGTCTGTATGAGGATTTGTATTTGCTATCAACAACACGTTTAAATCGACAGCGTTTGTGTTCCCATTCCACATCTGCAACTGACTTACAGATAACGCTCGGTCTGTAAAAGTCTATCACATCACATGGAGGAAAAACAAACCAACAAAAAAACTAGCAAAACAATTCCCCCCCCCCCCTCCCTTCCTCTCTCCTCCTTCCCTTTGCTTATATTAAATGAAAGGCACAGCAGCCTTTTCCAATCCAGGCGGAAGAGACGGAGCTGACAGCCAGTCAATGCTTCAGGACTGGCAGTTTAGGGGCTTCGTGCACACATGGCCGACCAAGATAAGTCTCATCTGCATGGACGCCACGTATCAGAGAATCCCCCACTCTCCAACTGCATCCCCTCTCCCCCACAAACTCCCTTTTCTCCCAGGTAACTTATTCAACAGGAAAGGAAAATGGAATATGAACACATTCAAAGACCAGCCCACATTATTTTATTTTTTTTCAACTCGCCCTCGCTTTTTGCTGTTGAAGTTGTCCAAACAGCCGGGCGGCAGTACATTTCCGTGATGGACAAGGGATAAATGCAATTAAGCCCAGTGCGTTTTCAATTTGAAAACAAGAAGCAAAAAGAGACATTTACTGTGGATTAATGAGAACGAGGCAAGTTGTTTAATGCACATTTGCAAATGGCTTTTGCCTTTGTGCTTTCTGTCACTCAGGATTTGTATAAATGCAACCATTCTCTCAGTCAATATGCTTATTGAGAAATAAACATTGCTCCAGCGTTGTTCAGTACTCTGTACCCTTCATAGGAAAGCAAAAGAATCTGTAAGGAAACAGATTTCAGGCTACAACACTGTAATGCTCATAATGATGATCATTCCTAGTAGTTGTTGTTCATGTTTCGACATGGTGCATTTGCGAGCAGATGTCGACTCACACTTTCTCAGATTACCACATTGTCTAACCTCAGAACGGATATTTATAAAGTTGTCACATTCGATTTTTTATTATATGTTCCCGAACAAATGACCTGTTTGCAGAATAACAGGCTTGTGACAGCTAGCACACGCTAAATATAGTTCAACAGAAAAACTGCATAAATTCACTTTTAATAAATGTAAAGTTCCAAAAAGAACATGCTAACAAATACTGATGCATACTAATTGAATTTAGAAGCTGCACAATTTGGCAAATGAGGGGTAGGCAAAGTTTTAGGGATTAACTTTAGAAACATGTTTAATCCCGCTAAGCGCATGTTTTGTACGGTCAGGCAACTTGGCAGAGGTCAAAAGTAGAGCAAATTCAGTCATGTCACGACAAAGTCCACAAACGTACTTGCGCATCAGTGCGCCTGTGTTCCAAAGATTCTGCTGATCCATCCCCACATCAATACATTCTGAAAGTAGCTGTCTTCAAATTCTGATGTCAAATCCCAAATCCCCTTTTATTCAAATAACTCAATCAAAGTAAACAATAGACGCATAGCTTGCCAAAAGGCTTTAAGCCTCAGAAGGAAAAGAGGAAGTCCCTCTTGTCCCCCTGGCTGAGAACTGCTCACTTGCTGCAGCACAAAGGCTCCAATATGGTCGTGCAGATGTGTTTAAACGCCCGGCTAATGGAGTTCCATCAACACTCGGCTGTGTGTCGTGTCTGAGAGACTGCAAAAAGGGCTCTTTGAGCCTTTATCTGTCTGCTTTTGTCACAATAGCCATTTACTTCTTTGTTTATTTTTCCTTCGCCCTCCGCGGGAGCAGCTCAATGGAAATGGTTAATTAATAGCCGTCTGTGTGTATGTGCAATTGTGTTTAATCCAAGAAACTAGTGGGGGAGCCAGCACTTAACTAGCCATTTCAAAATGGCCTTTCATTCTTTAGAAGCTGCACTGTACAGCGCAGCGCTTCTTTGATGTGCCAAACACTCACTGGGCTGTTTCATACCAGGTTCCTAGATGGGCTCAAGTGAAGTTGTGCAGCCACATCTTGAGTGAGTCTTAATGTTACTAGCGAGGTTTCTGTCAGGTAGCACATTGGCAAACGCATATCCATGTCAAATGTGTACCCACAAATAGGTAATATAATGTGTATTGCAAATTTAAATTCTAATAAATGACAGTTATAATAAGCCAAGATGTCTATCTTCCAGTGTACTCACTGTTCTCATTTCAAGGTAAGAAACTGGCCATGGCTTTATACAAAATGTAAGTGTGAATCACCTGCTGTAAAGTGAGAAAAAAAGATGCCGGGTATACCTGCATGGCTCACTATAGGTGATTGTTTAATCTGACTTGAGTGCTTGCCTCAGCATTTAAAGTGAAAATTGCCAGTTTCTAAAGCCGTCACTTTCTTTGCAAGCACCTGAGGCATGAAAGGAGAAAGTAGTCTGACATGCTTGTGGAGCAATATAATTTAAAAGTACAGCGTGGTTGCACTCCTCGGGTCTAAAAGATACAGTTGTCCTGGCTGTCTGTCGAATCGATACAGCAGATGGGAGGGAAGATGTTGGTGGGCGGCATACCGTCAATAGCGGAGAGCAAGACTCTGGAGTGGTCGTAGGCAATCACGTTGGCATATCTGTTCTTTGGTTTGTTGACCTCCAGGTTAGAGTGTTCCCACGTGAACTGCTGACCGGGGTCAATGGACTGTGAAGTAGAAGAACACTTTTGTTACAATGGAATGTGATGTAATATATAATGTGAACATTTAACAATAGTTCCTTGCTTGGATTGAATTCAACTCCATGGTCATGGCCCATGAGATGTTGGCATAAGATCAATATCAGACAGCTTCCTGCACTCTGCCTTTTAGAATTGAAAATACTACGTTATGTTTTCATCTCTTTAAGAGTGTCTTAAGGCCACATTTAGACTTGTATGTTGAAAGATGTTTATCCAGCGCTTTGAGGAAGGCAGTTTGTAAAAGTCAAAGCTCTGATGAGTTCCAATCTGTTTGTTCATGTCTCTACATTGACATATTTGGCAAAAAATATTCATTTGGTATTAAAGTCTTTCATAATATTGATTTTGAGTGCTGCTGTTAGACCACATGTGTGCAAAAAAGTGATGCAGAAAGATTGTAAAATATTGATAAATCTCCAGTTTGCCCTGCAATGAATACTGTTTGCCATCAAGGTCAAATAATATACAAGACTGGATATTTTAAGCTTACTATTTACACCAAGTGAAGAGACTGATACACACAGCATTTACAAGGGAACATAAAATAGCATGAAGGCACAAGCATTCCTAGACTTGTCAGTTCGAACCATGCTTCTCTCTGATGACATGGCGTGTCTTCAAGTTGGCTGGAGTACAAATTGCTGCCTATGTTTTCAAAGAAATCCTTTTTTAACTAATGCAATCACGTGTGTTGTCATTCATATTACAAATCAAGATATAACATCCGGTTTATGCTGGCATACCATACTAATAAACCAGTGAGCGTCGTCTTTTCACACACCAAACGTGGAGGCTCTTTAATGAAGCTGTGACCATGAGCGAAACGTGTTTGAAGTTATTCAGTCCAAAGATGATTATTGTTCTCTGACTGGAAGCTGATTTAATTGATGAATAGTCTTACCCAGACTTTTATTATTTTCCAGTTCATTAAAGTAGAATCTGTTCTGGCCTCTCGGTATCTTGTAGAAAATGGGGTGTCAACAGACGCATGAATCTAAGATGACAATTTGGTCTGCAAAGCCTAAATCAGAGCATTTCATAGATGGAAATTTGACTGGAAGCAGATAGCTTTAAGCTTTAGGAGCAATGTGAACAATTTGTTGTCTTTGGCATGACATAATTGCTACATATAAATGATTAGATTTACAAAAAGAAACATTCCAAATTGGTCACCAAGGAAAATCTTGTGTTCCATCAGCTTTCCTCATTTGAGTCGTAGGACTTTATGGCACATACTAGAACACCACACTTGAGACCAGTTCGACAGAATTTGCTATCCAAGCCCTCTTTCGGCATTGTAAAGCAGAGATTGACAATGCTCCCTCATCACCGATAAATGAGCCATAAAATGTAATATCACAAAGGGAAAATACAATGGCATGAAAGATGGCATTCCATCTCACATTACAGGGAGAATATTGTGCTTGTGTTTTTTAACGACTGCAACCTGCTTTTATGAGTTAATCTCCACTGAAAGTACAAACCCAAGAGTAATAGGACACATTGCAAATAGATGCCACATTAGTACACTGACCTTGCTTATTATCGTCATAATTATCGTACTTGTATGACTTCTTTATGGTAATTTATGGGAGCAATAATAGCATAAAGATGAGCTTAATTATTCATTTTAATGATGGCAAACTTTTTTATACCACTATGACGATGGAAGCAAATACATTCAGAGGTATTTAAGAGCACATGAGCTCAATGTGAATACAATAAGACATTTCAGCACCAATATCTTCATCTACAGAAATCCCTTAAAGTAGCAATACCCCTGGCTAAGCCTGATATTTTTTCTAAATATGTTGAAACAGTGGGCTGCAACATTGCTCATAATAAAAAAATCTTTATTTCATTGTGCTCGCAAAATTGCCTTTCCACTGCTCTCGAATAAGCTCTATGAAATTGGAATTCAATGTACTTAAGCTGCAGTAATGATTGGGCAGCTTGGCAGCCACCCATAGGGTGACCTCATAGATTTTGGAGCTGTTGCAGGACCCGCAGAGAAAGGACGCGCATCGTTCCTATCTCACAAAATGCCCCTGAAAGCACCTCTTGCTCACAAAGTGTTTCGGGCCCCGTTAGTTCATCTACAATACAAAGCAATGCAATATAAAGGAAACACTTGCATTGTCTCACTGCTGCCCACAGGGTTTTTGAGGGCACTTAACTTTGAAGGACTTTTACGTTTCAAGGTCTAATCACAGGATGTATAAATGTAGCCATCACCTTTGTTCCATTATGCATCTTTAGTCTGATAGTGGCCATACATTCCAGAGTGAGACTTCAGCCAGAGTGGAGGTATGATTCACCGGCTGGAGAAGAGTCGGTGAACTGTAGCCTTTTTCACAGCCGACATTTTTGACTTGTCATAGCAGGAAAAGCACAGGCGCTACTAATACCATTAATAATGACGTCTTTCCCATTCAACGGTCTCAGTAGGGCTCTGGAATTCAAAATGGAGTGCAACCATTATTACAGCTGTTGATTACACCTGTGTATTTCCTGCTATGACATGTCAAAATGTCTGCTGTGAATAGGGCATACTGACTGATTTTAGATCTCTGGTGAAGCTATTTCTCATGAAAGTACTTCCTAATTCCCGTATTGGGCAGTGATCCACCAATTGTTGACATGCTTGGACTGGTATATGGTAGCATGGGTATAATCTGTAGGCAACGGGATGAGATTTGGGTATTGCAAGTGTTCTGGTTTGCATTTGTAGTCTGTGTATTATTGACCAATCACGTCATCACCAATCATTGTAAAATGAGCTTGTAAACTGGCTACTTGTGCATCAATCCGGTGATACACATCTTCTCTCAACTCAAACTCTCAAACACTCCTTCTAAAGCATTAATAACAATTGCTGAATCAACATCGGGACTTCGCTGACACTCACCTCATATTCTTGTGAAAACTTGAGGTTGTCGTTGGCTTTCAGGCGCTCCAGATGATCTGCCAGGTCCATAATTGGGATTGGAGGGTGGCTAGCCATACCTGTCAATTAGATGGACTAAAGGTCAGTCATCAGTCTTGTAAGCCGGCATCACCCAAGCACAAGCCAACAGTGGATCATTAGATAAGCAGCACATGTGTTTAACAGGGGGGAATGGAAGAGTGGTTCTGGTTAGGGTAGTTTGTTCACTCAAAGCAGTGGCCATGCTCATAAAGAGAATATGGACACAGAAGCCAATGAGAGGTCATCGAGCACACTTGCCCCACTGGGACTCTCCCTATTGAGAGAGGAAAAGGGTTATTCACACAGAAAGCTGCGGTGGATAGTTAGCATGACAGTGAGACACAAACACAAAGAAACAACCCAAAAAAAAAAAAACGAAAAACATTCAGATTGTTAGGGCAGATGTTGATGTTTTGCTTTGAGTGATGACATGTCATTTCAAACTCCGCCTCCTGTGATGACATTGCATTACCACCAGATGGATTAGATTGGGATGGGAATACAAGACTATGCAGAAAAAAAAGGAAAAGAAAAAGGAATTAAAGCTAAAAACAAAGAAATCATGTCAAGTGCATAATCGAGAACAACTAACTTGACAAATGGAGGTTACTGGGGTGACTGGACGCACCTGAACCTGCGGAGGAAACGGCGGCGTAATTAAATACATTGCAGATGTCATTGGCAATGTGATGACTACTAGGTAGAAATTGAAATGTGACAAGAAGTAGTTGAGTGATTATGTGTATTCTTAATGGGACATTTATTAGTAACAAATGCATCATCATGCTAGAAGCTTGGCTAATGCACAATGCGTATTTCATGGAAATAAATCAACCATGGGACATTATTTGACATTCATTTTAACCTGATTATGCTGACATTGTGCTATACTGCTTGCATAGTTTGCAGTTAAGTTAACTTGACTTTGACATTGTTGAATATGGGTGGTTGTCAAGGTGTGTCATCAGCATATTTAAGAGCTTGGGGAAACAATCAAAAGTGTCGTGTTTGAACTGTCTGATCTTCACAAAGACACCTTTTCTGTACATGCTTTCACAATCTAGCCTGTGGCCAAAGATATTCAACTTGAGTATTCAGGGGCCATTTTGACACTACAGTTGCATGACAGTCTCTCTCTCTCTCTCTCTCTCTCTCTCGATTGAGGTAATTTTTCATTTTGGTTGCTGGCACAAGTGGGCATTAGCTAATGGTAGCTGTTCCTCGTTTTCCCACCCACTCTCACGTCTCTCTGAAAGACGGCAAAGGGGGTTTCTATTGCAGCCCGCTACTCAAAATCCATTTCCATCACTGGGGGACAATGAAAGTGCCATTTCCAACATGCCATCACTCAAACATCGAGCATCCTTAAGAAGAAAATGTCCATTGAGGTGGAAGAAAGGCTTGAGAGAGTAGGGGAGAGAGGTGGTCTAGTGTAGAAGTGCTTCAGGACTTGAGAGGAAGTGGTCACGTGGTAGGGAAAAAAAATGTTTGGTTGCTTTTTGAGCAGCGAGTGAGACAAGATACCAGCCCTCAGAAAGGCTGTGGGGGGGGGGGGGGGGGGGGGGAGAGAATGATGGCTTGAGAGGTGAGTGAAATAGTTGGATGGTTGAGATCACTCTGAGCCAAAAGGAAAAATACCCCTCTGCCAGGATGAAACAGACAGTAATGGTCCTAACATCATTGAAGAGCTTATATAGATATGCAAAATCTTTTCATTTTTTTTCCAAAAATGAGCCTGCAGGGATAATTCATCCTCCTCTCATACCAGCTGACCTGAAAAATATGGCTTTGATAATACGTTATTGACAGTCTCTGAACACCTGTCCCCAAACCAGTCGTTGCCAGAGGAACTCCAACAGCAGTTCTCTCTCTCTCTCTCTCTCTCTCTCTCTCTCACTACATGGTCACTACAGGAGCGAGTGGACAGTCGTGTTTACAGCGTGCCGCAACTTTTTCCGTCGCTATCCGTTGGCTTGCGTACAAAATGGAACACAGATCCATGACACATTTTGCATTTCCCTCACCTTCCCCAACGCTGCCTCTTGTCTCCTAGCAGCAGGTTGCCATCCAAGCAGGACTGCGCTATTCTGACTAAGCATGACAAGTGTTGATGACCTGGATAACCCAGGTGCAGAGGAAAACGACAGCTGCCACGAAACTGTCAAGCTTGCATTTCTGCCTCTTCATTTTCCACCGAGAAGTGTCTCTAGGGGGGCAAACTGTCAGTTTTGACCCTTTGTGCCTTGTCTAAGCACCTGTCCACTGTCTACCAGCAAACTGCGCACTTGTGTCGTGCCAATCTCACTGCCAAGATGACGGGTGCTTTTTAAGGACGACACCTTATTCGGTTTCAATGTCGGCAATGGCTGCAAATGAAGAAACGCGTACGGATACGTACGGAGCAGTCCGTTGCTTTGGCATCCCTTTTCACAGTGCACATTCAGTTTTACATTTACAGTGAATGGGTCATCACTGCCGTCATTTGGAATATACGTACCAGGCGTTTGGAAGTTGAGGCGTCGAAGCTCCACCGGGTCAGTGGGATGGTGCAGCGGCATTTCCTTGCTGTTGGGGAGACTGCCTTTCCTAGCTTCAGATTCTGCTCTTTTTCTGCAGAACAAACAGATATTTTCTTTTTTCTTTTTTTGGTGCTCAAAACTCCTACTCTATAACCTCCAAGCTTGCCTTGTGGTCTAATAAATACTGCAGGCAAATGTGTAATTGAGGAGTTGACAGGCCTGTATTCCTACAGTACATGGGACTACGGGGGTGGACTAAGTAACATCATCACTTCAACTCAATACAATAGCCCTTAACCAGTAAATGCTACTTTTAGTGAAGCCTAATGTTCACTTTTTAATGCAAGTGTCAGATAGCGTGTCAATTCAACTCTATAGAATTTTTTAGCGGGTGGTGTTGAGATTGCAGTCCAGTTACCTTATTTCAGAAACAACAGAAAACGTGACATGCTTAACAGAGGTAGATTTACTACAGGGCTATTGTACTGGATGTTGAAGAGTGTTCTTGTTATTTGTTCCACTCTGTTTTATTTTAGCTTCATTTTTCACTAATTTGAATACAAAATTCACATTTGTAGAGAGACTCGTTCCCGTGTATATACAGTGCACTACATTGTCACCTCTGACACAAGAGGCCATTTTCACAAAATGCAATGGGGTTTGTTCATTCATAAGAATCGACACAACATTGGTCACTGACGTGGATAACATGTCGTAGTTACAGCATGTGTGCAATAGAAAGGTAATGTGGTGGAAGTGTATTAGCAGTAGGAACAGTAAAAACATGTGTGTGTGCTTGTATTTCTCAATAATTGCCTGCTGACAACTTTGATATAAATAACTGCTAACAGTACAAAAGATGTTTCACATATGGTCATGTTGATTAAGCACAGCAGGATTTCAGGAATGACATCAACTCCAGTGGGCGACCAATTGTCATGTGTTTATATTTACTATGTACAGTCTAGGGAGAAAAGGGGTTTAAAGGGAGTTAGTTTCTCTCTACTTCTCTCACGCTTACCTGTCTGGTTTGCTGCTCCATTGGTCAGCAAGGAAAGAAATATCGACACAACATTAGGTGGTAAGACCTTTGCCTTTATATAATGGAGAATTCCAGAAACGTTTCTTTCGATTAAGTGAATGACTTTATAAGAGACAAACGATACCAATCATATCCCAATGTTTCCTCTGCGTGCGAGATTAGTGATGCTTCACTTGAGAATTTCTGCTCAATTATGCAGCCTTGGGGCTCTTTGTCTCAAATACTACAGTTTCCCAGGTGCATCCAAGACTTGAACAGTGTATCTCTGCTATTTCAAGCAGTTTCAGCTGATTGCTTCTTGTTCAAGCATAAAAGTCATCTCTTGACTCCTAATTGCTGTCTGTCTTTTTCTGCACTGTGAGATTTATTAAGATCAAGAATTATGCATATTCAAGATTGACGCATGTACTGTTATCAATGTGAACATCATTTGTAATTCATTTGTATAACTTCAACCATATACCGCATTAAAATGCATGTTACCGTTATTTTAAATCGATTTGGTAGCAGACATGGCTTGACTTCAATTATTCTATGTGTAGCTGCACGAATGATTGTGATTTGCGTTTCTCTCCGGTGAAGCTGCATATTTTTATTCGCGTGTCCTCTCCCAGAGCTCAACACAACATGAGCGTTCTGTCACATAAAAATTGATCTCGACATGAGCAATGTCTCCTGGTTACGCACTGAAAGTTCCCCAACGTGGCGGTGACCGCGGCTTGGTGATCGATGTGTAAATCGGCAAATGGAAGCTCTGCCTGAAGCTCGTGCACACGCGTTCTTTGTTCGCTTTCAGTTCACCTTCGTATCATCCAAACCAAAACTTTATTTAAATGGAGTCCAAGGACAATAAGGTGTAAGAGAATAAAGCTGTACGCGTAAACCTCTTACATTACACTACCATTGATGTCTTTAGTATTGGTGCTGTTACCGATTACAGTGTGCTGACGCTTCACTTGCTAATCTTACCTTCACAAAATTACTTCTTGTGGACTACTGTAACAATTCTGCTGAGGACTGGACATTTGATTGAATGAACACTGCAGAAAATATGCCTTATGTAAAAGGTGAGAAGAGACGAGCGAGTGAAAGACGGACAAAAAAAAATCAGTGTGTGGACGCACGCATATAAGATATGCGCTTGTGTGTATCCGGGCAAAGCAGGAGGGCATCATAAGGTCAGAGTCGGGATCAAGAGCTCCTCTCCCTCGTGGAATGGGCAGTCGTAAAAAAGGGGGGGCGGGATGGGGGGGGCTGGGATGCTTGCCCAGGCTCCAGGGCCTCTCTAAAGCTGCAGACACATGCAGTGACATGCAGCAGATAGTCAAAGCTCTCCCCTCCTACGCTTGACTGATGAGCAGTGACAGCACGAGGTCTCGCTACCACTTGGGGGTTTCAGACAAAAAAAAGAAGCTGTTTTGATTCGGTGTGAAAGTGCACTACCGCAAGTCTTTTACGTGTGTGTGTGTGCCTGATTAACATTCAGTCAACACATGTGTCTGTGTGAAGAATTGTGGGCATCTGCATTCAATGGCTTCACAGTTTGGGGAAGCTGTATGTTTGGATTTACTCATCTGAGAGATTGTGTGGGGGGGTGTGTGTGTGCTGCTGAGAGTGAGGGTCATGGATAGTCTGAAGATCAATGTGCCTTGAGTTCAAATCTTCCATTTAATGCCCTGATTGAAGATTTGTATGGGGTATTGTATTGATGACATGAATATTAAATATTGAATGGCAATATGTAAATTGGAAGTGCACAACAATGTGTACTGTACGTAGCATTTACGTCACATCTGAGGTGGATTCCTGCGCATTTGTTTCACTTAGTGGGAACAGTTGTTATAATTTCTGTTTGTAGTTCTATATGCAGATAATAATTTAATATCCTCACCTTTTGTAGAGGAGGATGGCAATGACGATGCATATGATGAAGACGACGGCTAGCACAGGGCCCACCACCCAGATAAGGCCTTCCTCCTCATCGATGATCGGCTGGGGGTCGATATCGGGCGACACAACCGGGTCCGAGTAGGGGCTTGTGGCATACATGATCTGAGCCAGGGAAAGGCAAATCACTGATCAATCAATCATAGAACCTGTGTTGTATTAGTTTAGACCAACCGTCATATGCTGCGTCTACGTACCGGACCTCATCCTTCTACCTACGCCTCAATTGTATCGATAATCTAGTGATTTTGAAAGATGTTTTCTCGCCTATGTTGCATCAAAATCCAGAACTGCTGAGAAATATAGTGGATCCAGAGCTCAAGATATTCAAAGCACTACCGCAAGACTTCAATTAATTTCCCCTCACTACCGAGCATATCTAACAAGACTCTGACAAAGACAGCATGACCAACAATACAAATTAAAAGCCAATTCAAAGTTTTGCTGTGTAATTTCTGCTAAGCTGCAGCTTGACCAATCAAAATTATCTTCAATATCTCTCCTTTACAGGAGACTTGATTGAACTATTTCACATTCTACGAGGAGATTAAAGGAAAGGTCTAGTGGGAAGAAAATATATGCCTCAGTGAGCAAATTAGAGATTTCCCTCCATTTGCCATTATCTCTTTGCTCTACCTGAACCCAGGGTTAGCGGAGAGAGTGCGAGGAAAGCACTATAGACCCTGCAGCTCATCATATCCTTCATCATGCCTGCAGCTGCCTAATCATGCGGCTTTCGGGTCTTCAGTCCAGAAAGACACATGCACAAATACACACTAGCTGCAGCAGCGGAGATAAGGTGGACCGCACGTAGGACGCAATTAAAGAGGAGCTCTGTTATCGAGGTATTCTTGCGATCGGCTAAGGTCTTCAGGGGTTTCTCTCCCCAAAGCAGCGAGGGTCAGCTTCTTAGGCCAGCTGCAGCTTCAAGTGTTTAAGTCAAAAGCATCACAAAGGCTCAGAGTAACACGTCAAACCCGAGGCAAACTCCGACCCTCTGCCAAGATGCACAGTTCCTAGCACGAAGACCACGAGATCACGAGCACGGGATGTCCCGAAGGCGAACAAGCTCATGTCTGAAGCTGAACTCGAGTAAAGAATGAGGCACACATGGATAGAAATGGAAATAAAACATGTTTGAGAAAGCAGTCTTACATTTTCCGACATTTCCAGAACCGCAAGCACAAAGAAGATGTAGTCCTGGCCATTCTGGAGTTGCTTGTTTTCAAAGCCCCTGTAGGTCTTGCCATCTCCCAGGTTGAAATTGTTGGGCAGGACTTTGAAGTAGGCAGCGATATAGGCTTTGGGTTCTGCCTGCCTCTGGAAGCGAAGGCCTCTGCTAGTTTGGTTTATCTCCTTCAGCAGCTACAGTGAGGAGTAGAAAGAGGCAGACGGTTGATAACACAAAGGGACACATTGCACCGCACACGGAAACACATTTGCACGAACCAAATCCGTCTATCGAGATTTCTCTCTGATTGCCGAGCTGACGATGCTGATTGCAACAGGCAGAACGTTACAGAAAAGATCAGTGACTTAATTCATCTGTAATTTTTGACTACAAAAGATTGTGAGATTAAAAGATCTGTGAAATCCCAGCATATAAAACAGATGACGATTATCCAACAGCTTCAAACAGGAAAATAAAAAAGAGACTGAATACATTTTTGCTGGATTTGAGTAACATTATTATTAATATTCCAATTCATATTTTGATAAATATGAATGAAAGATATGCAAAGTGAGGATACATAATGTAGTCAAAAACACCACCTCTGCTCCTTCAGCCAACAATAATAACAATACTAATGAAAGAACCACATCAAGTGTGCCCTTCATACAAGTCTGTTCTATCTGGCTTTAAGCTCCCAGTACAAAGCACGGATCATAATTATGCTAATCAAGCCCCCGATAGTTGTTTGGGTGTCTGATTTCATATCTCTGACTTGTGTGCACGCACGGGTGTGTGTGTGTGTGTGTGTGTGTGTGTGTGTGTGTGTGTGTGTGTGTGTGTGTGTGTGTGTGTGTGTGTGTGTGTGTGTGTGTGTGTGTGTGTGTGTGTGTGTGTGTGTGTGTGTGTGTGTGTGTGTGTGTGTGTGTGTGTGTGTGTGTGTGTGTGTGTGTGTGTGTGTGTGTGTGCGCGCGCTCTGTGCGGCTGTCATTCACATCAGAGTGTGTGCGTTATCGTGTGTGCTCTGTTTTGGCTGCGGGGCTGTTGGTGCTGCCCGATAATGTCTTCAATCATCTCTCCTGTCAACGGGGCTAAATCTAGCTGCCCTTGGGAAAATTTGTGAAAAGGTGAGTGCCAATATTGACAAACAAATAAATTCTGACAGAGGGGCGACTTTTGGGCAATCGGTCAAGGCTACAGACATGGGCCTGTAGGCATGAGCAGTAAAGCCAAAGCCAGATGAGACATGGTGTGTTTTTTCTTCTTCTTATAGCCCCCTAGACACGTGATATATTTGTGATGCTTCTACTAAAGAAATAAATATTTCAAAAACTCAGTTTCAAAATAATTTGCCAGAGGATTTGATTTACAAATAAGAATCCTTGCAAGAATTTAAATTTTTATGTAACCCGAGGGGTAAAAACTTTATAGAAGTTTCCATTTCTACGCATTTCTAGGACAGAGACTGCAGTATATGCTGCACCAAACGTCTAGAGCCATCAGCTTGCAATGTTTGACACCACATATGAAGGACAACGTAAACGTAATCGCAGCTTACAATGCGTCGTGATAAAAGCTTTCATTTGCTTTCACAGTAAATCATACCTGCAATGCACAGAGTGTTACATACGCAGTAGCCTAGCTTTGTATGGGATGAGGAGGGACATGGAGGCCTGATGCAGCTCTTCAGGTAATTACCACAGACACAAAGAGGAGGGGGGAGGAGGGGATGGGGGGGTTGAGCAGTGCACTTGATGGCTACTTCATGTTCTCATTTCCATATGAACAGTGCTCTCTGCAGCTATTTGCGTCAATCAGCGAGACTCATCTCCTGTTCCTCCTGCCCTCTTATAGGCCTCAACTTATTTTCTCCAGTTTTGAGAAAAGAAAGGTGTGATGAATGCAGTTATATAGGCCTTATGAAGAAGCTGTGGACAATAACTGGATAACAGATGTGATTTTTTAACTATTTACTTTCTGTCATTATAATCTCAAGATCAACCTTAAAACGTACCTCCTCCAAATTCATCTCATCGGGATTGTCCCAGGGTTTGAAAAACTTGCCGGTGCGTTGCTTCTTCAGAGGCACTACCACGATGTAATATCCCCTGGAAAATAAAAATGTAGGTCAAAGATCACTGCCACTTATTAAAAGACACAAGTTGTATTTGTATGCGATTGGTCACCGTTTCCTGGACAAGAAAAACAAACCCTATTACAGCAACAACAAATACAGCATTGCCCACCATGTCGACCTGTATTAGGTTCGTCTGCTTACCAGAAGCTGATGAAAAAAGATGCATACGTATGCCGTTACAAATGAAAGCAAGTCTCTATCTCTTAATTGGGGCCATTTTCCTCTGTTTTCTATTTAATTTGAGCATGTTCAGAGAAGTCGGGCAGTACAGTTGCACCTCTCTGAGGCCCCCCGTGTGCTGATTAGGAGACCTCTGCGCATGAAGAAAAGATACAGAATTAGAGGGATTTTGGTCCCTTCATCAGGGTGGCAGGAGAGATAATGGCCTCTGCCAGAGTTTTCTGGGCTTCCTGGTTGGGCACTGCACTAGCTAGCGTTAGCCAGGAAGGCAGTGTGGCAGGCTAATGGGAAACTAATTAGCTTAAGCTCTGGCATGGGAGACGGTGGGCCAAGTGCATCCAGCAAGATCAAAAAGCCAAGATGGGTTTGAAGCATCAGTCTACAATCGGATGTGCTGCTTGGCCTTCTGACAACCCTGGGCTTTGTTGAAAGGCTGTAAGAGACTTCATAGGGCTTAAAGGAGCGCGCTTACATGAGTCGAGCTCTTTCAGTGTGTAATCACTGAGCTGAAGTGGATATCACACTGAAACGTAGGGAAGCATAGAAATAACTTTGTTTTGGAAGAATTACCCCTGACAAGGTCAGCTATCAAGTCATCTGCTTTATTTCCATTCATAATGTATCGGTACCAAATAATAAACGGTAATATTGACTTTAGCAATGGACAGAAAAAGTTCCACGGCACCATAGTGGTGAAGTCACATATCCAACAAAAGAGCCATTTCGTGCACATTGACAAGTAGGGAAGTAACCAAATCTAAATATAATCAATTCAGAGACAGCACTCCAGGTCAATGCATCGGGGCAGGGGTCAATACACAAAAAAAAGAAATGCGAGTCAACGTGGGGGCTTCTCAACATACGATTCAAATCATCCACCTTCAGGGGGGCAGCCCAAAGTTTGAGTAATTACATGTCACTTTGTCAGCTCTACTCACCTTACTCTCTCAGCTGTTTGCACCGATGGTAGCTCCACAGTCACTATACCGTCTGAGTTGGTCTTGCCAACCAGGTCGGGTTTGCTGCGGAGAATGTCTGGGGCCGTCATGGTAGACACGCGATGCTGCAGACCGCCGGCACTGTTGCCACGATTGGTCAGGAGGAAGGAGTACTGCGTCTCAGGTTGAAGACCCACGATTAGCTTCTGTGTTAGCTTCCCATCCACCTCCACACTCTGTCCATTGTCGTAAAGGATCTGTATGCGAATGAGTTGTTTCATGTGAAGACTTTGTTTAGGATGTCAACTGAATCATTCGTTGTGTCAAAGCATTGTGTAGGGTACGTATATATACACATGATAATTGTATATTTATCTCGGCAGTGCTCACAGTGAAAGGCTGAGCTGGGTTGTAGGTATCTGGGATTTCCCAGGTCAGCAACACGGATGTCTTCATGGCAGCTCTGACATGAAAGTTTTTTGCAAACACTGCTAAAAGAAAGGGGGAGCAGGTGATTTAGACACAGAACATCCTTTTTTTTTTCTATATATCTACACTAATGGTCCGTCACCAGTGCTTACCTGAGAATCTCTTCTTCAAAAGCAGGCAGTACTACACTGAACTCAACACTGTCCTCTTACCTTCTCACCAACACCAACCCTTACATTAATGACTGAGCTTTGCTTGACCGACGAGACACAAACAAACAAACATACTTACTCCATGTGACTTTCTTAAATCGTTCTAAGATTAGGAAGACTAATGGTTGGACAATATGTTAATACCAAAGTCCTGTGGGTGATTCCATGCTTTCTCAACGTGATGCTTTCAGAGGAAGCTGCTGTGGTTGGAAAGGGCTGCGCAGGGAAAGGTTGATTTTAAAAAGGGAAAGAGCAAAAAAAGGTTCAGGGACTGGTCCTACCTTGATCCAAAGGCTGTGTCCTGAATTGGACACTTGGGCTATAGGAACCAGAGCCCTTGCTGGTGAAGGCACACATTTTAATATCATAAGTGGTATCTGCCTTAAGGCCATCCAGGGTGACTGTGGATTCCGGGGCGGTGATGAAGAGTTCTGAGGGACTGCGTGGGCTGTTGATGTCCTTGTACTGCAGAGCATATTTAACTATTTGGCCGTTTCGCTCCGCCAGCAAAAGAGGTTGCCAGCTGACCTGAATGGTGGAGGTGGTGGCACCCTCTGCTGTAATGCTCTGAGGGTAGCCGCTTGGCACGTCCTCATTCGTGGTGACTTCTTTGACCGTCTCTTCACCAAAGCCCACCTTGTTGCGCGCGGAAAGACGGAAAGTGTACGATGCTCCCTTATGGATTTCTTTGGTAGTGTAGTGGTTCTCTCGCTCGGGGAACTCGATGACGGTCAGCGGATCCACGTCTTTGCGGCCAAAGCGGAGGCGGTAGCCTTGCAGGGGGCCGTGGGTTAATGCGGGGGGATGCCACTGGAGGAGAGCGGTGCCCATGTTGGTTGTACTGACCATTAGCCGAGGTTTATCAGGAACTAAGACGGTACCAGTGGAGAAAAGGACACATAGTTATGAATATGGAGAATGATGTTTCCATCTTATCATATTTGTAGTAGACAGGCATTCATTATCTGTGTGTTGTAAGTCATTTTACTGTGGTACAACACTGTCAAAAGAGCTGAACTTTTCTTCTCTTTCTTTCACTCCCTCTACATTTTTCATTATGTTGAAAAATGCCTTCAGCAGTGCCATGTCACACCAGTGGGTAAGAGTTATTGCACTAAATGAGACGGTAATTAGCTGCATTCACACTTTACACACTCGATGACAAGAATATCTGCCCGGCACTTTTTCCCCCCCTTATCGGCTGCAGTTTCACATCTTTTCAGAGTAGAAATGCAGTCTCAGATGAAAAGGTATAGCACTGAACCACAGGAGATTCGTCAGTGGTTGCGGTTACAGTACCTGCGCCAGTGGTGGTGATCAGTTTGGGCTTGCTGCGTGCACCGTCGCCCTTGGTTGTATAGGCTCCCACAGTAACTGAATATGTGGTCTCAGCCTGCAGTTCTGTGATGATCATTTCCTGTAAAGATGGAGGACTTAAGTTGCAGGACACTCACTTGCACGCATACAAGCAAGGAGCGAGATAAATGCATACGTAAGCATAATCATCAGGAAAAACACAACAGACACATTCTCACAGCTATACTTTAAATTGAGGCATGCTTCAGTGGATAGGATTGGTCGTGATAAGCTGCTCGGCAAAGAGTGTTTCTTTCGTACGTTGCAAAATAGCTCCGGCAGTAAACACCAATGGACTTCAAACCTTTAAGATCAGTACTAGTGTTAGCCAAGGATTCCATCTGCTGTTTTCTAAATAACTTACGAAGCTGAAATAGCGCTCAAGCTAATGCTTAAAATGCTTGAGGTCTTGAACTCCTAAGGCACAAAAGACACATGCCATTCATGCAGAGGATGACAGCAGGGGAGAACAAGATTCGAATTTTGTCAAGTTTAACTACTCACATGTTCGGTAGAATCATCGTATTCCCACTGATTATGATATACGAATATGGAGAGAAAAGAGACAAGAAGTAAGGCCAGGTACAGACACTGATCACTGGTGAGAAAGTATACACACACAGTTTGTCTGCAACCACCAAATAAATCTGTATGTTGATAAAAATAATTATTGTAAAAGTAACAATGATCATATATAGACTTGTCAATAAATGTGCACAACTTCTGCCTCCGGTAGAATTGTAATTAGTGACACAGCAGTTAAATGCTAACTATTTTCGATTCAGTTTAATAATTGATATGCCATGGTGAAAGTGAGTTTTTTTCCACTCCAATTAACATACGTTTCTGTAGCGCATGTAAAGGTGAGAGAGAGAAAGCGATACTTTGTGTCTGAGAGATGTGTTGGCTGGTTGAAAAGGGTGTCGTACCTGGGCATCATCAATCAGGATGTCCTTGTTGACTGGCTGTCCTGTGGGCTCCCCATTAACCATCCTGACATAGTGCACCTGGTACCCTCGGATCTGACCGTGCTGCTTGGTGGGCATCGGTGAACGCCAGATCACTTTAATTGATGAGGAGTTGACAGCCTCCACCTCAACTTTGCGAGGTGGCCCGCTAGGAACTGGAGGAACACCATGGGATAGAAAAAATAGGTCAAAATTATGGAGAACCCCTTTGCCCTCTTGCTATTTCCTGCCCAAAAGCCGTAGCGCAAAATGCTGCAGTGACAAAAAAAATCACAAAAGTGCAGCAAACTGCAACAAGCACTGCATGACATCAATATTTCAACAATGGTAAGGGGGGAAAAACCAACAGCAAAAACAGGTCTGACAACTGACCTAATCTGGAAACATTAAAAATGGGTAGAGTGGATTTCTAAAACATAGAATAAAAATGTGTTTTGCCAAAATAGAAAAGTGGAGCCAAAGGGGGGCTTCAAGTGCTTCAAATACTTGAAGCACTACAATAATTTTGGCTATGGTGGGAGGAAAAAAATGAATAAAAAAAATGATTCTATCACATGAGGGGAGAAAAAATATAAAAAAATGGCCTTCAAAAATGTCTTCCACCTATTGTCCTTCCCACTGTCCAGAACTGGTCCTTTTGCCAAGTTCCAAAAAAATGCTGCCGCTCAAAAACACTGCAGAGAATATTTCAAAAATGACAGTTGGGACTGGAAGTTGGAGGCCTGCAGTTGAAAATGCCATACCATGTGTTGAAATTGAGCAGCGTAGGAAAAAAAAAAAATAAAAAATGTAAAAATAAAAAAGGTGCTTTTGCAAAGTGAGTCACAGTTTGTGTGGGTGAAAAAGTGCAAGTCCAAAACGGGGCTAAAAGTATCAAGTGGTGACAGTCTAGAAGCAGGCAGAGGGGGGAGGAAAGAAGGGGGAATCGTAGATTTAGGCGAGGTTGTTAGTATTTGACGGGGTAGGTTAAGAGGGGTGGACTCGATTTTCAGCTGGAGCTTTGTTTGAGCGAACACATACCATCCTCCTCCGTGCGGATGAGCTGCGGCAGGCTTTCCGGTCCTGCCCCGACATCTGTGTGAGCGGTAACCGTCACGCGGTAATCTGTCCATTTTTCCAGGTTTTCCAAAAGGTACTGAGAGCTCTCCGGAGGGATGCTGGAGATTTGACGAGCAGTGGCGTCCTCGCCTTCAGTTGCAGCATAGTGGATGGTGTATTGCGTTATGATCCCATTTTGTAATTCCATTGGGGGTGGCCGCCAACTTACCAGGATGTTGGTGGAGCTGGGGCTGTAGCACTGGACTTCCTGAGGTGGGCCTGAGGGTTCTGGTTGATGTGTTGGATTGGGTGCAGGTGAAGGTTTTTTTTTTTGTTTGGTCAGGCCGTTCATTGAGTTGGATTTTTTGGTTTTAAAGGAGTTTCAGTTTGGTTTGATCGGGGTGATGATGGAAGAATTGACCAAACAAAGGAAAAAAAAAGAAGAGGAAAATAAAATGACACAAAATGAGGAAAATGCACAAAGACTTATGTGGGTAAAAATAAAGTATATTAACTCAAGGAAACATAGAAAATACAGGCAAAACAAAAGGCAAAGACCAACACAAACGTGTACACACTGATGATGAATGGAAGGTGCTGATTGGGAAAAGGACAGCTTTAACATATGTAACCTACCTTTGTCATGGAAATATATATTTATATACTGTATATATATATATTAAAATGAAACAAAAATCATATATCCTAAAATTCTATTTATAAGATCATTTTATTCTAAAATTACTTCAGAATAATTTAGGATAAAACCATTCCAAAATAAATGAAGTAATATCTAAGACAAATTTGGCAAGCAGTTACCATCAATCCAAAAACATAAAGGTTGATGCTTTAACTATTCAAAATAGAAAAATGTTGTATTTGTCACCAACCTTTCCGAAGCCTGTTGGTTTGTGGTAAAAGCCTGATTGTACAACAGAGAACTTCCCAAGGAGACACGACTGATTTATTAGATTCTGAGAACATTGGCATGCACTTCTTGATTGACAACATCATTTACCTCAGAACATACATCTGGGCAGAGTTTGAGCTTTTATACCCACCTGATCCCTGCCCTTGGCCTTCAGAGACCTCAGATTTATGTTAATTATGCAAAGACAAAACAGTTCAGTGGTTTGTTTGTTTTCACATATGGTTTAAGGGGAATTCTCTGACTGGTAATCACATTGAGTTGAACTGCACTGGATTTAGTTTGATTTTGTAACAGAATCCAATTGTTCAATTTTGACTTGTTTCATAAATCTGGGGTCTTTCGGGTGGAAATGTCCCTAACTACAGAGACGACACTTGCTGTGAGCTTTCTATGATGTCGTTACTCCACCACTTTCTTGATTCTAATTTGAATTGAGTATAAACATCAATAGCGGAAATGGGAAAAATCCCAAGTGGTTCTTGGTAGTGTAGCTACATAGAAAGCTCATTTTGAAAATTCTCTCTTTTATTTTTGGCTGACATGCAATGTCAAGAGACAAGGCTTCCTGAAATGCCCTTTCGCTCATGAAAAACATCTGGGTAATGCAGATGTGGGCAGTCGTGTTAATAATTCAAGGCTTTATCATTCGTTTTAGTCGTGTTTGTGTAACCTTGTGTCCTGACTTCACAGGACAGCCTGGGTACTCTGTCCATGCAACCTCTTCAAAGTGAATTCTGCATGGTCAGGTAACACTTGTTTACTCTTTCAAATGTGTGCGTCTTTTCAAATGCATCAAAATCAAAATCATATCTGTGCTCAAATCCCTTCCTGACGTCCTTGTCACTTTTTTTTCTCGGATTTTTACAGCACTTAAATTTAGAATGCATTTGAAAATGTGCTCCTTCCCAAATAGTTTGAACCCTGTCAGATAAGGAAGAAGACCTACGTGTCTGTGGAGTTTCTGCCGAGATCTCATTGGTGTAAGCTCCAACTCCGTGTTTACTACGGGCAGCCAGCCGGAAAGTATAAGTTGTGAAGGGCTTCAAGTCTTTCAGCAGGTATGTTGTTGTCGGCTCGAAGCTGATGCGTTTCTGTGGAGAAAGTTTCACGTGTGAGCTTCCAAAGTAAAGACTGGGAGGACCACATATATAATAGGGATGCTGCTTTCTGATATGAAGATACAATGTGACTGTATATCCTGATAAAAACTACTACAAACACTGGACCTGTAAATTCCGCCATGGAATTATGTAGATATCTATGACTTATTAATTAGTGCTATTGGTGTTGGTATTAGGAAAGCACAAGACAATTATAATTTCATGAAATTACATTGATTCCTGTGTGATTCATCATATTTATTTTGTTATGATGGACATTAATTCTAATGGGAGGCCGAAGAATTGGGTGAAGTCAGGAAATGATTACCTCCTCTTTGTCGTCCCTCTTCCTGTACATAACTTCATATTCTGTGATTTGATTTTCCTGTCCAGTCTGCGCTGGGGCGATCCATGACAGTAAAATACTTGTTTCTGATTTGGCTTCTCCTTTGAAGTCGGTTGGTTGGGAGGGAACTGCAAGTGGAATAAAGAGATGAATTAATTTATCATCACATCTTGCACTATTCATTGTCACCACAGTCATTCTGGCACAGATGTCACTTTGCGTTAAGTTATCGCTACAAGAGACAGTCCATGGTTACTTAATGAGGAAAGAAAACTAACTTTTTCAGGAGAAGTAAACAACCAAGCACTTGAATTTGGATACAAATACAAAACATTTTTTTTCCTGCTTGAGAAAGCCAATTGAAGTTTTTGTAGAAAGCCTGAAGAGGATGATGCATTCACGACTGTAAACCACTGAGGATCAGTGACAAAAAGTAGCGTGCCTTCAAAATGTTTGTGACACTCCAAGTTTAATTGTGGAGTCTGAACATTTGTTAAACTTCAAACTTGTTCAATTATAAATTCCGCATGCTTACCTCCCGTCTTTGCGATTATTTGAAGGTCTACGGAAAGAGGTCCATCGCCTACTGAGGTGTAGGCCAGAACCTTGATGTAGTAGGTCTTATTGGGGATGAGGCCGTGGATGGTGACAAAGTTAGACCCCCGAACAATCTGCTTCTCCCAGATGTTGACGTGCTGGGTGGAATCCATGGTGTAGTAGACTCGGTAACCCATGATCTGCCCGTTAGCCTCCTCCGGTTCATCCCAGTGGATCACAGCGGTGGTGGTGCTCATCATGTGACCTCTGACTTGCCTCGGTGCCGTGCTGGGTGCCTGCTCAGCTGTTTTGGCCTCGATGCTGTCACTGGGTGGCCCTCGGCCGATGTTGTTCACCGCCACCACCCGAAACTCGTAGTCCGAATAAGGGCTGAGGCCTCCCACGCTGTACCGAGTGGTGGCTACGCCGTCAATCTCCTTGTACGAGTCTTCCGAGTACTTGGACTTGTGTTGGATGATGTAGTAGGACACCGGTTCCGGATTGCCAGAGTCCCACGTCAGTGTTATGCTGGTGGCTGTGCGCTCTGTCACCACAGGAATGCCAGGAGCCTTGGGCAACGCTGTGATGATAAATATTACATAAATATGACTAGGAAAGCAAAGTATACAGCAATGCTATATCTCTGTAGATTCATTTACATTATGGGCCAGAGACACTTTATTTTAATTCATAGATGGTTGAATTATATTGATCACATTCATTTTCCAGCCCATTGCACTTGACACTGATGATGTACAGTATATCTGGAGTCTTAAGAGACTCATATGATGTGTGCCTTCTGTTGCGTGGATCGTCCTCGTGTTATTTCACTTTTCTAGTTTACATTTGTAAAAAACAAAAAGTTGGATATGAAGTTATGTGCGAGATTAAAGGTTGGCACACCCCGCGTTCAACTGAGAGTGCTGTTGTCGTTAATCTCGGATATCCCAGTGTTTATCACTTTAATAATTTAACAGTTGAATTTATTGCTTTAATTCCCCACGCCGTGGCACATGGCAAAAAGATATCAGGGCAATAGATTGTCTTTATATGCCATCTCAAGTATGCTTCTGGGGGAGCTTGCTGCCAGACGGCTATATTGTGACTAATATTTCTATGTTATGTCTAGGAAAAACAAAGCTGAGTGTGTGTGTGTATGTGAGTCGGTCCCTCGTGTGCACGTGAACATGGCGACGCCAATCTGGGATATCTTTCTGGTACGCTGCTGTGTAGATATGATTACACTCCGATAAGTACCATGCCTACAGAGGACACCAAACAATACTCGCTACGTTTTACATCCCCCTGCCGCCGCCCCCTCCTCCTCTACCTCTCGCTAACAGAAATGGCAAGCGTGTGGCTCTGTAGCTCTCCAGCTGAGAGATAAGAACTTCACTATATTCTCCATCTGACATCTAATGCACTGGGGCTGGTAGCAGGGCTTGTCTAAAGCTTTAAGGAATCCTCCACAGATGAGTTACCGTGACAGTGAGGGTTAAATTACTTTCTTTAAAGGACTGCCCATAGTCTCTGCTTGGATATTTACTCCTAATATATATATATAGCTTCAAATATCCAGATAGTATATGCATGCAGTTAAAATAAAATAAAAATACAAAAATATATGTGTGTGTATATATATCAGCATGCTGCTGAGCACTCTACTCGGCCCTTTAATTCTGAAGAAGCTCAGCTTTACCTTTCACCGTTATCTGTGCCACAGCCTCTATCACCCCCAGGGTCGACATGGCCACACAGGTGTAGTTGGCCGACTGCCGGACGTCTGTGAGCTCCAAGACGTTCCGTCCAATGGGCATGTCGTCCTCTGGCGTAAGGTCCTCTGCACCCAGCATCCACTTGACATACGGCATGGGAGAGCCCACTGCCACGCATGTGATATTGACACTGCCGCCTGGCATGATCTCATTGTCTGTAGGTGGAATGGAGAATCGTGGGGGCACCCGGCGTACTGAAAAAAAAGACAAAAGGTGGTGTGAAAACCCAGCAGAAAATGGAACAGAATCCATTCATAGAAAAAAAATGTCTGTATTCTCCTCAAATGTTGCCAAAAGAAAACTGACTGATCGTTATATAATAACATTAGCATATTGTTAAAGGTGACATTGTAGCATGTACATTAAATTGGTTTCTAGATACATAACTTATGGTTGCTGGATGAAGGTTAAGAAAACACATTTGATCCAAGACTTACATATTTCAATGGTGAATGAACAACACGAGCGCCATGCATAAAAATACCGTATCACCATCCGAACAGATATGCAGCACTACACAAAGTGCTGGAGAGTCGACAGCACTCCACAGTTGTATTGCGAGGAAACAACTTTTTCGGCTGCGCGCTTCCAGCTGATGTGAGATAATGTGCCTCATCACATTCCCACATCACACAAACATAGATAATACTCCGAGACGTTGCACACGCATCAAAGGAGAATGATGTTTCTCTGCAATATTTAGGGTCAGTCCAAAGTAGAAACTAGGGCTGTCAAATGTTATGCTTTCGCACCGTGAATAAACTTCAGTGATCACACAATCACCCTTAACGTGTCTCCCTCTCCTGCCTTTACTTTGAAAAGTGGCTTTAGACTTGTGAACTCCGCCAGCTCAGAGGATGAAAGTAAAAGTTATGCATACTTTCTTTATGCTTACTAATTCAAAAGCCATTGAACGGTCTTGCGCTTATCACATAAGAGGACCAATTATGCTGGCGCTTAAAGCATTAACTTGTTCTCCGATTGTAGAAATCAGTCCTGTGAATGAATCAAAATCGAAATATTAACTGATGCTAATTCAGATGATTTTGACATGACTGCAGGCCTCAGTACATGTCCGATAAAAGGCTGTGCGAGCTCATTCAGATTGAAGGTTCCGAAATGTGACTTTACCTCGGAACATGTCAAGGATCTAGACAAGCCGCACATCTTCTAAGAGGGAGATAAGATGCTCCAAGGCGGATGTATTTGCAGAAAATATCACTTCTGGCAGCTTTTTAACGAGTCATTGTTTTTCATGTCATTTCAAAGTACAATCAAGGCTTATTCTTTTTTTTAATAATCATGATTACCCACAATAATATTGATATTAATCTGGATTTTAAACAATCAAACATATCATTTGACAGCGCTAGCGGATACACATTCCCCAAAGAAAATATTCTCCAAAAACATAAAAGGCTAAAACTTCAAAGAAAAGGTGAAACTCTCAGGTTAACTTAAATGTATAACATTCATAATGCACATGGACGGCTTCCAAGGCCTTTTGGAGGGGAGCGAAGAGTCCGTCATGCATACAAGAACAATATGTGACTTTGTGAGGCAACCATGTAAGGGAGTCAGGGGGAAGAGGGCTACAAGGGTAAAATAAGTGGTTAACGGGGTCAGAAGGAAGACGTGGTAGCACACTGTGTAATGGGAGGGTTAGTTTGCGACTGCTACATTGTTGTAAATGTGACGAGTACAAGCTCAAGGTCCTGGGAGAACTAAAACACTTGAAGAAGACGACAAAGACATCTTAGGACAAGGGGTCTATGAATGGACACAACTAAAAAAAAAGACATAGTATTCCTCCTCAGGTTTTACTTGTGAGGAGTTGTATACAAAAATAGCTAAGTACATGTCAATGAAGTGGATAACTAAGGGGCTTAGGTATGTGGGAAACAGACAGGGACTACCGGGTATTGTTATAAAACATTTAGGGAGGGTTGAAAGTAAAAGTAAAGTCAGTGTTACTGCTCATGGTATTGGAAATAGATTACCGTTAGCTTTGGTTAGATTATTTATTCAGCTCTTTGGTGAACCTTGAAGACAACTGTTAAGGAACGTGTTGCTTTTAAACGAGTGGATACTTGTACTTATTGCTTGCTAATTGACCCATCCTTATAAGCTGCCTCTACAGTAGTCCCTGTGACTCTAAACTAGTTACTTGTGCAGGTATAGTCGACTGCTGTCTGCTTCTAATTCACGAGCCCATTCTGTTGAGCAGACTGCAGCTCTCTCCGGAGAGGGAATCTCGGGGAACTGCTTGCATTATTAAATACAACGTTTCTCTCACTCAATATTTAATTAATATCCAATTGGATCACGCTCCCCACAGACATAATATTATCGTGCTCATTTGAATATCATTACATTTGTCAAGTCTGGTGAATAACGCTCTAAATACATCATTCTTTCACGACTTCCTGCGCAGAAACATCCGAGTCGGAGGAAGTGTATAATCTCCGAGGGCAAGGTTGTTTTTACCGCTTGGCGCTTGACTTTAGTGCCCATTTCAACAAAGGATTGATTTTGCTTTAACATACTTTTATCCCTGAGAAACTTCCATTGGAGAGAGCATCGCAGGGAACATTTTAGTGCAGTGATGCTTAAAATGGCTCAATGGAGGGAAAGATATGGAGCAGCTCTGCATCTATGTAGAACAGCAATTATTAGTCCAAGAGCCCAATCAAGGATATTTTGTATGCTGGCCGTGTGCGTCACATTACTTTTCTGTTCTAACTGAAACTAATTTAATTATTACAATCGTATTCATTATTCATCCCATTGACCTGCTGTGTGGTGAGTCATCAGAGGAACCAAGCAGGAACACTGACAGGGTAAGGGTTCGGGTAAGGGCGGGGCAAAGGGGATGACTAGCTCAAGCATTGAGAGGTGACCATGCAAATAGATCCTCAGACATGTGCAAATATCCCCCCCCCCCCCCCCCCCCCCCCCCCCCACACCTGAAAGATGCAAACATGCACCACCTGTTGGACAGTCAAGCACTCTGACAAAGACCGGGGCATTCTCGATGGGAACATGGACATTGAATGAGCGACAAATGATATAATTAGAGGTAAAAAAATTAAATAAGAGAAAACTTTTCTTTTTTCCAAACAAAATTATTTATGTTTTGTGTTGTGTTCAAAAAGTAAAAACACACCAACCTTCTCGTAGCTCTGAGGGATGTAGGAAATTTGATGCAGAACAAAATTAAATAAGGAAAGGAGAAAAACAAGGGAAACACAGAGAGTAAAAAGGCCATGTTGTAGGTGTTCAAATGCTACTTAAACAATTCGAAGGACCTTCTGTCTCCAAGGTGCAGGTAGCCCCTTGTGTCTGACCTGTCTAAGCTCAAACATTATGAGGAAGAGAGAATGTTTACTTTTGATGCAAATTCTGCCCAAGCCATGTGGTTACATCAAATTAATTTGTATTATATATTGTATATGATGTTACTTACATAAGCTAACCAAAAGAGACTGTAAAATGTATTTAAAAATTACAAAATAAATGTACAGTATCCATCTGAAACACTTATTTATAGGTAATTTAATTAAAACAATACTAATTGTACGAATACTAATAATAAAGAGTGAAAGATTACAGCCTCTTTGGAAAAGTGGTGACAGAAAGCGAGCCACTGCTGCTACTCTGCATGTTCTGTTTTGTATTTGCTAAAATCCTGAAGCTGTATAGTAATGATACATAATTATATATAAAAATTTGGACTATGTTTTTAGAAGATCATTTTACATATGGAGTAGGATAATGAAAAAAAAAACACTATATTAGAATGACTTTATACCAGTTGTAACTGTTTATTTTCTACATTTCACTGTCAGTAAAACTAGTGAGATCAAAGCTGTCCTTCCGGTGTTGATCAATAGGGAGAAAAAAGGCCGGAGAGGATCTGTTCAATGCTGGGGAAAGAGTTGGGACTGATGGAGGAGGGCCGGCCACCCTTTACCACCTCCGACAGTCAGGTTTGAGAGGCAATTAGTAGATAAACACAGCAAGCAGTCTAGTCATTGGTGTTAGGCTCAGGATTATCAACAAGGACCAGAAACACATAACAGCAGATACCGTAGGTTCAAATCAGTGCAGGTAAGTCAAGTGCAAAATAAAAAAAGAACCAAAACAACAAAAACCAAGCATACTTACAACGGCCTCACAGGACATGGCCCCTGCAGACTTTATTGGCTGATTTAAAGGTTACTCACGAATTTTAAAGAGGACATTAATATAATATTTGATAGAAAGCATGCCGGCGTTGTCAACATGTTTCTCCTACCTCTGACGTATAGATTTGCGGGGGCAGAGTAGCGGGTTCCATCGTTGTTGGTCGCCACACATTCATACTTCCCCTGGTCAGACTCTTCGCTCTGCTCTATCTGGAGGGCTCCTGGTTGGGAATAGCAAACGGGGTTGGGGGGGGGGGTATGTTTGGTTAAAATGTTGTTGTTCCCCATCATGTTCACAAGCAAACATAAAACAAGGAAAAGTAGTTGTTTAACCTCAAGGAGGCCAACATCGGCCCCCTTCATTTCTAGTTTTGCTTTGTCCTGTCAAGCCTGAGTAGTTGGACAGTTTGAGGAAAGTTGAAATTAAACAATATCCAATAAACTGCATCAATGAAATACTACGTCTTTGCATCTTTTACTTGATACTCTGTGTTTTAAAGTTAAGCCCCCATCATTATCACAGCCTGATCCACTGGCTGAGGACTGTTACCCTACTATAGGTGAGGGATATCTGCAAATGGTAATCATGCAAGACATTGTAATACAATTTAACAAGGCTAAAGTAACCACAAGGGAAAAGAAAATAACACATCGTCAACCAAAAGAAAAGAAAAGAAAAGCTCCTAAGTTACCATCTGTCTATAATACATTTACCTTGTCGATGACTTCTTTAGAGAAAAAGCCCGAATGCTTATATGGCTATAGGATCTAAAAAGACCCTAATCCTATCGCCAATGTTAAAAAAAAAGTCATAATTTCACTTTGAAGAATAGGGGCAAGCCCTTCAATATACAACATATCACTGGACTGGTCAATATGGGGATGAGTGATACTGCTTTAGGGAAACATGGATCAAACGAAAAAAGGTTTACAGTATAAGAAAGCAGCATAACAAGGAAGGACAATTAAAAGAAAGAAATTTAGGTATGAATTTTAGCATATTCAATCACAGATTGAGTGTAGTATTCACCTAACTGAATAATTTTGGGGACTTCATCTAGGTGAAGTAACTTTCAAAAAAGGCAGCCCATACAAAAAATTGAAAAATGCTGCTCATATGTTTGGAAAAAATGTTAATTGAAGTATTATGTAAGGCAAAACCAACATATAACCCTCAATAACAAAAGTTTTGACATGCAAATCTTGGCAAGAAATGTATGTCGGCACAACTTACAACCTTCTGACAACCCTTAGCTGAAAAATAAAATGCAATTGTATTAGAAGACAAAATTCAAAATATCGACCTGAGCCGACAAGAAGGTAACCAACCACTGCTTTAGCTTGTGAAAGCTACAAAAGACACCCATAAAAATCCACAAATGGGATCAGCAGTGTGGTGTCACATGACCCAGGGAAAAATGGCTTTATGCATCAACAACTCTCCAGCTTCATGTCACACGGCAAAAATGAGCCAATCAGGTCCTCGCCAGACTCTACTGTTTGCCTTCCCCAAACCCTGAAGAAAAAAAGTCAAAAAGTAAAATAGTCTCCAAACCCAAGAAAAGTAAGAAAAATAGGTGAAAGAGAAAAAAAAGCACCGTAGAAACTTTATCAAAAAAGTGGTTGTTTGGGCTTTTTTGTAGAGGTACAGGAGAGGAAAGCAAATAGAAGAAATGGAAAAAAAATAGTTTGCAAATATAGAAAGAATTCTTTGGGAGAAAAAAGCAGAGGAGAGGCAATGTTGTCTTCAGCATGCCTGCGTGATTCCACAGCATCTGTGCATATTGTTTAGTGCTGAACAAGAACAGCTAAGGGGGAAAAATGCTTGGTTGTTTTAGTTGGACAAAAAGAGGGACACATGATTCGCTATGGCCAAAAAGAAAACAAAAATGAACGGAAAAAAATATAGTTTAAAAAAAAGAATTGTCATTGGATATGCTTATTCGAGCCAGGGCAAGCATATCACAACTGAGCTAAACAGGCTCTTGAAACCAGAATACAAAGGAGTAAATAAAGCATAGACAAAGAAAAATGAAATACAAATTTAGTCAACGAAAATAGGACAAATAAGAAGGAAGGTCCGTATGAATGTAATGGGTTTCGGTCTTGGTAAACAGGACAAAAATGGAGGTGATTCAAGTGAATGGATGGGTTGACAGCAAGAATGAATTTGTATTATTTTCATTCTGTGAACGTCAGTTCAGCACTCTTACCTCTTATTGGTGTACCACCTGGGTGGATAATATGAATGCAAATAAGATTAGAAAGAAGAAGCATTAGTACGAGTAGATAGAGGCTTGGGGCTTTGGAAGAAGAATCAAATTAGATTTAACAGGGTACGTAAATAAAGGTACTAGAGGAAAGAGAAAGGAGAGAGAGAGGGAGAGAGAGAGAGAGAATTGTTCTGTACTCTACTGGCAAAGATAGACAGGATTCATCATAGAAAAAAGCATAGGTCAGAGAGAAGAACTTGTACATTGATGTACCACGGGAGGTGCCATTTTTGGAAGTGGCAATAGCTTCTGAAGACCGTCTCCTGAAGGGAGAGACTTTTGACGACTTTGTGTATGAGATTGAGAGCAGTCGTATTTAAACAACTTGAGATTTCCCTTTGCTTCACCTGAGCTAAGCAGAGCTGGTCACCTCCCTAAAACACTTGAAATTCCCAGACCTACTTTGCTGGTGTTAAAGGATAAGTGAGTACGTGGTGGGTCAGTGAGTGAGTAAGAAACATGTGAGGACAGGTCATTGTATGACAACATCAGCTAAGGTTGGGTGATTGTAATCTCCAGATAAAGGTGATACTGGCAGTGGTAGGACACTTGAGTACCGTGGGGTGAGGGAAGAGTGTATGTGCCTCTAGTAGTAGCCCTAATACTACACTATCTGTTAGTAAAATGCATGCCATGCATTTTAATAGTTGTTGTAGACATGGAAATTAGTGGGGGGAGTGATGTGTGCTTTAGAGCTAAGCACTTACCAAAGGATTCTGTAGATTTAAAAATATAGAGAGAAGAAAGACAGCATAAGAATATGATTATATGCTTTAAGTGAGTTTAGTTAACAAAGGTTTTCGTAAATGCTTTATGAGTTTAGTTAACAAAGGTTTTCGTAAATGCTTTATCAACTACGTGAATCAAAGTCGCACAGTTAGAAGTAAAGGGTTAATTCTACACAGTTCTGTTAAAAACAAGTCAGAAAGGAAGTCAGGTTAACAAGACGGTTTAACAAAGGACAGCTGTGAAATCTGAAGACAGGTGGTCAAACATACAAGACTTCAAATTTACAAGTAGTTGTGCTGATGTGTTGCCTTTCGCAGGCACATAAAGCTGCAAGCTATATGATTTATGTCATTTTCGTTAGAATAGTCTCTGAGATAGTCTCTGAGATAGTGAAATCAAATGGGGTATTCAGGCGAATGGGGATATTAGGATAATGTCACAGGCAAATCAAAACAAAGCTGGCATCTACACATTAAAGCAGGGGCTGTAAATTGAAAGAATCAAGGGGTAAGGGAAAAGCCTTGTGAAGTTTTACGCACTACTGTGGCTGATTAGAGTCCAAAAATAGAGGTTTGTCTTTAACCTAAAGAAAGTTCTTATGCAATGCAAATTTTTTTTATTGAGAGGAGGTTTAAGGATCCCTCTTTCAAAAAAATACAATTTCAACAAATGAACCAGAACGATGATTAATTTGCTTTTCTGCATCTTTCATATTTTCTAATCATGTGAACTCCTTAGCAGATTCTGAATGAAGCTGAATGTTGAATATTAATTGTTAAAAAAATTAAGGCATAATAAATGAAGAGAATGGATCCCAAAAAAAAAAAAATACTGCACCAATGCAGTGGACAGGAAATCAACACAAAACCGCAAAAATAATTAATTGTAAAAAGTCACAGCAGTGAGCAATGAGGGCAGAAGTTAGGGCAGAAGCCAGCAAACACAGAGGGGGGACAATCCCAACAGCCCATGACAACACTGGAAGACAAAGGGAGACACGCATACAGACAGCACACACCGGGGCGCACAGAGAGTAGAGGACAGGAAGTAGTAGAAACAATGCCATTACCTACAAAATTAAAAGCCAAATGAGAAGTTAAATTATGGGAGGAAGAAGAGGATGAAAGAACAGAGAAGACAACAGGGGGAGCGCTTCAGATAGAGAATAACAAGAAAGGAGACTCCCCGCTTTGTAATTCAGTTTTCAGCAGAGGAAACCGACCTGATCTGAGCTGTTTAATGCGTCCATTGTTGGTGGTGGTGTTGACAGGGAGGAAGTCTTTAAACCAGGAGATGTCTGGGTCGGGGTTGCCGCTGGCGGCACAGAGCATAGTGGCAGTGCGTGTTCGCTCCACCACTTTCAACTGTGGGCCCATGTCTATGGTGGGGAAACCAGGGGGCAGCTGGTCCTCTGCAAAAAAAAAAACAAGATGAGAGACATTGTTACAGAGGTGAGATTCAGAACTGCAGAGCAACAGCATGAGTGAAAGATGGATCTACAATGTTGATGAACAAGAAGGGGAAATGGACAACAGCACAGTTTAGCCATCTCCACCCAGTTGAAGGAGAAGTTCAGGTTGTAATCGAGGAAATCCAAATATTTGCTTCCTTGCTGAGCGTTAGGTGAGAAGATAGACAACATTATATGTCAGTTAAACAAGCTAGGAGTAACCTAAACGGAGTATTTCCCAGAATTCTTTAAATGACAGAAAAGAAGAGCCCCTAGCTCCACTGGATAACCATTTATCCACCTTTGAAGTTCTTTGATAGTGGCAGGCGGCTTAGCTGTGTTGAATAAGCTGTCTTGTCCCAGCCTGTGTCTCAACTTACTGACTTAACAGAGGCGGGCTACATCTTGCTGCCGTTCGAGATGTGAGAGGAGATAACTCCTCGCTTCAAACATGCTCTTTTAGCGAAACAAAGAAAATCAAAGTCTGGGGTAAGTTTTGTCTGAAGCTCGCGGCTGTGAAGCGGGAAGTATATTCTGCTTGCAGAAAGTGAGGATCTTGGAGAGGGTGCAGAGTGGAATTTCCCATGAGCCGTGAGATCTCCGTATGCAAAATGTCTGCCTCTCGGTAAAGTTAGGGGAAATCAGGAAAAAAACCAGACCTAAATTCTAAATGCCAATGAGGTTTATGTGCACCTTTTAAGTTTTCCTTTCCCCGCTGTGATATCGCTAATTAGTGTCTTCCGCTGCTCTCCTAAACTGCACCTTTTTGGAAACACTTTCTTCATTAAATTTTCATGAGGAGACATCAGTCTGGAAACAGCTTTGAGATGCCACAGCCTGCACACAGCCAAACGACAATCATGGCCGCCTTCCAACAATGCTTTTGGGTATCTGGCACGAGAAACCAACGCGATGGATAAATCTCCTCAGAAATAGACTGTATTACAAATGAGTGACTTCAGACTGAACTGCAAAACTTTCCGATGCAACTCTGCGTCCCTGACTGAACTGACATGCGTTTTGACAGTGATGGAGGGGTATTGTTCGCTAAATGTTTGAATGAATGAATGAATTTCTATCCTATATAACACATACTTTGAACACTGGTCCTTTTCTTGCCAGCAGTTAGTTACACCGGATGTCCTGCCCCATGCATCCTTATGGTTTATCACTGGAAGTCCTTGACATGCTGTGCAATATATAGCATACACTTACCCCTTTCAGGATCCATTAAGGTAATGAGAGCTGCCCCGGCTTTACTCTTGTTCAAAGTTTGCAGGTGTTTGGCACTCTGTTTGCTTGTTGCTTGACTTAACCACGCAATTCACCCCAGTCACACTAGCCATATTTAGTTCACATCACAGTTAAAGTATGAAAGTTAAGCTGAAGGACAGAACAAATTCTAGTATAAAACCTGAGGAAATCCCCGATTTTTTTCTTACTGCCGTTCATATCTGCCTTCCAGTCATTAAAGGTGATGCATGGTTAGGGACGGTGTATTATATTCATTTTAGGTGTTTAGCTTCAAGAATTCTATTAGCGATCATCTTGCTCTATTTCTGATTTTCAATGACAAAAAAACTAATTATGTAATGTGATCATTGGACACATAATCATGATTTTTATATCTCTGTTTTTTTTGTTTTTACAATCAACACATTCATTTAAAGAGTTCTCTGATATTCACACATATATATTATAATAAAAATGTATTGACGTTGGTCACGGCAACTTATTTCTTCCAAAAGTATCACATTCACAAGGAATGAGGGAATAGTCTAATCTGACAACAAAACTAAAAACTGCACATTCAAAGTGGCTCATTGAAATGGAGAAAGACGGGGAAAGGAATTCATTGTACAAGGTCGCCCCGTTTCAAGCTCCCTTCAGCCTGCTGAAGGTCGAACAGACAATCAGTCGATTCTACAGTGAGTCAAAAGTATACCTGATCAAACACAATAGCCGGAAGCGAGCACTGGGAGCACGAGTGCATGTTGAATATAGTAATTGGATGTGACGATCCATGCGAACTAAAAAGCAACTCCTGTGAAATTGCAATATATTGTAAAACAAAGTGCTCAAGAGATCATAATGTAACTGTCCTTTAAGAAGCCCGGCTTGTTCTCATGCTGCTGTATGCAATGCCCCAGGTTGTTCCTGAACAGGGTGTGAGGCAACATTCAGTTTCATTTGTAAATGGTGTCCTCTAAATGAGGATCCTGTCAAATATGTGGACGGTAAAACCACGGCAATTCTGTCTGATTTGCACTGCTGATTAACTGCAGTGTGGCTCACTGACATTGTGGAAACGTATAAAAGTGAGGCCTGGGTCAAGTGTACAAAAGGGCACTTTCACAGAACCCATCTTCCATATCCTATAGAATGGGTTTGTTACATGATGCTCGCCCGTAACTCTGGTGCAAGGCAGCTGATGTGACTCCAGGCAGTGCATTTAAAATTAATGACCTGTTACAAAAGGTTCCTGGCCTTTGAATTCTTGCTCAGCCCACAAATGTATTTTACAGCTGCTTTGTGCACGCGCGCTCATCGAGAACGGCCACAAAGTCATGACTTCAACCGTGAGGTATCTCGAAACTTTACTTGCACCGGACTTTGACTTACGATACAAAAGGCAGAATAATAAACACGAGTACTTTGACGTTCTCAAGCTCCCTCGCGGCTCCCAGCAATACCCTCACTCACTTCAGAAAGAGAATTACCATTGTGATAATAAATAAAGCCAGGGAAGTTAAACACATTTGCTAACTTGTGCTGTGATTAACAACTCGCGTCAACAGAGCCGCAGCAGCATTTCCCTTCCAAGGCAAAGCCTCCGAAATGAAATCAGATTAATCACTATGTAATTCAAGCCGCCGCCTGTTTGGTGTACATTTAGGAAAAGTTGGGTTCTTGACAAAGTGTTAAAAGTAAAGAGGGGCCAAGCGGCTAGTAGTTTTTTCCCATGTGCTATGTTTGCAGTTCTGCTAAGTGTCAAGAGGTTGTTTTTCGGCTTGTGGTTCCATTATCAGCAAAGAGCTACTTCATTACCCCTTTAGTAACCCTGATCTGCATCCTGATAGGAGTAGCAATGGGTTGGCTTGTTGTGCTCTGTTTTTGAACGTGTGTTTTGGGGCTAATATATGCTGTATGACTTGAACATACAGCCACACGCTACCTGTACAGTGTATGGAAGTCAAAGCTGAAATGGGAAAACAGCTTCCTCATTCTACCTTGCTGCTAACTGCAATCTCAAGGACAGGCTATAAGACAAGGGCAGTTTCTACTTTATAGAGCCGTACTGTATATTCAACAATGGATCTACACACTAAATGAGATGGAAGGGAGAGAAATGCTGAAGTCACCTTCTAAAGAAGTGCTGAGCACTGGTGCTTGATATAAAAAGACTCCCAATGACAATTTGCACACATTAGCCACTGCCAGGCTATCAGGCCATATGAGTGTGTGGTGCCAAGTATGGGAGGAGTATAAAAAAGGACATTGGCTCAAAAAGTACCTCAGTGAGCAGATTTCTGCTGAAGACATAAGGCCAGTGGACATAAACTCAGCCCATTAGCAGATTATATCTATTGATCACTCATACAAAATAGGAGCACAAGTGGAATCACATTTTCCTCGTACAAAAACAGTGGCCATTTCGGTTTCTGAAATGTTGCTTGAGAGCAACATAAAGTCAGCACAATCTGTCGCTATATTGCAGTCGCTGGCGATAAACACACACAATCACACTGTGTTCAAAGTAAACTTGTCACCTGCTGTGTCGTAATGACTGGAGTTGCAAACTCAAGTAATATCCTCCTTGTTTAGGCTCAAATTAAATGAGCCTAATTAAGTCTCAGCAGATAAAGGTGCCATTCAACTGTTAACATGTTAGCGCGACAGCAAGGCACTTTTGTGTTAGTGTAGACTGAGGGGTTGTTTACAAGGTACTACAGGACTAATGCAGTTGCATCTACGGAGTGTAATTCATTAAAAAAAAAAAGAGTGCAACCAGACTAAAAGCAATGCCAGGGCATCTGCTTGAGTTTAATATGTGCCCAGATGTGGACAGCTGTGGGAAAGCGGCTACAGGAAACCAAATAAAAAGCATGTTCCGCTCTCCTGCACAGCGCCGACAGTGAACCCACCGCTGTGTCTTTTTCTCTGGTGTATGATAGACCATTCACAGAGCAGAGGTTTTTTGGAGGAAGCAATTACACAGTCAGTTGGCGTCGCCAGATATCGGTAGTCTGCTAATATTGCATATGCTTTAGCTCGTAGGTGGCACATTGTATCGGTAATGATGATTGACATTTAAATAGTGAGCAGTGATGTCAAAATACAATTCAACATTCCTCATTAAAATGCTAAGAATACGGAGTGTGAATCTTACACTTAAGTCTAATTAAGTAAGATGTAAGATTTAATGTCACTAAAAGCACATTTGGTTCCAATATTACAGATTAAGTATAAATTAATCTGAGAAGGAAATAAAGCTCTGTTGCACTGTTCTTCCCTCGTGAAGCCATAAAAACATAAACCTTTCCGGTCACATTCTGGCTTATGTTCCGTGGTTGCTGCACAAGGATTGGATTTGGTCCGACCCTTTTCTTCCCAAGCGGAACAAGACTTTTCACCCCGCGGTTGAGGTTATTCTTAAGGGAAAATCCCCGCGGTCCAAAAATAAGATGTATTTGTTGGACGTATTTGAGTGGATACAATCTCCTCAAAGAGGCTGTCACAGGTCACTTGCTGTGTCAGCGTGCTGTGTCAAGACCTATTGTTGTTTGAGGATCCCTCCTCGCCACAGATGCTGGATTATGAAAGTGTGGGAATTCGAGGGCAGATGTCTTCAAGTGTGATATTCTTAAGATTTACACTGCTTTTTCTTCGGCCCTAAAGATTATCCTTGCCCAGTTTAGGAATCAATCTGATTCTCGCTACCCCTCCCCAGATATTTCAGCCAGAACAAAAAGATGAGCCACAAAACATTACCCGTGGAGTGTGACAGCACTGCTTATTTTCCTCAGCAGCCTGAGCCAAAGCCATTTTTCTTTCCCACCACACCATAGCATATCATTTGAAGTTGAGGGACAGTGATTAAAGCACTTTCCACGCTCGGAAAAAAAAAAAAATCCCAAAGAAGTGAGAAAGAAGATAGAAGAATTTAGCAGGGTTAGGGTGCTAATCATGTTAATCATACACTCTTGCTGCTCACAAGGACGTCATTTTGGAATTGGCTTGTTTCATGGCTTGCTAATGCATTAGCTGACCTAGATTGATTTAGGACTTGGTGTTTTATAAGCTCGTAAAAGGTAATTAATAAAGGAAACTTGTAGAAGTGCAGTGATATGATAGAAAGGAAATCTTGACACAGATGAATAAATGACATTTGTAATTTGTTTACAGTTCTCAAAAATGTGTTGCAAGCCTAGTTAATACATCCGCTCAGAGACGACCTGAATCCTCTTCAACAAAATGTTCCGTTCAGCTCCTGTTAAACTGACGTATTCAATTATTATTGTTTTTTCCTTTGGCCTGGGAGAGTGGAATGTTAATTATGCTTTTGTTTTCACACAAACAAAATTACTCAACCAAACGTAAGAGCTCTTGATTAACAAAGGCAGACAGCAATTCCATTTTGTGCCAATTCTATGACGGCATCTGCTCTATTTCTCCTCTTCCCCTCTCTCTAATGTTTCACCACTTTCACCCACATCGTTGGTTTCCTTGCTCTACTTACAAGGTACACTTACCACTGTGGTGCAAAGGTGTACTTTTACAATCCAGCGCCTAATGATTGACAGGTTCTAAATCTAAAGCCACCCGTTGCTTTATCAGCCACCTGCAGCTTGGTTCAACTATCTCAAACCTGGACTAAGACAGAGTTACTTTAATCAACACTCCATCATTCTGACTCTAAACTTTTGCAAAGGTGAAACTTGTCCCCGAATCAATTTTTCAAATCAAACACTGGAGCTCCTATCCCTTATTTCCTTTGTCCAATGAAAAAACACACATTTGATTATATTGATTTAATTAGATTGTTTGTTTTTAAGCATGATACTGCTTACGACAGGGCAGTAAAGCAGTAACAGTAAAGCAGTTAAGCTGCCACAGAGGACTACTATTGCAGAGATACAAGTGAAAGTAATGCATAATTCATTCAGAGTCTGACAAGCATCCTGAGTATAAAAGCACCTGTTCATCATTGCTGAGCAAAAAAGGCGGAATGACAAACGGAGATGTCTGAATTTTCCCTAAATGCCCTCGGAGAATCCAAAGCATGTATTTATCTCAGTGATACATCCGAGGGCTGTTTGGCACACATGTTGTCCAGTCTAAATAAGATTAGGTTTCCCACTGGAGCTTCCTCTGAGCCAGAATTCCCAAATAAGCCTCCTGGCACCTGCACTGGGTAGATATTGCTTAAGTAATCCAATAATAGAAAACAAAATGCTCAGCACTTCGTCCATTAAGGCACACAACAGTGTGTGGTAGGGGGACAATTCTGATATTCATCTTCCTCAGTTGTTTGTCAGGGGTTCACAGGCGAGTAACCTTCAAATTGTTTTAAAACATGTTGTGTATCTAGACTGATTTTTTTTTTAAATTGTTATTCTACAGACAGGAAAAGAGCTCAAATCTGAGGGCGAGTCCCAATTATAAGCCTGGGACCACAATTCTTTATGTTCCAAAGCCTTAGACAAACCGACATGAGAATATGTTAAGTAGCAAAGCATACAAAGCTTTCCAGTGTAGGTTTACAAATGCGTCGGGTTAGAATCAATCCTGTAGTATTTAGCAGAGTGCTGGAGAGTTTGCTATGAAAGCCCATGATCCATTTACTTCAGTCTTCATAACAGCATTGATGGAGTGGCTAACTTAGAGAGAAGATTATGTCAGTTTTTGTGTCTACTGTGTTTCAAGGGCCTATTTTCACAGATACAAGTCATCATTTATTATGAAGGAGGGTGATTTTAGGTGAAAAATGAAAATAAAAAACAATTACCGTCTGCAGTAGTTTACCTGTAAAATGTAAATGGCGTACACACACGAGGGCTTTCACAAACTAGAACAAAAGGGACATGTTTTTGCAAATGTGTCCCAACATACTGAATATTTTGCAGTGAAAAATTGGGTTCTTCCATGCAGCACAGAAGAAGTGTATAGCCGGGCTGATGACGGCATGCTTTAAGACATCAGTTGATTCAACAGGTATAAGAGCACGCTAATGAATATTACTGTGAATGTGCCAGACATGGCTCAAGCAGCTAATTCCAATTTTCTATAATAGTTTTAAGAGGAGCAGGCCCACTTCAACACAAAGTGGCATGAAGTCGCATTAGCGTGTTACCTCTAAAAGGTAGTTCAGTAATTTGCTGAGCAAATGCAGTCTCTTTGAGAAAACCGCTAATGCCTGAGGGCCGACAACGAGGGACCATCTCGTATCCACTCAAATTTTATTTTACCCGTGTTGGCCTAAAGGAGCGAAATAGGAATGGATTGAGAAATACCAGTGTGTTCCTTATCCTGTGATGATGAACGGAGGAGCGAAATACAGGAGGAGGAAGGTGAAGGCACAGAGAGCTCCGGTAACCCGAGGTTCACGGCACTCTGTCTCTGTGAAAAATAGCATCGTCTCCCCCTTTGCCCCGCACTGATTGTTTCTTCCATAAATCCCCTTTGAGATTGTATAATTAATTGAATGCTGCTTATTTGTCATTAAAAAAACCCTCGCCTAATGCCTGAGATTATGAGGAAACCATTGTAGAGTCGATCTATTAATCACCGAGCCTTTTTTCCCCCCCCAGAAAAACCTTCACAGATGAACAATTCAAGCCGTTGCTCATTCTGAATGACATTGGAGAACTAGTTGTAAAACTTTTAGTTGACACACTGTTGTCATGGTGCATTATTTCTTTGAAACACGTGTGAAACGAGTACATTTACACTTCCTTTGTGGATCACACAATAACTACATATTTCCATGAAAGATGTAATGCACATCTGTCATATTTCTCTACAGAAGGGAGTAGCTATACAGTTCACAATCATGGGCAGATTGTGGATCGATTCTTTTGAATGTCCACTTCTCCCTTTAGGACTTTTGTGGCGGGAGCTCCGTAGAGAAGCAGTTGTGGGATTCGGGTTGAAATTGAGAAACGCGATCCAGGTCAAAAATGATTTTCTATGGAATATGCTTTAAAATGACCCCGTCTGCCGTTCCCCAGAGACATTTTCTATGGCCATCTCTGCTCGGAGCAGATTGGATCAGCCGAGCACAGGGCATGCATCGGAGATGTACGCCACCGCTTCTGGCGAGGCGCACCAACTCTCCCCTGGCCCCCACGTCATTCATAAACATGACGGATTAGCTGTGATATTCTTCCATTTACAACATAAGCAAAGGGAGTCGGAGGAGGAGAATGAAAGCAGAGAGTGAGTGTTAGTGTCGGATGCCCCTAAGGGGTATAGTACTAAAAAGGATGGGTAAAGAGGGAGATGAAAAGCAGAGATGAAGCAGGAAGGGCGGAGAGGGGGCCTTTCTCTACAGGCCTGGCTGGGCAAGCAGCAAGCCAGGCACAAAGCTCCATTTACGCTCAGATGCCCCCCCCCCCCCCTTACTCTTCTTGCTCTAGACTAGACGTCAGCTCAGCCAGATGTACTGTTCTGAGTAAAGATCACCTAGGGGGAAGTGGAGAGGGAGAAAAGGAGATTTCAGGACCTTTTCTACCTACAATCATGTCTTTCTCCCACACTGGCATTGTCTCTTGAATTTGCCTCACTCACTGTCTTCATCTGCCTCGATCCAGTCGCAGCTCATCTGAGAAAGATGCTTGATGTTAAAGGCTCTCCCCTAATCTGTCTTTGTCTGTCTTCCATCTTCCCTCTCCAACCCTCTTCAGGGTTTCATTTTGCGTATCCCAGTTGCTGGCTGTTACCTTGAGCAATGCTTCCATTTACTTCAGAAAAAGGTTTATTTGGTTCAGTTGGGCAAATAAAAAAGAAGCATCTGCTCCTATCATCTTGTCTGCCATCAGAACTTTTGCTGTTATTATTAGCAATATTCAAAGGAGGAGGGAGAAAACTTTGTCAACGTTTTGAATTATTAGCCAAACACAAAGGTAAAATATCTGTTGCCTATGTTCTCTCAACTCCATGAAACACACTTTAGGAAGCCTCTTCTTCTTTTTCCTAGCTTGTTCGTAACAGTCCATCAACCATCATTTGATCCTCTCGAGTGCATTAAACATTCACAAATAAAGAGGACGTGGCAGGGAATATATAAACAAGCACACGCTACCGTCTCCTTGGAGACACCCCTGTCACTTTGAAGCACATACTGCGAGACATCTGCTCTGCTTTTATCTTTCAGGCTTTTTCTTGTATATTCACCCTCTAACCGCCCACTTGGGATGACTACATGATGCTTGATGTGTCAAAGTTTAATAAAGTATATGTTTGCGTATCAATATTTATCATAAAATAATATTTAACTCTGTGGGTTGATTTATTCGTGTTTGTCTTTTCAGGGGACGCTGATGAAGAAGCTGGAGCCAGTGAGGGCTGAGAGAATCAGCAACCAGGTGAGTCTGCCGACTGGGCAGGAAAAAAAAGACAGAAGGCCAAACTGTGAGACACTGAGCTGCTTCATTAAGCTTCATGTACTATACATTCAGAAGCAGGTGGGTCAGGTTGATCAAACGGGCATTTCTAATACTTTGGCTTGGATTGTCTCTTGGCATATCTTTTGAGTATTACCAGAAATCGGTGTGTGTGTTCAGGTTAAATGGACTGCACGGGGCTGTTTGTGTGTATGTGGTGTGTATTACTTTACTCGCAAGAAAGCATCCCATCAGCTGCCAGAATGCGTCCACAAACTCCTCATGCATTCTTCATGCATGCTGACATCCTGCAGAGAAGGACCTCATGGCTCTCAAAGAGCCCTAATGGAAAAAGGGGTTATATCAGGCAGCTCAAATTCATCAGACGGGCATTCTCCCCAAACATGACTAGGGGGGTATGATGGGTGTCACAGCAGGCGGTGGATGGCATTGTTTTATTATGGAAATTTTGATATTGAGGCCACATGTTTTGAGATCTGACGGCTCGGGTTTAGCGCTGATGAAACTTGTGATAAACTTGTTTTGTCCCCCTTTCATGCAGCCATAAAACATTTCATTGTTAACTGCACTCATCTTTGCTGTACTGAATGTGATAATCTATAGGCAACTAATTACACCCAGAAATCAATTCTTGCCACTTTCTCAGGCCAAAGTTGTTTGGCTGTAATTAGCGAGCGGCCTTCACAGCTTGAAACGTTTCTCAAATGCATTAAGGATGACCCTGCAGTGCCCAATTAATCGAGTAGAAAATGACTTGAGTGGAGCTACGATCAAAGCTACTAGCATTAGCACCCCTCGACTACCTCGTCATGGAATATTTCTGCGTTACATTCTGCCATTTGCACGAATTCAGATAGTCGTTTATCAAGCTAAAAAAAGATCAAATGTCTGATCTTATGATTGCCATAACTATACAGTTTTAGAGGATGTAGCAACGGTAAGCATGCTAACATGTCGAACTGTGGTGTTGATCTTTTACCTGCTAAAATGTGGCATGTTGGCATTGTCACTGTGAGCACATTAGCGTGCTAAGGCTAGCATTTATCTCAATGCACAAATGCAGCCTTACAAAACGGTTAGCATGGCTACATGTAGTCTCTTTTTGTCTTGTTTACTTTAACACACACAACAATGTATATCAAATATCTTTAAAAGGCAAGAAACATGTTTCAGGTGTGTAACCTCTCTTTACCATATTGTATTTACTGTTCATCTGTGCTTCCACAAGATGTGGGAAACAATTTGCATTTTTAAGTCACTCGTAATCTAATTACGCTGCCAGTAACAGTGAGGTCACTGTGGAGAACAGTGGCATCTAAGGAAAACAAACAAGCAGAAAACACATTCCTCATTTGTCTGAATCAATAATTATTAATTCAGGAGGCTGTCTTTACTTGAATTCAAACAAATACAGAGCCGCAGAGTTATCTATCATGTTCAGTGTGCGGTCCAAGCGCCTTTGTGGCTCCAACAGATGTTTCCTCACACGCTATGCAGACTGTAAAGTCTAACATCCATCTTGTTGGCAGCGGTTATGCCTTAAATCATCTTGCGTACAATGCAGAAACTGATTGGCTCCCACCATTAACCATGCAGTAAGATATAAGGGGGTGTGGGGTTTCTTTTCTTTTCTTTTTTTCTGAGAAGAGATCAATTTCTGTGAGGACAGTCAACTCCATCTTTTTAATTACAATAATGAATAGCTTGTCATCTTATGCTCCAGTTCTGTGACGTATGAGAGAAGTCTGGAATTGAGGGGAGAGTAGCATCAAATCAGTATTGGCCAAATCCCAAGCAATAACTCTGCCTGTGGATTATTTAATGAAACATCTAATGGACATGAAGATAATTGATGATCTGTGAAAAACCTGCAAAAACAATAGTGGCTTCTGAAACGCCACAACTGCTGACAAGGACAATTATGTTTAAGAGTCCTGCCTACTGTTAGAGGATGAATCAGTATGACTTCATAGTGCACCGACCACTTAGGTTATACAATTCACTCAGAACTAAAATGCTGTTCCAAGAAGTCTATACTATCGTAGTTTAATGGAACAAAAGAGTTAAACTCCTACAGTGACTCAGCATGTTTCCACAGCACCAATTTTGGAGGGAAACTTTTTTTTTCTAACAAAATGGAGTGTTCCATGTGGCAGCCCGGGCCTTGCCTCTATAGAACTCCCGCCAGTAAACCACTGAATTGTATGGTAGCTGCGCCCCCCCCCCCCCCTGCAGTAGTTTTACAATGGTCACTTGCTTCATCCCCACTGCATCCCTCGCTCCGGCAGTCCGAGACAGCTGACATAGCATTTATCTCGCTAAGCAATTTGAGCATGCAGTACAGCTTTTGTTCATCCCTCACTCTGCACTTGTAAGAAGGAAAGCAAGAGCACGCAGATTAAAAAATGAAAATGATGGTTAGGAATGAGCTTTAAGGTACATTTAGAATTATTATTATCAGTCACATTTCACAGGCACATCCAGTTCGCCTTGACCAGCATCTCTGGGATATCGGTTAACTAGGCTTGGAATATAAATGAATCCGTTTTTGATGTCTTTTATGAAGGAGGAGACCATTTTTGTTCTGACAATGACAAAGAGCCGAGCTCATACATTGTCCATGAATAATCACTGATCATGTAGCAGCCCTTTCATTGAATATGGAAAGATCCATCTCAGCTACACGGCTTTGACCGTGCCATTGCACCATTCCATACAAATGGAAATGATGCATTCTGTTTTTCCGTCACAGGAGAGCGGCTTCCCATTTTCCGCTCCCACTGTCAAGTTGTGCACAGCTGCATAAGTTTGCACGCCTGTGTGTGGGGCACAGGAAATGGCTGTTGACAGCATAATGGGAGTGTGAGGATGCAATATAAATCCTTAATCATGCCTGAATCATGAACTGCAGCACTCAAATCCACACATCATTCTGCTGGAACTACTCCTAGCAGAGAGTGTGGACCCTGTGGGGTGTCTCTGCTACATTTTCTGAGTATTTATTTTGTTTACTTTAGTTAAAAGTGTACAAATGAAATCCAAATGCCCTCGCATCGTCTAGTGACAGATATACAGGCTCTCCATGAGTCCACACGTGTACGCAGATATCTTACGGGGGCATATTCATAAATTAGATCAAATACCACTTCACTGAAATCATATTCCAGCCGTGACACCCAAAATGTGCTGTTTCTCCATTTCTCAATCCCTTCCTGTCGTTCTCAATTACAGAGCAAATCACGACAACCTTAATTCAAAGACCCGAGTCGCATATAAGTCGAGTCATCTCGTAGTTAATCAAAACAGAGGGCCCAGAAAAAAATAGTGCACTGACGAAACCCGTAGCTCACGCTGTGGCCCAGCAGATGTGACTCTGGAAATCATTACGTTTCAGGGTTCGCCTTTCATGCAAATCACTTCCCTAAGCCTGGAAGTTCATTGCTAATGGCACTTACTATCAAGTTAGAGACACATTCGAATACTAATTTCCCCCCCGAACTTTGGTTTCGTCACCTCAAGTCCCCTCTCCTCATTGCATGGCTATTACAACAATGTGCTTTTCCCTCATGGAATCAGGCATCGCCCCCTGTGGCGAGCCTCCCACAACAGCTGCTTTGCAGTTGTTTCCACAGACCATTGGAGCCCAAATGCACTAAGCAGTCACTTTATATGTATTAGGCCTGGTGTAGTAGCACTTGTTTGTATTTGCTTATTTATTTATCTCTACTACACTGAAAGGGCCAAAGGAGGAGAGAAAAACTATTTTGCTGCTCATGGTGACAGATCGGACTTAAACAAAATGTGAAGTTGCATTTTTTTCAAACTGCAGTTTACGCCAGGTGGAATGATGAGCGGCAAACCAGCAGCGCCGTGTTTATCGTACTGTACGAAGTGGCTTTGGAAGGAGGGAGCTTTTTGGTCTCCTAAATAATATACCTTGAGGTAACCTTGTGTTACCCATACAGTACGCTGCCCCCACAATGCAGTGTGTCAGCTTACTCCAAGCTTCCTGAAAGTTATCCTTATGTTGGGTCTTTGGCTGTATTATGGATGCCTACAACTGAAGTTATAACTGTTGAAGTGTAAACTCAAAGAATATGGCTTGCTGGAGTTTATGTTATCACAGCAATGCTTTTCCGTGTCAGTGGCCAGCACTGTGGCATCATTTCCCCTTTTGTGTATATTTGATTTTCATCTTGCTTCCCTTCCTTTGTCTATCAAGCCAAGACTGTTATCACTGCTCACAATAATTATTCAGGTCTTAACAATACATTTCCTCTGTCAGACCGACAACACACTAGATGTCGAGCAAATGTAAATGCTTGACCTTGGTGTTGGTTTGGATACCTGTTGCGTCATAGCAAGTGGTGAAAGAGGGTAATGAAATGGACATATATAATAAAGAAAGTGTGCCAAACATTACCTTATCATCACAATGCCAATATATTTTGGAGTTTATATGCATCCACTGGAGGCAATGTGAGGACAGGGAGCACATCCTTTTTATTTGCAATAAGACCAAGAAAGAAAAAAATCAGCTTTTTTCCTGTTTTTTTGGTCCGTGATGGGCCTCTACTCACCTTCAATACATTGATGGGAAAGGAGAGCGAGCAGAAGAGCAAAATGGAAATGGTAATAAACATGCTAATGCCAGGCCGTGGAGCGGGGAAGAGCAGCTTCTATACCCGTCCCTTAGCTATCTATTTGTGTGTGTGTGTCCATGTGTGTGTGTGTGTGTGTGTGTGAAGGGGAAAGATAGAGACGGAGCGAAAGGGAACAGGAAATGCGCACAGTATTGCACGTGCACACGTACACACACACCCTCACTTTGTGCTCCAGAGTAAACAGGCGAGAGCTGCATGTGAACGTGCCACCTTTCTCTTTCAATCTGCCTCTGGAGTGCAAAGGCCCTTTTGTTGGCTCATTGGCGAGATAAGAAGCAGAGGAGGGGGGTGGAGGGGGGGGTCTTCGGAGACTCGCAGAGCCAGCTTTTTTTTTTTTCTATTGGATGGAAGCACCCCTCTCAATAGAAACTCATTTGCCATGTTGTGTAATTGTGGTACATAATGGAGCACACCTCATTCAGGCAGCCCAAGGCATTTTTCTAAAGCCATTTTCTCCATTCACCGCCAAACAAGTCATTCTTTAGAGAGATATTACTCAGCCTTTTAAGCTCAGGGCCGCCGCATATTGCCTTTGAATGCAATGTTGTGTGTAATCAAGATAAAATGTTGCTCAGTGCTTATTATAAAAGAGGCACTTTCAACCAACTTGATATTTGTCATCTGACTTTTATTCTCATTGTTTGCTGGAAGTAAACAAAGTGGCTGACCTTTCCCACCTGGACTGTTACACGTGTCTGTGTAGAGGAGGCTGGCTATTAACAGCCACTGGTCACTGAAAGGTACTGGCATGAAGGCAACTTGGGTCTAGAATACTACCATAAACAATATATGCGTGTTAATCGAATGAGAATACACTGCTGTGTTTCTTCCACGGCCAAAGAATATCAAAGCTGAAACGCAGAGATGAAAAATGACTGATTTGAAAATTATTGCTGAGCTTTTCCATTTAACCACCACAGGCTAGGAATGGATGGCTATTTGCATAATTTAACTGGCATCTTAATTATTGTGTCAGGAATCTGTATGCAAATGACTTAAGTCACTTAGAAACATAAAGTTACTCGGCTAAATGGCTAATGGACTAAATCTGATCAAGTTAAAAGACACAACGTGAGTGTAACCAGAGTCTCTAATTGGGTTTGACTGTGTGTTGCGGAAGTGAGAAACCAAGAAGACAGGACAGACATAAAACAAGTACATTCAAGCTTACCTGGGTTAGCTGGGAGACAAAGGGCATGTCAGAGGTGTGTGTGTGTGTGTGATTTATTTTTTCTCTTGAGGTTGCTGAGAAAGGACCTACCACGTAAAACAGTGAGTCTGGTGGTCGCGCTCGTCTCTCCAACACTGTTGGAGGCGACACATTCATATATGGCTTCATCTCGGGGCGTGCGCAGTGGCTGAATTCTTAGCACTGAACCAGAGCCGTCGTCGAACTCTATCACCTGCAGGTGCGACAGACAGGATATGTTAAAGGAGATTTTTTGGTTCTCAATGGGCGTGGAACCTTCCGCAGAGAAAGACAAGACAACACTGTCGAGGACATTTGGCTATTGACACTGATGGTGATTGACACGATGTGCTTCCCATGACAGAAACAAAAGCTGCTGCCTACCTTACATTGAACCCTAGTGATTTATGAATATTGTGGTTGTATACCTACATAATACTCTACATGTACAAAAAGTAACATCAGGATATGTGCAGTATTATAATGTGTATTGGTAATATGTCAGTAAGGATATTTGATGAACAATAGTAATAATTTAGCCTTTTTTTTGTCGATGTCCATTTGTTATGTGTTCAGACGTGTTGTCTTTTAGTTAATGAGCTATTCACTATCTACTCCTAATGTGTGCGTTAATTGGTGTAATAATCGATGCGGCTGACTAACTTTAAGAATGGGGAAAGTTACGGTGGTCAGAGTTTTTCCTTGGATATCGGGTTGTCGGGTGAAATTTCAATCTGAATGTGTCCCACTCTTAAAGTTAACACTCTATCCCCTGGAAATGCATCACACTGGATTGTGTTAATGGGACAGAAACGAGCACAGACAGTTAAAGGTGGCTTGATAAACGGTTACGGACATTTGTACCATGAGGTGAGATTAGTGGTACAAAGGACAGGACCGACTGTATTGGACGAACGACACATAAAATGCTCACAAACAGGTGTTTGTTGTAGCTTATTCAGCTATTGTTTTGCATGCTACATGTATACTCACTGATTTTAGAAAGCCCTGTGTCATAACTCACTCTCTTTTTAAGCATAGAGGTAGATTTCAATAAAGATAGGCCTGAGACCTCTGCTCCACACACAAGCACGCGCTCTCACACACGCTCACACACACACGCACAAACGCACACAGAGGCCTACAAACATTTCTAAAGTTCACAATACATCTGTGCACGTGTTAGTTAACAATACAGCTCAACATTTCATTGGCCAAGCCATAGCGGTGTTGGCATTCAAGCTGACAGCAGGTGATGGTAAAATATTAAAAAAAACCTCCTTTCATAGTCAAAGCGGCAGAATTAGAAAGGAAGTTGCGAGACTCCTAAAAGGAAATGGGTTTTTGTTAGAAGATGAGGAGGCAGTGCAGGATTTAATGGATATGGAATGGCGGCAGCCAGCAAGCCTTGTGAAGCAATGAGAGAATGAAAACTAGCGTGTTAGCATTCAGCACGACGAGCGATGCAATGAACTCTGATCAGATTAGATTTCTGTGGGCATGAGATGCAAAGAAAAGGCGGGAAGAGATCTCCAAGCTCCGTTAAGCCATCGCTGCTCTGCAGCAGCGAGCAAATATGGCATCTCGAGCAGAGGGCGGAAAAAGTGACACCATGATAGTCCCGAGGACTGACACAGAAATTAATAGAAATCTTATCAGTGTTCTGCAATGATGTGCTATTTCTCATGGGTATTGAGCCCAAGTTCAGATTAAAGCTGACCAGAAATCAAAGCTTCAGCCAGTATAAGCAGGGTAGGACATGCATTTAGATAAAGATGCCACGAAGCAAAAGGATAGTTCGAAGTGAAAGCGCTGCTTCCCTTTTCACTTTGCATAAAGCTGGCCAATGTGGCGTGATGCTAATGTAGCTATCTGGGTCACACCACAAGTTGTTTTTTCTTCTGTCCAATTGCTCTTTTCTTGTCTTCTATTTAATTACAAATCCGTCCCCAGATCTTTTGTGTGGAGCAGCTCATTAAAACTCCTGCATGTAAAAAAGCCTAGCCAGCATGGTTATTAGAGCCTGCTAATGCGTGGTGGCAAGTCAGGGCGGAAAGCAAGCAAGCGAGCGAGCGAGCGAGATGGGCATGGCGCGATGGATTATGTGCGAGCAGAGCCAAAAGCAGTGCTTGAAGCATTCCCATTTTGTCGAGCATTTTACATCAGAACAATAGACCTAATACCTCAAATCTCTGGTTGCTGACTTTCTTCCCCTTCTTGTTCCACACAATCTTCGGTCGTGGATCTCCCGAAGCTTGGCAGATGAAGGATGCCACGCCTCCTTGCACGCCTGTTTGGTCATTGGGGGTTCTTAAAAACTTTGGTGGTGCTGGAGAGAAACAGAATAAAAGAGGACAAGAACAGTTAGTAAGCATGCTAAGCTTAGCTTATCAAGCCACACGCACTAGAAAGAAACACAGTTGCAGATTTCAGCATGTTGAGGTCAAGGCAAGAGATTGTACATGACTTTATTGTGTGCATGCAAACGGATGATCAGTGATTAAGATCAGAAGTTAAAGGACAGAGGGCATTTTATCTCGACTCTGTGAGTATTTCTACGCAACTGTGAAATCTCTGACGTATAACTGAGACTTTTTGGGGAGTTTTAAAGAGGAACTCTTGGATAAAATGACAAAAAAGAAGTTGATGTACATGTTTGAATGGATATGATTGTGGTAAGAAATTTGAGTTTGTGTGTAGGTTGCAAACTTCTGTAAAATAAAATATTGCCTCTTCTCTCATTGTAGTCACTATTTGATACTGTCCCAAAGCAAATTCAGTAAACGTAAAATGGGGTTTATAGAAACTGTTCATTTAGGAATGACTTTGTTCCACTACAGAGAAGGCTATAATGGAAATGACTACTATTTGTAACCCTTTGCTGTGTTCTATGTAATTAGGTGTTCAAGCCGCTCGTGAGTAACTCATTTATAATGCCACTAAAGTGGGAAATAAGTTCTTAAAATTTGGAAAAACCTTAAGTGTCATTCAAAAGTCATCCGTCTTGACAAGCTGTTACGCGTCACACTGTCTCCATGCTGCGTGTGGCCATTCGGTGTTTCTAACAACGCAGTTAAGATGTTCCCAACTGTTGCAGAGAAACACTGGCTTGCCTATCCGTTCAGTAGCAGACGACACTAATCTCCAATCAGAACGTTGGTTTGTGCCCCCGCACAAACGAGACACGAACCTGATAAGATCCTCGCAACGCTCTGATCGGCCATGTGAGCGTTCTGATGCTCCTAATTGGTCCCTCAGTTCAGCACAACAAGTCGAGTGTAAAGGCAATGAGGATAGAAATGCTGAAAATGCAGGCGAGTGGAGGTGAGAGAATGGCAGAGTGGAACAGTGTTTGCTTTGTGTGGACGTTCCCATCAACTGCGGTTGTTTTACCAGCACTGTACAATCGCATCTGTTCAGGCTCTGATCCCGATAACAGTGAAGAGAGCTGCAACTATATTCTTGCAGTTTGATATTTAGTCAAGTAAAAATGATTCCCTGGTATTATTCAGGTTTTGTCAGACATTAAAACGATTCTCAATTTAGTTAAAATTCCGAGGATTGAGTTGTTTTCACATTTTTTTTGAATCCCCTCCAAGACAGTCAGTTCCTGCTTATGAACTGACAACAAAACACATCAATGTGATGAGTAATACGGAAGCTGTCTCTCCCAGATGACATTTTGTATTTACATTCCAGCGTCGTCATAATGATCAAGGCTAATTTCAATAATGTAGTGCTTAGTCAGACTCCCCTAGTATTTCCATCTAAAGCTCGAGTACCGGCTTCAGTGGGAGGTGTAGCTCCATCTGTCCCCCTGCGGAGCAACTGTTTGCCTTTTATCAATCACTTCAGCAGGCCATTAAGGGCCACACAGCTGCAGTAATGCCAACCATCTGAATCACCTCATCTGTGTGTGTGCGATTGTGCCGGCTCGTGTGCCTGTGTGTGTGTGTGTGTAGACTGATTTTCCCCTCTCAGATTGTACTGCCCAGCAGCAGCGGTAACAGCAGTGGTGGTGGCAGCGCTGCGAGAGCGGGACAAATTAACCTGCAGGCTTCATGGAGAGGTGACATAACGTGTGGTCAGCAATCAAAAGGGGCGAATAGATAAACAGGCAAGCAGCTGGGCTTCCACTGGGCAAATGAGTCTGGGAAATCACCTGATAAAAAAACCAACAACACACACACACACACTTCTCGGAGACACTCTCTCATACAGCGGCTGACAGATCTGACAGGTGGGGGAAGCACAGTTGACACTGTGTAATTTGTACGCAGCAAAAAGCACCATTATATCTGAATTTGCACTTTATCTCATTGCCTTTGCCAGGGTGTGGTGCACATTGTCATCCAGCCAAGAGGGTGCTGATGGGTAATTGATATGCTATTGGGGTTGTTTTTCGCTCCGGGGCCATCCATTATGGCTCGGTGCGTCTCCCCACGCCGGCTGTGATAGACTACTTGGACATGTGCGGGAGATCAGCACTGGAGGTGGGGGGGGGGGAGTCATCGCACAATGGGGAGTGATTGAGGCGTGACATGGAGGTAATGGTGTTTTCACAGACATGGCCGCTGATAGCACCATCATACCCCCATTTTAGGTCTGCCGCTGACAAACATGCATTTTGGTCGACTCCTCGTATGGCTGCAGGTAGACAGAGGCTGATTGAAACCTCTGTTTTCTCCGAACAATGCCACGACTAGACCCTTGAGAGCAGCTAGAATGATTCGGTGTTTGAACAAACATTGTGCCTGCACCACGAAGAAACCTTTTACCTCAGAACCTTGATTTTTCAAAGGTTGTGTTGGAAAACTACAACAACCATGACAACACAGAAGCTTTTATAATAAGAAAGTGGAAAGATTTATCTGCAATCATGTTAATTCGAATAGAAGATAATTGAATTAGTTCAGTGTTGTGCCTTTTAATCAAATCAACTCATTACTACTGCAGCATGTTGGGATCTCCTTTGAGAGGTAACCATGGATTAATTAATACCTGGGATAGGCACCTGTTAATCCAGTGCTAAGCTGTCGCCGGCAAACAAATGAGAAGTGTTAGAGCCTGTCACAAGCTAAAGGGTTGGTGACATGGGCCTGTGCCTGTTCTCCCTTGAGGTCACAATGTAACCTTGTTCACATCGCTGCCAACGGGAAGGAGGAAGAGCTTCATAGCATCCTTTGCTCTATTTCATGGATCAATGGATCAATGCCATGTTAATAATGTGGTGGCTGACTGAGGGCCTTTACCGTCCTTAAGAACACCCATGTCCACAGGGCTGAAGGGGCAAGTATTATTTTTTAATGGAAAGACATAAATGGAAATTGGAAGCCTTCAACGATGTGGGCAGTACATTTTACTACTGTTGCTGCTATAAACTATCCTTATTATCATTTTGCCCCCCTTTTGGGGCCTTTTAAAGCTACCTTTTAAATGAAGTGGTCTGATCAATCAATAAGGTGTTTTATGGTGATCACCACCACACTGGGGCAGCCTTTCTCACTGACTTCAGGCTGCAGTGTTCAACAACAGCGCTTTGATCTAAGATCAAGCTCTTGGACAGGCAACAGTTTAGCATAATTTACCAGGACCATAACCAAGCACACGTCTTTTATGGATGTGCTGTGTGTTCTCAAAGGGTGCTGCGGTCAAAGCAGAGGAGAGGCAGCACCAGTGACATTATAAAAGGAAGGCTTGACCTAAAGTCTAAATGCCAAGAGTTGTATCATTTCTTTCCCTCCCTGATTAACTCTAACCATCAAACCGAAAAACAAATGGGAATGGAAAGTACACATTTTAAAAGACGGTGCATATACTATCCCCGGTTGTGGTACTAGTTGGTTTCAACCAGCAGTGAATTAAGTTTCGGGGGAACCGAAGGAACCTGTTGCAGAGCGAGACTATAAGTTGAGTGTACTGCGCAGCGGAGCCTAATGATATCCTGTTTTTTTATCGTCATGCTAAACTGGGAGGATAGTTGGGTTCAGAGCATCTTGCGGATCTGCATTTATTACAAGTTTGTTTGATATTGGCTTAACTTACATGCATTTAAATACCGCTCTCGAATAGATCAGAGTCTGGGATTCATTCATAATGGGCAAAACATTCCAAGTCATCAAGCCTCCGCCACGACTAAAGTTTGATCTGCTGAGCCATTAAAGAGCATGAATCAAAGAGTGGAGAGAGGAACATTAATAAACCCACTTTCAGTTTGAACCGCTATTCGGCACAGACACCAGTCCAAGGCGGCTCGGTTTTCACAATTATACTGACTGACATATTCAATTTCATTTGCATGAAAAGGGCCATTTCCTCTCTGAATCTTTAACTTGCAGGGGGTGAGGTGGGGTTGTGGAGGGCGATAATTAATCCTAACACATTGGGTGGCAGTCTGCAAATACCCTGCTCCATTTTGGACATACTGGTGGAAGAAAGGAACATTTAAAGATGCCATTAACCTCATTCGACATCTTTAAGCCGCAGCCTACCAGTTCTGCGCTATTGATGAATTGTCACAATGGCGGCAAGTGGTGCAAATAGGACTGAAAGGGGTTGCTTATGTTGGAAGAGGGTAAAAGTGATGCGCGCCGTGTACAGTATGTATCTAGGACATTTGACTTTAAGTATTCTGAAAGTCCATTGCAGCAATTTCATGATCATAATATTTCCATAAAGACAGGTGCAGAGGGATGGGTCTGTTGGTGATTGTGATTGCAGTTCTGTGCTTTATAAAGCAACACCACCTGTATGGATTAATCAACTGTCCATATCGTGTTCAGAAACATGTGACCCCATGCCAGAGAGAACACTGACTGTAGTAATGCAGACGCACTGACACAGAGATAAACACAAGAGAAGCTTAACCACACATGCATTACCGCTCTCTATCTGCAGCATTATGATAAAAAAAATGTGTCTTTTGTAATGCGGAGGAAACAAACTGCACATTGTATGTGCTCACAAAGCAGAGAGAATGAAAAAGGAATCGGGAGCTTAATTAGAACTGTTGGCTGATTCGAATTGCATGCTCATCGGTAATCTTGCCTTAAATGGAAACTGAAATTCTTATTGCAATTAGTGATTACTTGAAAAGGGATATGGCCCCCGAATGACTGTTAATTACTGGATCAGGAATAGTACATTAATTCACTGCAGAGGTTTTAATGCAGTGCAATGATGGGGACCCGCTCCTCCATCAATATTGTGCTGCTTGTCACACATAATGAAGTTCATAATACAAGCCTTCTCTTCCACTGTCCCAACCCCCACCTCCCAACTGCTAAAATGTGCTCTCTAAGCAAAATTCATAACAGTCATTATGTAAAACTAATTCAACAGAACATACAAAAATGCAGCTTAATGACACATTCATATTGAGACTGTATTTGGATACTAGGGCTGCGGGTCCATTTTGCGATGGGGTCGGGGTCTGTTATTTGGCTCATAAGCCGGCGAGAGTCTCCCGTGAATAAATAAATGCATATCATCAATTGCAATACGGCTGCTTGCCAAGTATTTAGCCCGATGACTGAGATGGCATGAATCATATTCCAATGGGACCTCTTTAACCCCACTACGTGTGGGTTGCTCTTGCTCACTGCCACTGCTATGCAAGGCCTCAGCTGCTGGCAGGAGCTCTGCAGGAGTTAGGGCACTTTTGCAGAGACAACAGCAACAGCTTCAAAAAGAATGGCTAATGCACATGTCCCACATCCAATGCACTGACAGATTATCTGGGGGGAGGGGGGGGGGGGGGGGGGTTATAGGGAGAAAAGGGCTCGAGAGGTGCACTACCTATAGTACACGTTCGGCAACGCGCCGACACACACTCTCACGGGTGTTAGAATATTCTCGCTGGATGGAGAGAGCACTGCAAATGGGAAAACATCATTAATAAATTGGGGGGTTTGGGACAATAGAGCATTCCGGAAGGTTCCATTAAATAAATATAAAGGGTTATTTATGGAACAGTGACGATAGTCTTCTTCTGTGTTTCATGGGATAAGATGGCATCTGAAAGGCCCCCTTGTTCAATTGTCATTGAAGATGAAGTTCTGCAATGAAGGAACGTCAGAGATGTAGTTTTTTTCTGTGGTATATAGCAATGTTTGCAGAGCAAAACACTTTTTACCTCTCTCTCTCTTCCTGTGTGTCTCTCTACCAGACACACACACACAAGCTACCGCCATCTCCCACGGGACACATTAGTGAGGTAGAGGGATCCAGTTTGTCACTTAATAAAACGGCCCACTCAAACAGATGGCTTTGTTCAAACGGCCCCCAACGCTTTAAAAGCTGGAACTGAATCGCTGCTGTGGCAAATCAGACACATGAAAGCCCACCTCCCTTTGCGGTGGAAACCAAACAGAAGGAAGCATATAAATATTGAATTGCGCCACTGTCGGCGCGAGACCATCCGCTAGAGAGAAAAAAAAAAAAAAGAAACAGAGAAGAGCAGGAGAAGGGAGGTGGAAAACACCATACCTTCCTGTAGGAGACTCTGAACATCTGGGCTGAGGTTGTCGAACGAAGATGCAAAAAATACAGAGGCTTTAACTTCAATAAGACATCCTCCCTCATTCAGTGCTTGTTCATTTGTCTATAAATACACAAATCTAGGGCAAATTCGTGTGTGTGACCACTTGAGGAAACAAACAGTCGAGTAAGAAGTGTGACATTTGGATTTGTTTGTCTTGTTTGTTTTTCCTCCGACATCTGGAAAAAAGAGAGCGACCATAGATAAGCAATTCTAATTGTGCAAGCTTACTCTGTTTGGTAGTCAGCGCAGTCTATTTGCAAAAAGTTAATTATCTGATAGGATAGGCAGTGGCAGCCACTAACACAGAAAGCCATTCGTTCGCTCTGTTATCCACTAGGCAATGGAACGATTCATTAAATGGCAGTGCTGCAGCAAAATGGCCAATAGTTATCACGCTGGGGCTGCACAGACTTAAAAAGATGTTAAAAATGGCAGAAGTGATAAACATTCTTTGGCCTGTCAGCGCACTGCCAACGTAATCACATGTGTAGATAATAAGGGAGGATGATTGCGTGTGATTCAGATGCTTCTACCGCACATGTGATGTAAATCTTCTGGGAGATTGATGTGGAAATATCACCATGACAGCTTGTGCAGATGAGAATCTACAAAGCTGCTGGCTTTGCACTACATGTAGCAGAAGTCAAAATATATGGACGGGAAAAGTGGAATGGAAAATCAAATAAGCGACGTAATTGACTGTTTTCAAGAGAGAATTGCATTATATGCTTGGGCCTGTCCAACTGTATTTCTTTGTAGCGTAAACTTCACATAATTGTCTTTGCCCTCAACCACGGAGCGGAAAAGCTTGCTTCATATTTGTCTCCGTGGGAGCAGAGATGGATTACGTTGCAAATCATTCCAGCGATTCGGCATTGTATATTTAAACAGTCTTTAATTGTATGGATAAGTAGTGCCAAGCCATTTCCGATGGATGCCAGTTGTCAGGCCGTAAGAAGTGACACATTCCCTGCACTGTGTTTTCTCAAGCGCTTACAGGCAAACTAGCTCATGCTCCAGCAATCCTGCAAGATGACGACTGGCTTCCTGTATAGCTCAGATATCCTGCGAATGTCCCCAAGTTCAGCAGAGGATGTTACACCTAAACCAAGCTTTTTGGGGAAAAAACTAAAAACAGGCCCTTTAAGTCAGATTTTCTCACGTCTACTGTACGTCCAACCATCACATTCTACCAGCTTTCACATTGTAAAGTTCAGGGAATATTATACAAATCTGTTGGGAATAAATGTGGAGAATGTTGGAATGTGAAACTACAATTTAAATGCAGTTTCTAAGAAACCTGAAAAGAGCAATCCCTCTGCACACTGTCCTCTGTAGTCATGGCTATCCTCAAACCAAAAAGCTATTACTGGGACAAAGAATATGCAGGGGAGGTACCACAAACAGTCAAGGACCAAAGTGACCTTTCACAGCCCACTAATTTTATGCGGCAGTGAAGGGAGAGTATTGCACATAAACGAGAGGAAGAAAAATGGTTGTGATTGAAATGTTTTCGAGGTACAAAAAAAACAAATCCCCTTCTCATCTCGGAAGCCAACGATGAGTGTGATCTGTCAGAATACACTAGCGTAAAAGCATTCCGCATACTGTCTGACACTCTACTCTTTAGAAGTGATTACTTGAGAGAAGTATTGTATGAATGTAATACTGAGTGGCTGACTGAGTAATGGATTTGCTGAGTTTTGAAGTTACACCATTGGTAGAAATGAGTGATGACGTTTGCAGCGGCGATCCATCAGCTGATCTACTTCCTCACTACATACGCGGGTGTTGTTCCTGCGCAAAGCGTTTGTTGCTCACCCAATAGTGATAAATCTTGTAGCTGTAGGGTGTTGACACAGTTTGATGCATAATGTAATGAGAGTAGTGCAGTACCGCTGACTATCCTCGTCAAAATGTGGCCACAATATGGCACGTTGACCATACACAGTCCAGCCAAATCACTAATAGGTTCCAACCGAGTCGTATCATACTGAGCCTTGAGCTGCTATGTTTAAATGCTAGCTTCCTACATGTACTGTCTAAGGGTGCTTGCATCAAGATTTTTGGGGCGGATCACAAATCCCTGGAAGCATGAACAGACTATAACATCAGCAAAGTATTTCACTCCAGTGTTTTCTACAGAATTAGATTCTATTTGTGGAGGTATCTGGGGATCAGTCACTAAAGGCCGGTCAGTCTAACAAGGGGTTTTTCGTCGGCCATACCGGGATCCAGTCCTGGGTGAGCTGATTGCAGCAGCATCGAGGTCCAAGCTGCTCCGGCGGAGCGGAGCTTTCCGTCCACTCCCCAGCGGCGTCCTACTGCTACTAGTCCTCTAGTTAATCAGATGGCGTCGGACAGACAAGTGTATATGTGTGAGAAATACTGCACCAATGTCTCTTCCAGACACTTTCACTCATAGGTTTGTGCATAGGTCCCGCAACACTGCTTTGTAATGAGACCCCTCATGATAATGACGTAGCAGTCCCGTCTTGAACAGGGTGTGCAAAAGAGGCTTTAGAGACACAACTCAAAACTCCAGCGAAGCCATTTTATGAGACCACCAATCCAGCTGTTTAGAACGAACATGGTCCGATAACGATCAGTGGACCAGCCTCGGTGCCGATGCAGTGATTGGATGTCTTGAATGACTGAAGCAGTTCATTCTTTCATGGTATAATGTATATGCTTATACTGCTGTCACTACACAATTCAATTTGTCAACTTTCTGGCTCCCTGGTTAGTGTAATTTTATCAGAGTTCATAAAAGCATTCATTACTAAGAATGAAAATAAAATGTAATTATGTTCAAAATGTTGCCTCTGAGCTGCATTATTTGATATAATAAATACCAAAATGCCAAATAAAGGTTAAATGGCCAAATTAATTACATTTGAAATGATTATTCATAATTCTACTCTTTTCATGAGTTTGTTTTGCATTAAATGAGTGACATACAATACTGCAGGTTAACACATTAGCTGTGCATTAGTGGCTTGTTTGCGTCAACTAAACATCAGTAATACGTCTCCAACTAAACCGCATGCAGTGGATCTAAGTTGAGGTCTCTGAATTATTAATTGCCAACCCCTGAAGAAAAGTGTTGTGTGTGTGTGTGTGTGTGTGTGTGTGTGTGTGTGGGCGATGTCTTTGAAGAGCTACAGATGGGAAACAAATGAGGGCGGGTGGTATCAGGGTCAGACTGGCGGATGGGTTTTCACTTGGAAGCAAACAGTGCAATGTCACCCCAAGGAGCGAAAAACAACAACCCTCAGGGGACATCATTAAAATAATCCCGTTAAATTAACTGCTTCAGATCACTTTTTAAAAGGCTCCTTCTTGATGTGTGCGGGTATGGGGATGATTCATCTGGAGATGTGTAGAAGTTTGAAGAGGATGACTCTGTGTGTGTGTGTGTGTCTGTCTGTGTACAGTGTGTGGGTGTTACTAGACACTATGCTTTGGAGCCAAAGTTTTAAGATGCATTCATATTCATCATCCTGGAAATGTACCGTAGTATCTGGTTCCAAACCTTTGAAAATAGTTGAAAACCACCATTGAAATCCTATTTTATAATGTGATTAGAAAAATAGTTTTAACCTTGGACATATTTCCATCACATTAGAGGTGGCACAAGTGACCATGATTACACCACCTCCGTGGAGTTCAGGCTGGAAATCCATCACAGCAAGTTCAGAGAACCAGAGATAAAGATTTAAAAAGGGGGATACATTCTTAAAACTGCTGGCTTCATGACAATTTTGGTTTTGATAGTTTATAAGCATGTTAAAAACAATCCCTCAGAGTTCATGTATACTATATTTTTTCCAACACTGTCTGCATTGTGATTTTATTGGATATTGTGTGATATTTCCTAAGAGACAGGGGGAGAAAAGGGGGAGATTTCTATAGACGAGGAGCCTCGTTGGGGTCCGGAGATGTGGCCGTTGGATTGATGGAGCTTGTTGCGCCTCTCTTCTCAGTCCTTTTCACCCTTTGCCAAACTGAGCCTCAGTTGACAGAGCAAGAGGGTAAACAAAGGCGCTGGCCTCAAGTGCAAATGTTTGCCAGCAGTAACGGGCTCTAGTCCACCGGATGAAGTGAATATGTCTGTGTGGGTTTGTTTTTTTGTGTGCATTCAATGTATGTACATATCAACAGTACTGTCCAGACAGTACTGTTGATTTAATTGTGATCCGAGATAATGTGATTGTGTATTTGTGACTTCTGGTCATGAATCAGCTGGATGAGGGACATAAATGTCCCAGCTGTACTATGAAGACCTATCTATCCACAATGCCCTTTTCACAGTTATCTGAATTATTCTAAAAGCACAACTGTGAGTAATGGCCGGGGCTATTGGCTTTTAATGTGGAGTAGTGAAACCGCCAGGAAGAAAGAGTAAAAAGACAATGACATTGTCACAAAATGCCACAAGGTGTACTATGGTCCTCAGTAACGACTTCATCCGTTTTCTCACATAGATTAAAGGTTAAATAGTAAGTCGGCACATTGACTCGGCATGATTGCTAACTTCATGAATATTCTAGGAAATCTAGCACACTTAAGCTCATAAAGGAACAGAGTGACTTTTTCAACTTGAAGAGGGTCAAACTGATGGCGAGGCAGTGTGTGACAACGTGGCATCTCAATTAGTTTCCACAAACACTTCTACGTTGATAAAAGTATGGATATCACGTCAACATTTATCTTATTGAATCAGACAGAGGCAATAATGGGTGTTAACCACTCATTCATCCCTGTGTGACACTTTCTCTTTCCGTTCTTCTGCAATGCTTTATTTTCTGTCCATTTAGTAAATGAATCTCAGTATTCATATTGGCATGTTGTGAATTTGTGTGAAGGATTTATATGATAATGCTATTTTACCATTTAGAAACCCTTTGGGAATTTAATATTGTACCGAAAAATGAGCATTATATACGCAAGTGAAAACAAAAAAAGGTCCACAACGATTTTACTTAAAGGGACTCTAAAAACCTCTATGAGTGTAATGCAGCGGCAAATAGCAGGAGAATTATGTTGATAGCAGGGTTCTCCTTGGTGTGCTCATTTTCACTCTGCTTCATGTAAGGCCAGTCCGCTGTCATTAATCACTCCACAGGTGCAGGAGCACTGTCAGAGCCCATGCGTCCCTTTGCCTTTTCAACCTGGGAGGAAAGTGCAATGGTGTGGAGGTGGAGGGGAGCAAACGCGTCCCTAAAAAACAATTTCCCTTCTTCTTCTTCACCGTATTTGTCAGTGGGGGAACCAAGTCCAGATTAATTAGATTCCATTTTGTGGTCATCTTCGTTTTTCTCTCCTTCCATGACTTTTCTTTTCCTCCGTCTTGCCTCACAGTCCTTACGGCCATCCCGGCACCATCTATCATGTTGCCATCTCGTCAGTGCCTTCCCCCTTCCTTGCTGGGAAGCCATTAGAGCATCTCTGCATCGTGGCGCCCAGATTGCATTCCGGTCTCCTCTCGCGACATTTATCATCTTTTGTCCGAACTTTTTATCTGCCCCTGCCCTGTGTGAAGCCCTATCTGCAATGGCCACTATGATGAAAACACTGGGAGGTGAGGCTCAAGTAAATAACCTAATTAAACCTAGCAAACGGGGACAAAGGAGAGGGGGGGGAAAGCACAAACGGACTTTGTGAGAGCGCCAGAGGAGGAACACTCACAGATGGCAGTGAGGAAGTCGAAGCAGTGATGTGGCACGATGCCCATACCACCTTCTCATCTCAGTATTTATAGTTATCCTAGTGGTGGTGGTGTTTGTCCAAAGATGTCCTCTTTTCGTGATTTGGCCTCCAAATACTATGACAGTTTGTCCTTATCCTGTCATAGCACTAATTACACATCAAGAAATGATGAATGTAAGAAAATAAATGCTCCTGTAAGACAAGGAAATATCTCTGTGATAAGGTCCAAATCATTGATTAATGGGTCCTCGGAGAAAATCTATCCTTCCTTCTCACTCCTTACCAATTCTTAGGCAAAAGTGGAGCCAACTCTGATTGGTCTCATTAGGGACACAATGAAGAATGCCAAGCGTCATAATTATCGGCGCACTGCTGCAAACAGTATCGAGTCAATACAGCAAAATGTCAGGAGGGCATTAGTGGGCAATTATTAATCCATATCAAGCTGGGATGGACAATTTAATTATAACCTCGTCGATATATCCAGATCTTGTACAGATGTAGAGCAGTGACCGGGTGCATAGATCCCTGTGTACGGGTAGCAGGGCTGCAGCAAACAGGAGCCGGCTTCTCTGCACGCATGACCAAAGGCATACAGCCCCCTTCAGTAATGGACACAGGCTCTACTGTACCTGAATATGTGAGGGAAGAAATAACAACTAGGTATGTCCAAGCTGAAAAAGGTCCCCCTCCCCTGCTGTTGTTGTATCCTGTTCTGGGGCAGCGCAGGAGTGCTTTGGGTGGTCTACAAGTTGTAGTGCCGCTCTGTGGCCACTTCGACCCAAATGTGCTTCTCTGGAACCAAAAGCAACCTTGAGATATGAAGATATTTTTTTTTTATTTCAGTCCGGTGCCAGAAAGCCACAGCATGTGATGCACTGAAGACGCCGATATTTGTGTAGCTTTTATTAACTGCGATAAGCTATCACTGCTTTCTCAATGCAGTCTAAATAATTACTCTCATTGTACCTGAAACAAGCTATCTCGTATATTGTCAGTCAAGCTTTTGTGCGAGGGATGAAACAAAATGAAACGCCGCGTAACGGGCCCGTTGTGCATTTCAAAAGACGCCACACAATGAAGCGTGGCGAAACGAAAGTGGCTGTCTTCCACGAGATCTTGAGATAAGAATACCCTCTCATGGTTCTGTTGTGCTTATTTGTTTGCTATTATTGTGACTCTCGTCTTCATCCCTGAATCGCTTTAGTTATTATGCAACCAATTGATTACTACTAAGTTGCCTGGACCTGGGTTATTTCACCGCGTATTGGCTGACGGTCTGTTGCAATGGAATATGATTTTAACACGAGATTGCATTTTCAGCTCACTTTTTTTCTCACCCAGCACACATTATAACGCTGCATTATTCTTTTATTTTTCCCTACAATGCTTGGGTTTGCATTTGCTATCATAATAACACCACAAGCCAGACTGCTTCCCTTTGTGCGCACCGATAAAAACTCAATTTATTCATGTCGCCTCTCAGTGTTGACTCCCAGCTTTGATAGAAGTTGGTTGAAGTTAAACTTAATGAATACTTTGGAGACAAAAGTTGACTTCTTTCATTGTGTGTCACAAGACACTTGAAGTAAGATCAGAATGGTGATATTCTATCCCAAATACAATATCTTTAATCTGTATACCGTTGACTTTCATTATCGAGTTTCTGATCCTTAAAAGAACGGTTGGGAGGATTTCATTAGATGTCAGGAACCTTATCATATCTGTAGGATTACAGTCGTAGGCTCCAGGATTACCTTTTGGAAATTATCTTTCAGCTTTGCAAAAAGAAGAAGAGTTGTGACTCGGCAGTGAAGAGACATAAAAGAAGTCGCTGTAACTCATATTATCTTTGTCTTTCCCTCATTTCTATCGCCTCATCTGGTTAGAATGCCTTTGAAAGTCAATCCATCCATTCTTTCAGTTAATCTCCATCTCAGCTCCTTCTTCTCTATCTGCTCCTTGTCTCTGCGTCCCATGGCATTTTTAGATTCCATGTCTGTGGCAGTTCTCCACTCTGACCCCTTCCCCTTACGTACATTTTATTTGTATTTCATTTATTTTATTTTGAAGGTGTCTTACTAAGACTGCCTTCTCTGGAAAGAAAGATGCTGTTTGTATACTGTGCATACAGCACATTGCTGCGGCAGACATCACAGATGTTGGTTATTTTTAGCAGAGGTCAAAGTGGATTTTTGCAGACCATCTGATCAGTGGTGCTCTTTGGCAGTAATGGAGAATGAAAGCATATTATTACAGATAAGCCATATTGTCCACCTCTTGGTTCCATTAGGTGTCCAGTATGTGTGAGAACACAGGGACTATTTTTATACATGCATACTGCGCAGACTATGAATATGTGTACAACTGTGCGTAGCCGCCAGCATATGCATATCACATACTGTATGTGTGGGAGTGTGAACAACAAAATGGGGTGTACTTGCATATGCATGCACACTACTGCATGTGCAGAATTGCATTAACTTGTAAAACAAACTCATAGATCATAATAATCTTAATTTATTTTCATCATGTTATTTTTGGGGTATTTCAAGGCAAATACGTTGCTTACGATTGAGGTTAGAAAGCAACATGCATCTCTTCTAGTCATGTTTAACCAGGCCTTTCAGAAGGACTTTGCTACCTGCTAACTGACTAATGTCTCCTGGGGGTTCCCGATTGTGCCAAAGACACGAATAAGGTTGTCCCTGTGGGACTTAATGGTGAAACTACAGTTTATCCTTTCCACGGACATCTCTCCTTGAATAATCACAACGGGGGGAAAGCACAGGCAATTAAATTGTGCCATGTAATGAGAGGCAGCAGCTCATGCGGTGTGAAATCTCGGTCTTACCCAGGCAGTGGCGGGAAGGAGACTCAGCAAGTGAAGGGGAATCTCCTCGAGACTGTCTGATCATTATTTGTTTTTTCTCCTCACTCCGAGGGGCACGAGTACGAGAGTGGGGGGAATCTTATTTGAAAGGTGTACTTCAATAAATCCATGTTGGCATAAATCCTGACATCATCGGGTCTGCTCAACAGCCTTCTCCCCTCTTCCCCCACGTCCCCCGATACCTGCTCTCTGGTACCAACTATCAGACTGAGGGAGAGCTAAAAGTGGGTAGATGAGTGGATTCATCGAGTGAGATCGAGCTTGAGAGGGCTAAAAGTTTGGGATGAAATATGTCAGCATATGTGTTTGTCCTAAAGATTCTTCGGGGAGGAGGAAAACCCGATGAGGTCCTTTCTTTCGAAGCAAATGACCACTCCATTGTCCCTCTCTGTTTTACATTAATTATCTACACTTAACTAGATATATCCTTCATCATGACTCAAGTGACGGAGGGGATTGTGGTAATTAATTAGTTGATGAGAGAATGATGAATGGCATAAAAGACTGCACCAAGGGAGTTTTAAAGCTGAGAGGAAACAGACTGTTCATGGATGTTATGATGGATGCTGTATAAACGCCTCATAAATGTCCAGGGACCCTTTGGTAATCGTGTGTGTGTGTGTGAGAATGCATATTCCGTGTTCTGCGGCGTGATGGGATGGGCACTTAGAGCGCCGTGCCATTAGAAACAAGAGCTTGGCTCAGTTTCAACTGGAAAAGCCTATGGGTCTGGCTGTGGCGTGAGAGCATTTTCGCCCCTCAATGGAGGCTTTCACTCTCATTTGCCATAACTAATAAACCACACTGAAGCTGTGTGTCACAATAAATCTCAGCTCCACGAATGGCATGACTCACTCGGTGGTGAAGCGAAGCCAAAGAGGGAGCAAGTCGGGGAGTGTGTGAATAAGTGTGCAAGAGAGTGACTGCTAATGAGTGAGCAAGCAAACAAATGGCAGGGCGGAGTTACAGAAAAAAATAGTGACAGATGCAGTTTGTGTGAGAGTATCAGGTGAGAAAGACCGACTCTTTGAAGACGGACTTTGAGCACTCACTCCATCACTCCGCTGAATGTAAATCAACTGTGACAAGAGGAGCTTAGGGCATAAAGATTCCCAATCGGCGTCAAGCATTGGAGAGTGCTGTAGGTAAGAAGGTGGGAATGTAAGCTTTCTGGCTGCAACTGAGAGATCGCCTCGAGGCGCTCCATGGAGATGAATGGTTTAGACCATTAACCCCACCGCCGAATCTCAACAAACCCCCACAGGCACACAAATGTGCTACGCTGAGATCGGTGCAATGTGTCGCACTCGTAGGGCCCCTGGAGTGAGACCAAAGCTCCAGCCTAGGGCCAGGTGTTACCCACACAAGCTCACATGCACAGCCACGCACACATGCACGCACATTATGCATGAATTCTGAGGGCACAAAATTCAAAAAACCTTTTACAACTGAACTTTTATGTACTATAAAGGTGCACAAAAAAAAAATACATTCCCTCCCTCCAAACCCACACATTCAGGTTGGTAAGATTTTGCCCCCTTAAGAGAGAAGAATTCAGCAATATCCAGATGGCTCTTTCACAGTATTTTGAAGAGAATAATTTATTATTGGATGACAAATAACTACTGGCATCATGCATGCTCATTAAGCTCTTGGCTCCCCACAGTTTAAAGTTGACGTGTTTTGCTTATGGTGTGCAAAATACAGACTGGTTCTTTGATTCCTATCTTAGTGAATGTCACATGCTGAATATATACACTTTAAAACCACTTTTGTAATCATTGGTCAGCTTTACAAATCAAATAAATACGCAGTCACGCAGGTGAGGTCATGCTTTAGCCAAACCTGCATGTATTCTGGGATACCTATGCAGAAAGTGCTTAACGACTCCACCCAGAGTTGGTAGATAAATTGGCAACTATTAATGCACTGATGCAAATAAGGCCGTCGGACAATCCCCACCACTTACAGAATATATTGATCTTAATCATAATGGACGTTATCCATATACACTGCACCATTCTAAGTTGTATTTTGTATTTAAAAGGTTTGAACATGAACGTTGCGTTATCATGAACAATCCAGTCTATATTGTATGAATTCCCTGTCTTAGAATACTGGACGTGCAGATGATATGTACTCTGAGCAGCTCTTCGCTGTTCAGACTGCACACTGCGGTAAAACATCATCTGTGCAGGCAACGCTGATGTATTTCAGACTTGACTGGTCCAGTAATCCCATTACTGCAGCTACAGCATCCATCTATTAATTGCACTGTCACTGGGGCAATGTCACGAAACACCTGCATTGTTATACAGTTCACTGGCGTAGCGTATGAAGGGTGATCAGATTTAGTACATATGCCAGCAAGGCCTGGATCATGCCAAGTGTAAGCCGAGCAGATGCAAAACAGCTGGCATTGTGCTCGGCTCACCGGCTGATCCCGGCTTCAAAGGCATGCTACAAGGTACCCTTTGTGTGAGAGTGTGCCTGTTAGAGGAAAAGACTGTGTAAGTATAGATGCCTAGTCTTGTACACTGTATTAGCGTGGTCCTCCATTGTTTTTCTTGGTACCTTAAAAGCTCAAAGGTAAGATAAAGAGGTGCTAGGCTGACTGAAATGCATACTATTCGACAGTATGATTAACCCAGTCATTTCATGTCAAGGTATTCAAATATATGGATTTAGAGAGGGGGGGTTTGGGGGGAGTTTGTTGATTGCCACTCCAATTGATTTACAATTTGGATTATGGTGCTTTTGTTCTGTCAATATTCCCACTCTGAGACATGAATGGTACAGCAGGGTTAAATTGCCCCACCATTTTCAAGTCAATGTGTCTCGCAGGCATAAGTGCACTTAGATATAGTGTGACTGTAGGGGGGGCTTTAATTACCTGCATCTGGGCCTGTACAACATCTCCGTATGTATGTGATTATGTGCTTTTCTGAAGAGTGGGCGGGTCATGAGTGTGGTGAAAATTGACTGCAATCCATAGATGAGGCTGATTGGCTTAAATAATACACTTGGGTGTAGTTGCCAGCAAAAATTCCGGCTTTCATGGCGTTAATAACGGGCCAGATACAACCTTTAAACATAATTGCACAGCACATTGTTGACAAGGACTTGGTACAGGCATTTTCAGCCACAGGAAACGATAATGACTTCTTACTAATTTAGTTCAACCTGCGAGCAAGACCCATCTTGCAGGGAACTGATAACATTGTTTTATCTCAGATTCCCAGTCTTGTCACAAGGTCTGCATCCAAACAACTAGACGGCAATTAAGTGCTGGCAATCTTAAGTGAAGGTGTTTTCACGACTTTCATTTTGAAGTGCGAACATGATGCGCACCCTCTCTTCTTGTAGATATCCATGCTGTTTTTCAAGACGTACTGTACTAAGCCGGTTCTGAAATGAACGAGTGGAGCCAACAATGAGATTTCCACTTGAGCGGTGTCCGGCAGAATGATGAACGAGGTGGTAGACGGCGGGGGTGAGGGGGAGGAATTACAGTGATTTCAAGTTGGATCAAAACCGCCACGAGTTCAGTTCTGCTCTTGCTTTAATCTCATTTTATGTGCATACACAAACATGTAAGATGTGTGTGTTTATTTGCGTGTCTAATTCAATGTGTGCCAGAGAGTGTGTGTGGGGGGAGGGGGGGGTAAATGTAGGCTGCAGCTCTTAAGAGTACATACTGTGCATGCATGTGTGTGTATGTGCTTGAATTGGTGTGTGTGTGTGTGTGTGTGTGTGGTTTGCATGTTAGTGCTGTGTGGGTACGAGAGGAAAAGGGAATGGAATAGACTCAATTTAAATCAAATTAGCATGCAGGCAAATTAAGCAGAGGGATTTAATTTGAGCTGTTGTAAAAATGCTAATTTCAGTACAGCCCGGAAGCTCATATGCAAATACAACACTATTTTACAATAATTCATATTAGGCCAGGCATGCATAAAGCATACATATTACAGCCTGATGTCATCTGGGGAATAGAGTATCATTAGCTTTCGGACTTGCTACAAGGTGATCCGATTGAGGGGTGTGTGCATGTGTTTGTGTGCACATGCATATAATTGGAACTACTCCCTTTCTATTAATGTGTGCCTGTTCAAGTGTGTGTGTGCGTGCGCGCATGCATGCTGAGTTATTCTTGTCCATCCCGACATGCATCTCCCTGATATACAGATACACAAACACCACTACAAGACATCGTTGTGATAATCTGCATTCCACCCACAAAATACGAGAACTGACTTCAACACGGGCAGATGCTGTTGGATTGTTACTGCCGTACTGTTCAACAAATTACTCCTCATAGAGCGGGAGACGCTCTTCGATCATAAATGTGTAACTTGTTCCTTTATAGTGAACATATGGAGAACCGACTCCTGTCACAAAAACACAGCACGAGAGTCCAATTCCCGTGTAACGGGAGAGATCGACTTCTCTCCTCTGATTATTTAACACACATTTAAACGTGACCGTCGCCGTGTTCAAATGTGACTAAGTTTGCCCCCAATCCTGCCCTATCCTGCTTTTCCCACACTGCAGTGGCTCAAAAGAAGTGCCGCATTCAATAGACAATTTGCAGCTTTTCCTCCCATGTGGTTCACCTTTGATTGCTGGCTCAAAAGGATTCTCGCATACATTTGATGCCTGCGCGTGTGTGTGTGTGTGTGTGTGTGTGTGTGTGTGTGTGTGCAGTGCCCTGAGTGTGTGTGTGTGTGCAGTGCTCTGGGTGTTAACGTCTTAATGTTTACAGAGGCTGGAGGGGCCTGTCGATACTCATTTGACGTGTTAAAGAGAAGCATGCTGGCTTGCTGAAGCTCACCATGCCATCCACTAGCAATCAATTAAAACACCATTAGGCCCAGGGTTTGACATGGTCCAGCACAGCACGGGGCGGTAAGTGCATGGGTGTCTGCAAGCCAATTTTCGCTGCAGATGTATCGTATCAATAAATATATTCATAAAACTGTATTTTTGATATGAATTTGTTCATTGAGAGAAAATAAAAAACGGTAAAGCAGTCTCAAGCCGTCTTGGTCGATGTATTGCATTCTGTGGCGCCATCACAAAATGATACCTGGGGAAAACTTTCCAGACACTAACATTTAACACTCAGCTATTTCCTTACTCATTTCACCGTCCGACTCATGAAACACTCTCTCCAGTTATTTAACAGCCAAGTTATTTAGTACGGTTGCCCACATCAAAGTTATAGCCTGCATCATCCCCGCCCAGGTGGAGATGTTAAACGCTCTCGGCTCTCTTCTCATCCTCAGACGCTTCCCTTTTTTCATTACTGTTGAGCAAAAGACACAGAGGAATTGTTTGTTGCCTCCCTGCTCTCCGTCTCTCGCGATCTGTCCCCTTGGCTCACCAGGGACAATTATGCCCTTCATTCAAGCTATTGCCAAGCCCAATTTGCCACACAAATTAATTGGTGCACATTTGAAGAGCGAGGGGGGACATGGTGAAGGAGAAAACGAGAGGGAGAGAGAAGGCCAAAGACAAAAAGAAAAATGGCAGTGGGGAAACAAACAACCCGCTATCGCTATAGATCATTTTCCGGATCCATCATGTTCTTCCCAGCTGTATCCTGGTCTACACTGGAAACATTTGCACAAAGACAATCTTTGCTAGAGCTTCCATTAACAGCAATGTGTGTTTGTTCTGGGCTTGATTGGCGTTTTTCTTGACAGGGGGCTGCAGTGTCCAACTGTGTGGGGTGGTGAGTAGGACTGGCTCCGAGGATCGTGCCATCTGTTGAGCAGGCCGACTCAGCCATTTTCTGCTCTCGCTCGTCTCATATCCTCCACCATGTCTACAGCCGGAGGCTAGCTCAAACCCAAATGAATCCAGAGCACCAACAGAGGGCAGCTTTCCCTTTAAATGCAGCCTGACTTTTGGTTCTCTGGGTCCGTCTGGAGCAGACGAAACCGAGTGGTGGTCTCTTTGTCCTTAGCACACACCACAGATTGGAGAGAGAGCCCCAGAGTGTGTCTGGGCTGCATAGAGGAAATTAAGGAGCTGCTCAGTCGCTGCTTCCAAACAGCGAGGGGAGAAGGTGGGGGGGTGGGGGGGGGGAGACAAAGACGCAGGCGGAAACACATTAGAAAGGGAAAATAAATAAATAATAAGAAATGAGGAGAAAATTGGCAAGAGAGCGATTAGGAGGAAAAACAATAGAAGAGAGTTGGGAAGGGGAGGAACAAACACGTGCATGTGGGAGATCAGGCAGTGCAGGAACAGAAAGAAGCAAAAATAAATCCCAGGGCCAATATGTACTGCCTGAACACACTCTTGCTCTCTTACCTTGGTTGCAGAGAGGACCCCCCCCACCCGGTGACCTTCCATACACCCCCTCAGTCATTAACAGACAGCCACTGTGGCTACCTCATGATACGTTTGTTTTGGCTTTGAAATGATGACCCAGCACAGCTGTCTAAGTAGGGTATGAGGTAGCAGCAGCTGCTTACAGCCAGACAGCTATAAGGAAGGAGATTTGAGGGGGGGGGGGGGGGGGGTGAGCACAGAGGCGTCATGATTTGGGGGCTGCTGACTACACTTGTGCAGGTCTCTGTTGCATGTGTGCTCAAATGTGACTGTGGAATGTCTGGACACGCAAGAGTGGAAGTTCTGCCGAGGCAGTTGTCTGAGGGAAGGTTTTGGCAGTGGTGTTTTTCCCCCATCGAATGCTGTTATGTAAATTCACACTAGGTTGTGGAAGATGGGAGTTTCTGAAAAGATAACTACTAAAGAGCCCCCTCAATGGTAACGTTTATCGACTGTTAATGCCGTTTTGGGAAGGTCCCGTAATTAAATTGTGTCAATAAATCCTGGAGCTGCACATAAAAACGGGGGATAAACGGCGACTACGTTTCTCCGCTTGCCTCTTCCCCGCTGTGAGACATATGTGGCGGGAGGCAGAGAAGAAAAATACAACACATTGGAGCAGATTGCAGGGAACATTTCTCAAGCACAACGTTGTGAATCTCTCCCATCAATTTCACTTTGCGTGGCTCTTTTGTATATGACCTTGGGTGAATGATCCCTTCAGTCAGAGACATTCAGCTGAACTGAGGGGATTTCAGTCGCTGCAAAGGGAGCAATAAAACTTTTATTCATCCCTCTGTGACTCCAGAAGCTAATGATTCATGGATCTTAGTGTAAAAAAAGAGTGTGCGGGAGAAGGGGGGGGGGGAGCTGGGGTGCAGGACCAGAGCTCAATGAGGTTTGAAAACTGTTGTCACACATCAATGGGCAGGTGTCTGATGTCAAGTAACTCAATTCCAATGACTTCTCATGATGAGATTTTTGGCTGAGGCCTTAGCATTTCTGGTTCACATGATGGTTTTTGCGAAGGAAAAATGTAGTGGGAAAATAGGCACTTGAGCACATTTTGGTTCTCTGATGAGATGAAGAGATGGATCATTGTTTCTAGGTGTGTGTGTGTGTCAGGGAGGTATAAGCTCAATGTGATGCTAACATTACTACTTGCCAATACCCGTGCTAGAGTCGGATCATACTTTTATTTTGGGTTTCCAGGGGATCGTGTTTACATGCAAACGGTACGTAAGAAGTATATGTTAAAGTACATGGGATTTATTGTTTTGATTTTGTTACCGTGTTATTGAATTGGATATCGAGAATCATGGGATTTCACTGGTATTGGTATCGGCTACTGAATTCCTGGTGTTGTGACACCCCCAGTGACAGATCTAAATGGCTTATTGAATCACATGGTTTGTGACCTTGACAGCACACACATCTAAACTAACCGGGCTGTCTTATTTCACAGTTTGTGGGTTGGTAGTCAGCAAAGTACCCAAATGTATGTGCACAAGCACTGAAAAAGCAATCTCATTCTGGCAGTGGCAATATCTCCCCGGTGTACGAAAGTCTCATCATAGTACAGATCAGCGTGTGTGTTTCATGCATTCATTACGTATTTAAGTTGCATGGGTGTGACATGAAGTATTGATGTGTCTGATGATGTTCAATGAAAATAAACAAAAAAAGGGACCAATCCCACCCCCGCCCCCCAACCCAGCAGGACACAACACTTGAGGCCCACGTGAAAGCCAACGGTCCACTTACTTTGAGCGTCGGCGAGGTGGAGAAACAGACCCAGGACAAGCAGCAGCGGCAGCAGCAGCGTGGGTCTGGCTCTGTGCATGGTGGGACAGCTTGGCACCAGCATGCTTTGGCAGCCTCGGTGGCGCTGGCTCACAGAGCCCTGTGAGTCAGTCTGGTCTGATTTCTCAGATGCAGGGTATTCACAGCCTATGCAAGGCAAGGAGGGATGGGGAGAGGGAGAGGGAGGGGAAAAAAGGAGGGAAGAAGAGAGAGAGGGACTGAATGAAACAAAGCTGTTTGGCTCAACGGGTTTTATCTATCCCTGCACATTTCTGACATACCCCCACACAGCCTCGGCTGGAGCTGACAGAGGATAGGAAGAGGCTGATGTGCTCACGGGGTATGTTCTGACAGTTCTCTAAATGGAATAGTCACTTCACACAATGCGTGTGCACGTGTGCGTGAGAGGGAGAGCGATAGAGAGGAGGAGAAACCACACATATGAAACTGTAGGCTAATAAGATTTTGTCTTCACAGCTTTGGTCGCGAGCACCAATTAAATATGGCGTATAATAAGAGTACATTTTAAGTCCTAAGATCAGTGTTGATATCTGTTTCACATAAAAAGCACCTCTGTCGCTTGTCTGAAAATACCGGATATATTCATGAATGCTGAGAGCTATTTCATAGTTCTTAAATTACGTAGTTTCGTAGAGTTGATCACTGCGAGACTGCTTGGACTTTCTTGGGTACTTTTCTCTAAAGTACAATACAAGATGCTTAGTTACAGTACATTATGATACACACATTCAATAAACCAGTTCATCTGAAGCTCCTAGTCATGCTTCTAACACCACATGTAATCCATAGTAGTAGGCTTAATAGCTCTAAAGGCCGATACAAAGTGATGGAGTAGCTTAGCTTTAGCACACACAAACACAGACTTTCTCTTTTTATCCAGCGCAGCTCAAACAAACACAATCTAGAAGACAGAGTGGCTAAGTGTTGCCATTCATGTCTCAGCTCTTTATTGAAGGGCCCACTACATCGGCTGTGGAAATCAATGTGATACAGTGAGCTAGTATTAGCTGCAGACCGGCTCTATCCCTGTCATCCATTTGCTTAAGCCAGAGCTTGATCCTCAGTGATGGATGCTCTGCGGTAGTCTTCGCCTCGTAATACGCCTCCCTGCTAATCCAAGTGTGTGAGCTTTGATGACATACTGTACTGCCGGTTAGCATATTAGCTGGTCCGCCTGCATTGCTCTGCAGAATGTTGTTGTTTCAGCTGTGGCGACTGGTGTTGGTGGACCTGTACGTGGTCCGTGTACCATGACATTTCAGACACTTTATGTCCCATGAGATCAAACACAGAACACGCCAGATCTTTTGAAGTCTTGGGAGTCTGCAACTGTGCATATAAATGCTTTTTGCTCGAAACAATATTTTTATTGGACTGTTTATCTGCAGATTTGACCGCCACCCACTAAAAGACAAAAAAAAAAGAAAAGGAAAACAAGCCCCACCTCAGCCCAATCACCAGGCGCAATGATGACAAAGTACCTCATTTCCCTGTTACCAATCATCCTCTTTCCCGCCACTAGCTCTCCCTCTTTCATTTCTGTGGGCTGTAAATGGCAGAAAAGACGGGAAGATAGCGCACCTGTCACACTCGATTTGTGTTGGGGGGAGATAGACATGACTACCTGTCTCCGAGCGCCGCAGGGCTAGCAGCAAGCGCAAGAGCGGGGGACGTGTGGCGAAGGGAATCAATTTGAAGCAATCTCATCCCCCGCTCACACCACCGCCAACACACACACGCGCTTACAAACACAAATGCGTATACATATACATACGTTTGAGCACACTAGACTTTTCACACGAGTGGCGTTTGTAGCGACTTTGAATTTGATTAGACTCAACCGGACTGAAAGACCTGAGCAGGGCGTGAGGGGATGAAGCTGCAGTGTGATCATACGTAGCGCAGGTACGGCTGTCTGTCTGCCCCAGTTGTTGTTTCACGCATCGGCCCCTCCAAATCTAAGTGATAGCCTTTGAGTTAATTAATGTGTACATTTTCATAATGGCGTGACATTAGGCAGCACACAAGAAACAGTGCTCAGCAGCACTCCCTTTCTCTAATCACGGCCGGCATGCGCGCACACCCATTTACGCACACACACACGCACACTCTGATGGAGGCAAACAAAACCATCTGTATGTTGTGTAACCACCAGTGAGACAACCAAGAGGCTTTGCCATGTGAGTAAATACAAGGAGAAGCTAATGTACGCACAGCTCAAACACCCCATGAAAACCTTGATTTACACCAAAAATCAAAGCAATTATATTTGGTGTTGACTTGCGGTGTACATTTTTTCCAAGGAAATTGCACTACAGGTTCCTTCCTAATGTGCTAAGGGTAGACCAGCCACCTGCCAGACCTGGCAGAGCAGCAGCAGTTTGCCGAATGCATCTGGCATCGGATTGAGCTGGAGCTTTTTGTTTGTGTGAAAGCTTGTGCTAATGCATCTTTGATTACATGTACACGAGTACAGCTGATCCTTTCCTTTCTCATTCGTCTGAAGACAAGGACTCCCTCAAAAGGTGGCGCCACCTTTGCCCATTTTATCCTCAACATGGCCATTTTGCGTTGCGCTCTGCACCTTCACTTTCATACATTCGGTGGCATTGATGCTTTCCATTGAATGTTTATTACAATAGAAAGAAAAAACAATCTTGTCTTTCTTCCTGAGCCCCTGGTGGTGTTATTGTGTTCCCATTCACTGGTGCTTCATTCAAAGGATTTTGCTGCTGATAGCAATCATGCATTATTAAACAAAGCCTGACAACATGCACAATGTTAATTAGAAAGGGGGGGGGGGGGGGGTGGCAAGAAAAAGAAAGGGGCTGTTGAGCTGTCTACTCTTTCTCCTTCCCCATGATCCTTATCAGAAATGTGAAAGAGAAGGAGGGTGGGATGTTTATGCTCTCTATTCTCATTTCAGCGTATGTGTTTGGTATTCTGCTCTATTTAGACGAGCAATATTATTGAGGGGGAAGAAAGAAAAAAAAAAAAAAAAGATTCAGTCATATTTATCTTATATTCCAGCCATACTGCAATGAACTTGTTATAGCAAAGAATGCAGGCAGATTAGTAATGAGCTCCCCAAAGTAGCAGGTTCACAACATCAGCTTTCTGTCTTTCCGTGTTCTCGCACATGCTGTAATATTTTGGCAAACCGAGTACAAACCAATGGGAAACAAGTGCTGACACGAGAATGCTACCAATGGTGCCATTTTCAACAAATTCAACATGGGTTTGAGCAGAGCAGTTGTACCACAGTATGCCCATCCTTCATGCGAGTTGACTAATTTAACTTTGGCCAGCTCCAGGGGATTTTAAAACGGGGTGTTTTTAATTTCAGGCTCATGCACAAGCTGAATTGAACTTCAAGGAAGTTGCGGATCCACAGTGTGTTATCCTAACAGACCAAAGCAGCCACAGAAATGTCACCGAATCTATTAAGGCCAATCCCTCTGTAATTAGCCCAACACATGCAAGGACAAAGCACGGCAAAACTACACAGGATGTGATCCACTGGGTTAGAAAAAGTTGCCCAGTATCATGGCCAGCCAGGCACAGCAAATAAGAATTAGTGTCTTTTTATGAGGCAGGACTTTCAATTTCCCTCAGGACTAGCAGAGTTAAAGAAAGCAGTAATTACCCCCCACACGCACACGTTGTAACTGCAATGATACACAGGACTATGGTAGTGAGCACACAGAGTACCCTACTGTGTGTAAGTACTGGGATTATCTCTGGGATCTCTTTTTTTGACTTTGGCCCGATGCTGACCGGCCCTGCTTCAGGAAGTCGGGCTAAAGTTTGAGTTAAGTAGCAGCGAGGTGGAGAAGAGTCGGCACCGCACCCGAGACAGATTCCACCACCATCCTTTTGCTGCTGACATACTATTTAATTGAACTGGTTTGTTAATAAAGGGTTGTTTAACATGTTCAATTTGAATGAAATGTATTGAGCCTTTTACTTGTCTACACCTCCCTGTGTGCGTGTGTGTTGTCAAAAATACTTCATTGCCAATATGCTGTTGTAGTATTGCATCAGAGCCAAGTCATTTCCTTGTAGTCCTAAATTATTATTGAAACATTATTGCAACTCAAGACGTCATTTTGATAGTATTCTTCTTTTATTGTTCATTTAAACAGGCCGCCGGATGTTCCCAGTGCTTTACTCTAGTTTAGGAATGACATTATTCAAATTTTAATGAATTAAATGTGAAAATGATGTAAAATAAAATGGTTTCACACACATCTCCCTTCTTGTCAAGGCAATAGGTGTCAATGACAGGGAGTAGGCAGGGGTGGGGATAAGATTAAACTACGTAAGAATGCAGTATTGCTTAAATTAAGGCCTTAGTGTCAAAGGGCACGTCAAAGGGCACAGGTTGCTGTGCACCAGCACCTTTCCTCGTTCTACAGATTTGGTAACAGTAAAACATGGCTTCCTGTGACAGGCACCCACTCACAGGGCCCCGAGGGTATTTTTAAAACACCATATGACCAGATTTATAAAATAAGCTCATCAAAGGCTCCCTCGTACATCGACACCCACCCACCGCCTTTGCCAATCCTCATCAAGAGAGGTTAAGTTCAGGTTGAGTCACAATGTGTTTCACATGGTAGCTGCAGCCATCTTTTATCTTTTTTTCCACTCGATCTTTCTTTAACGCCATGATATAAAGTCTGTCAATCTGCACAGAGTCCATTCCTTAGCTGTAGTTCTTTTTTTTCTCAACCGCTTTTTTTTTTCCCCTGTGTTTTTACTCATTTTTTTTTCATCTGCCGCTACTTTCTTCTGCCCAGGATGGTGTGATTTAAGGCCGAGTGACAAGGCCGTTTCTCACACATCGCTCCCGATCAGCCGGCATGTGTAATAACATCCCTCAAGCTAAGCTAAGCTATGCCCTCAAGTGCAGCCTCCACATGAAAGACCCTGACAAGCACACATCAGAGGAGTTTATTTGCTATACTTATTTATTTCCCCCCCCCCCACCCCCTCCCCCCAGCCTCCCACGGTCATAAACTACCCTTTGGGTGGTACCGCCTGACTTTGTGTTTTGAGAAAGTCAGGGTTTACAGTTCCGCAAGCAAATGTTGCCAATGTCTCTGGTTCTATCTTGTTTTCTTATGAATGAATCGCCCAACATGAAACACACAGCAGGGAGCTAATTGCATCTGATGACATTTGCCTGTCTAATAATTGGCTTAAAAGCACCTGCTGCGGCTGTAGGATAACGCAGCTATCACAATCCCATCTCAGTTGTGTGTCCGCTGCAAAATAACTCAAAGCCCCCCCCCTCCCCCCTTTTTTTTGGTCGGCAAAATGACTTGGACTTTAAAATCTCGCACCAAAAATACAGTAAAATAGCATTTATTCACCTAGCTCGTGAGCACTGTTATTAATCAAATTATATTGTTGCGCCGTTAATCTGACAGTTTCCCATTTTATGCGAATACTTTCCATTGAAAATAGAGGCTACACATCTTCATAAAATACAAACTGCTGTAAAAACAAGCTTGTATTTGAAACATAGTTCAAGGACAGGATGTCGCAATTTGAAAACCGTTACCTTGTTTGGGTGCAAAGAGCATTTTGTGTCCTCATGAGAATTCAGACCACCCAAACTGACCTTGAGCATACACTCTAGTGAAACAAAATCACCACGTAGCATCAGCTCACAAATACTCCTCCTCCTCCTCCCACTCCTTTTCAAAAGCCTCTCCTTGACTTTTCTCTCTACCTGATCTACCTCGCCACTTGTTCTCTCTCTCTCTCTCTCTCTCTCTCTCCCTCTCACCCATCTTTCTCCCTCGTCCCTTTCCTCTCACCACCTTTCCCAGCAGCTGTTGGGTTCAGATGGATGGTCCCAACAGTGCAAGACCCTGACCTGCAGTCTAGTGACTGATTATCCCAGTGCCCTGTTGTGCTGCTCCCTGAAAGAATACCAACACACAGTGCACACACAGGCAGTCACAAACAAACACACACGGGTACATAGCCATTGGGTTAGCTTTAAGGACACTGAAGGGGGGGGGGGGGGGGGAGCAAAGCACAGTATTTCATCTTCGCCTGCATGCTTGGATTGCGTCCTTTGACCTTGATGACACAGGAAAACATGCTACCTATTGAACCACTAATGCCTTTTCAATGTGCAGCAGATAAAACAAGCACAGAGTACAATCAGCCATTGGGCCTGCGTGTGAGCTGTGTAAACTATTCAAATGATGGCCTGCTTGTTGGGGTGGCCTTCTCTTGTGCTGTGTTTGCTTGTCACAGTGTGGGCGCCGACTATAGTACGGCATGTGCCACTCGGGTCGTGCTTGACCTTGCGCATCAGCATTTAGCACAGGGAAAAAAAACTTGTTATCATGCAAACAGGCTGAATCTTGAGGAGTCTATTGTTCCGGGAGCAGCGAGTGTGGCAGGATGGGGGGGGGGGATGAGAAAAAAATGGTAGACGCAGCAGCAGCAGTAGCAGCCAACCTGGAATGGCTGGGATTAAATGTATGCCGCATGAACAGGGGAGGGCTAAATCATGTTACATATTATGAACCAGAAAAAAAGAAGGGGGGAGTGAGGGGAGGGCGGAGCAGAGGGGTGGAAATATAATGGATAAGGGGAGCAACGAGGCAGAGAGGGAGAGAGGTGGAGAGAGAGAGGGAGGGAGGAAGGAGGCGCGAGGAGAGCGCGGCGTAGGGTGGAGAGCAGGAGAGGTGGAGGCAGAGGGAGGGAAGCAAGGGAATGTGCCTCACCGCCAGCTTTTCTCACGCTCCGTCTGTGCTTGTACGCCTAACAGAGGCAGCGTGAGAGAGATGGAGGAGAGGAAAGAAGAGTAGAGGGAGGGAAAGCAGGCACTGCTGAAGAGGAGATAATCGTTGTGAAGCCACTCTGACAGTCTAAAGGTGTTGTTTCCTGGAGGGAGGGAACTGGAAAGCTGACAGCAGGTGAAAAAGTGAGAGAATAAGAATCACGGCGCATGTAAGCTCTCCTCACCCTAAAAAAATCCAAACGAACTCCAACACACACTCGCTCACACACGTAAACTCAGGCACTCATGTGCACTAAATAGACGCGTACAAGCAGAGCGCAGGCACGCATACCCTTTGCACCACATGCTCTTGGCACTTTGACATCTACCCCCAACACAGCAACGGTCTGTGGGAAGATGAATAATCTCACTTCCGCGAGGCAGAGCAAGTGAGAGAAAGGAACGAGGGTGAGAGGGAGGTTGTTCCCAGCCTGAGCACATGTCGTTTTTATGTTAAGTACAGAGACCTCGAACGGACAAAACGGCATTCCACTGCCACTCGCCGACATGGCAGAAAACAGACGTCTATTGAAAATAACTGAATAACACAGGACTGGGCATTGTGTTGCCCCCAAATACATATGGCATAAATCAACAACAATATGCATCCTTATCTTCTCGAAACAATTGAACACCAAGGTACATTGTGCGGTGGTGACATTTTAGTGGCTTTTGTACACAAGCCAGGCCGTTTGGTATGTAAATGCACTACTTAGGCGTACATGAATGATGTAAGGAGGCGCTTGGGGCATACACGCTACACTCATAGGGCAGCAAAATAATTAAAATGCCAAGTGTCTCCCATTATCTAAATGCTAATTTGCCTTGATATACCCTGAGCTAAAATGTAACGCCACATTATAGTTGCTGTACTGCACGGAAGCAACAGCGGGTGAATTTCCCTTCAGCTAGCCGAGCACACTGTACGCTATCTGTTTCGGTACGTTACGCGGTGGATGTTTTGATAAGTCTTTGTTTCACAGGCAGCTGATCTTTAGATATCTAATCTAAGCTTAATTAATCGGCAAAAATGTTGCTGTGTTAATTTGAATTCTATATTTTTCATCATCGGGCTTTAAATAATGCGTGGACGTTATCCGGTGTCACTCTAGTCTGAGTGTCGACAGAGTCGGTCAAACTGGTGTTCATGAAGACACTGACAGCTCTTCTTGTGTTTCAGTGTATTTTGCACACTGGTGTTTCTGCCGTGACTCAGATTTGATAAGAAAGCCTGAGTCAAGAACCGAAAGAACAGACAGCCGGCATTACAACCAGCAGCTTATCAAAAGCTTTTTGCGTGAAAATACATCAGTGCCAATAGGGAGGGCAATGGGACGAAAAAATATTATCACAGATATGAGATGTTTTTGCTGAATAGACAGATAGAGGTGAAATTGTGTTGTTTCTGCTTTTCCATCTCTATCCTGATAAGACTGTCAAAGGACATGCGGGGTGGACAGCATTGAACAGCATTTTAGAAAGCTGTTTCAATATTCCAGTGGTTGAAGTATCCCTACCAAAGTTTACTGAGCTCTTTGATGTGGCTGCTGCTGATTAATAGGTTTGAAAAGCTGAACTTTTTAAAGTTCTTGGACGCCCTTGAAAGGTGTTTTAGCCGGGCTCAGCTATTGTTCTCATGGAAGGCAGCGCGGGGCTGCTTGTGCAACTCATTCGAGGAAAAGCAATGGGTCACCCCAAGGCAAAAGCAACAATTCCCTCTTTGTCGTTTCACTAAGACAAATGCTTGCCATTGCTACGTTAGCAACCAAACAAGAGCAGTTCCCCGGTCAGTGATGGTATATTGTGGGACTCGAACAAGACATTTTATTATGCTGCTGAAAAGGAATGAATGGGTCCTTTTCTCCAGCCACAGCTTGCAGATTGAAATTCAAATCAAATGCCACCTTCAAACAAATGTCAGTACAGGAAATCAAAACCTTTTTTGTCGATGCCTGGCATCAAGCAAAATACACAGTTTGACATTTGGAAGAGATTTTCTCTCCCTATGTACTTGTAAAATTAACTTGGAAATTGTCACAAAAAAATGCCTATGAACCCACATCGCGCAAATAGTTTTTGTTGCTCTCGCTCTCCATCTAACATCCTCGTATAAACCTTTATGCAAGCTCCCCCAACCCAATACAATCCACCCCCGAACACTCAAAAACACGATTAAGACACTGTCAAGCCTGACATCGCCATCTCCCGGGCTGTCAGTGGCCCTCACTGGGAGTCGCTGTTGACTGACTGCCTGGATGTGCCTTATCATTAACAGGGCCGCCTGTTCCACCACTGAGGGGCTTTGATGACAGGAAACCAAGGCCCCTGTGCCTGCTCCTCCCATTCTGCTTGCCCAAGTGTCATCTAAATGAGATAGGGCCCAGGAGCTAAGGGATTAGGCACTGCATAATTACCTATTTAAAGATCCTAATTGAGCATTTCATTAAGAGACTGGCACTGAGATTTTTGCCAAGGAAGGCACTACAGGGATATAGATGCATTTGCCTCTGCATGCATGCGAGTATGCTCGTGTGCAAGTTATGTGGGTTTGCGTATGCCCGTGTGTGCAGCAGATTGTAACCTTGTCTTTTTGTTGACATAGCACTTAGACAGTTTGGCACATGAATGTTGAAGTGAATCCAATAGAAATTCACCTTTTAGAAATTGATTGACAAAGTAAACATCGGAACTTTCCACAGAAGATCGCTGTGCTCTTTTATTGGTCCAACCTTTATGAATCTTTGAGTTACATCTTTACATATGGTTGGTGGTTTCAAAGGCAATTGTTAGTTCCGATTCCGTTGACATTTTCGGAATTGAATCGAAACAAAACAAAGCCGTTATTCTTATTTTGTTCTTATTCTATAACTTACTGATGATCATTAAGTCAACCGTATCTATAATGTGAGTGAGCTGAGTGGACATTTTCCTGCTCTCCCAATGGTGACCAAATGCAAAATTAATGAGTTTCTTATTCTGTCGAGCCTTTTTCACATTTTAATTTCATTCCATTCTGCTTTACTTGATAAAAAACTGTTGTAACCGGCGATAGATTAAGACATTCGCCCCTTGCTTTAGCCAAAGAACACTTGCTCGGGAGATATGTACAGTCTTTGTGTTAATGTGATGCAAATTCTGCTCCAGTTGTTCCAACTGCTATTTTTGGGCAACATTGTCATTGCCAGACAAATAAAGCTACAAACTAAAGGAGAACGTTTGAGAGGACGAGGCTGTGCCACGTGATGAAAGAAAAACACTACAAAGCTCAAACATTTCCTGTCTCCTTGAAGCTAATTGAATCCAATAGAAGGGACATTTTTGTGCACACATTACTGCTAAGTTTCCTCCAGACCAACAACAAATGACAGCAAGTGAGTTAATGCCACTAACATTGTCGGTCGTTAACTGAAGTTTTTTATTGACGCCACAGTGTGTCAGCCCTTCGGTCTCCAGTGCCACATCTAAAGCACTTTTGTCAGACAAGAGATGAGATACAAGAGGGATATGTATCTTTTTTATCTTTCTTACAGAAGCTGCGATAATGCAACTATTCATTGTGATGTTATCCACTTAAATTGAATTTCTGATGCGGTGAAAAAGTAAATCTGCCGTTTACTTCAAAAGGAGCTTTTATTTTTGTAGTCTTTAAGATCTTCAAAGCTATTGAGACAAAAGTACGACCAGTTCAGTGCAGTGAGAATACTAATCAATTCCCTTCCCAACATTTAACGGTTTTGGGTGACCACACATTCCTTTGCAGTTCCACAACATGGCGGTCTAACAGGCTCATTTACTCACATATTTCACTGCCGAGATGTTTGTGATCATAATTCTGAACTTAGTTGTGAGATATTCCGACCAAGGGGCTTGAATTAATGAACAGAGGCGGACTCTGGATGACACCAAGGGCCCCTGATCTTTTTGTCATTACAAACAATTTCAACTGTGGCAATTATTAGAACATTATTAGATAGTTTTCTGATGACCATGTTGACCTGATTTCCATGACCCAGCAGGCTGTGACTCTATGTTGCCCCCTCATCTCTAAATGTGGGATCACTGGGGACATTGGCAAGTCACTGGCAGTTGGCTTGCTCATGATTGACTTGTTTGCGAAATGACTAGCATCTGAAGTGGCAACGCTAGCTGGGGGCTGTTGGGAGTCTTTGGGGCAGACACCAGCTGCTAACTGCTGCTGATAAACTGTCCCTCCCTCTGGGGATTCATATGAGCACCATGGTGGGGAGTGGTGCTGAAGACTGGCCCAAGGATGCTCAGGGCTGAAATGACACTGAAACATCATGAGTCAGCCAGTGCTGTCCTAGCACCATACCTATTACTCTTCTTTGACATGATGGAGGTTGAAAAGGTTCCCGCACTCGCGAGGAAATTGACTTGGATCTCGTACATGACAGGTGAGAAGTCTGTCCCTGAGCCACCAATGACAACAGAAGTTACTGTTTCAGTGTAATTAATTTGGTAACGGCATCAGGAAAATATACTATCTTTTGTTATCACATTGTAAACTGAGTATCTAGCCACCTTATACATCTCTAGCAAAGGGTGATGTACCTGAACTGAAGATGGCGAAATGGCGAGACAAACTTACCACCACGTAGTCCCAAGATGTTAAGATATTAGAGCAAGTGTAACAACACAAGCAGCTGTTAACATATCTTGAGCCTTGACTTGTAATAATCCTGTTGAGTTTCAATCAGGTGTTCAAGGAGCTACTGCTGTTGTGATGGGTTAAATGGAAGTATGGGTAGGTTGGTTAGTTGGTGGTAAGCCTCATCTAAATCTCTCACTTGAAAAATCATCGTCTAACTCCCTCTCTCTCTTTGTTGCCTTACAATGAACTTGAACAATGCAGCGTGCAATAAGCTCCAGAGTCTGAAATACATTCACTTGTATAAATGGCATATTGGCAACGGGTGCACAAGAAAGCAAGATGCATAATCTCCGAGAGAAAACATCTTTGTGCTAGAAAGCATGCCTGCGTGTGTACTCCCTTCCAGCATAAAATCTCGACGTCCGTGTCACCGCTGTGAATGTTGACTGGAATGTAAGCCTGTATGCTCGATACTGTGGACGCTTAAGATGGAGATTCCTGTAAGTACAAAGACTGTCTGAAGACTAAAGCTGTACCTACTGAATGATGGTAATTAGCTATGGACTTAGACATTTAATTAGTGATGGGGCCAGTGTTTGTTCAAATGTCCTATACTATCACTGCATTTTGCAAATCCCTTTTTCCCCATGACCAGTGCTACAGTGTATGTTTATGCTATCTGAGTACAATTGCACATGACCACACTTTGACCCCATATGTAAGACCAAACGCATGAATAGATTTAGAAAATGAGTGCAGAACAGATTGTATACACTCATCTGCTGTCTTGTTTTGAGATTCTACCACCATCCATTGATTAGTTTGGTAACAGTAACTATGACAAATTGTCAGAAAGCCAAATTATTGCATAATTGTACATTTGTGTGTGGTCTTGTGCATGCCCAGAATGACCATCTAGACAGGGGAGTTTCGACTCCAGAGTTCCTCAATAGTTCTGGCAGACTTGGCCACAGTAAAGCCAATCAAACTGGCGGCTGCCCAATATGGGCCCTATCAGGCCCCATCTTGGCCTTGCACATTCCCTATCTCCCCATCTCTGTTGGGGAGACATCCATCTTGATTTCTGCTGAGGGCCAAAAAGAAGTAGTAAGAGAATGAGAGGCAGAGATGGAGCGGAGGACGGAAGAAAGGTGTTCACCTGATAAGGCAGCTGGGAATCAGAGGAGAGGATCTCGGGGAGCGTGGCCCCAACGTGCTGGAAAGAGGAACTTCATCTTTATCTAATTACCACAGGGGTAGATAGTGTGAGCGTTTATGGCGGCTGGTAGGTATCGCAGTACTTGCATGCCTTTACGAGCACACTCGTTCTCATGCACAAACTTGAGCAGATATGATTAACTTTCAAATACACTTCCCGTGACGCACACACACACATACATGGGGGCCCAGGGCTGAGTGCCATAACAGCCCAATGAAATATATTCAGATTAGAAAGGTGTCGCATTACTCTCCAGCCGGATGATAAATACGCGGTTAGCACCATCATTAATCTTGTACCCCTCCCCACCTTCCGCCTCCAGACGCAGTGATGTAAGGGGAGGGGAGCCGGCACACACTGGATGGAGCTCGTGCCTCAGTTAGTGCTGCGGCGGTGCGGCTGGTGCGTGCATGCAGCAGTGTGCTTGTTCTACTGGGTCTCACAAGCACAAGAGGTCAGGACAATCTGACTCGTTGGGCTTGCTTGTAGGCAGGTTGCTGGGTTGAACTGAGGGCTTGCTGATTCTTTATTCGGGGATTGTTGTTATGGAAAACATGCAAACCCCTCCTCATTGGTTGAAATCTCTTTTGTTTTTGAGCTATCCATAGGATCTCTCATTCGCCTCTCTTTCCTTTTGCTCCAGCCTCCTCTTTCTTTCAAAGCACACCACTTTCTGCTGCCACCCTCCCTTCTTTCATCCCAAGGGTTTGCTGACGTATTGACCTGAACGGCGGTTCATCGGAAGGTACCCATTGTCTGGCTAATGAGCAGCATGCATAAAGCACCAGAGGGCTGAGAAGACAATGATAGACGTACACACGGGGACAGCAACACATGCTGGGCACAAGGGTGGATTTACCGTCAGTGGCTTAAGCAGGATATTTCTCCTGCACACACCGCTGTGTCCCTCTAGGGAGGCTTCAGACAGACAGTTCAGACAGTGGCAGGTTGCCCTCAATACAAACACAGCCCTAGGGAGGGGTCAAAGGTCAAGAGCTGAGGAAATTACGTGTGATAAATTGGCAGTGGTGCCAGTAGTGTTGCGTATATATGTGAGTGGGGTCATCCTCTCCTTCCTCTTCGGTAGTGTGTTTGATGAAGTGCTTAGTCTTTGAAAGTACAGCCTGCGTCTCATGCTGAAAGTCAGCGTTTGAGCGTGAGATTCTCCCACGTATCCTCTATCAAGTGATGCCTTTTGGGAAGAACAAGAGGAAGCCCTTTACAGGTTTTGATCCAAAGGGACTATAAATTCTATAGCTCAATATGAATCACCATTGAGTCACCAAAAGCTTAAGTGGCATTATTCTGTTTTTTGTCTCTTTCATCTGCTCATAGGTTGGTATATGGAAAAAAATCTGTTGTGTATACTATAAATACCTGTCGTTAAGTAGAGTCATTATGTATCAACATATTGGCACAACGGTCAATACAACAATAGTACAACAGTTTAATTTAAGTGTCTTTGTCCTACAATTCCAACTGAAAACAGATCCAATCTAATGGAGCACTGCAAACAGTGTCCCTGAGACAGACAGTTATAGACATAATATTTACAAGATTTTTTGCTGATTCAGGGGAGATTATTTGAACATTCACAGCTGATTTCACATTCCAAGGGCAATTTTCTTAGGTGCATTTTTCTCATTTTCTGACCACCGTCCAGTCTGCAGTTGCAAAACATTCATTAGACCTAATTTATGTCGTCAGATTATGGCCTTTTTCCCGTCCTGTCTGCACTCGGTTATCACCAAGACAGCAACAAGATGAGTTTCATTCTTGCCAAGAACTTTCAGCCCAACAACAAGCATACACTGGGACTATTGTGTGAGAAGGCCCAATATAAACTCCAGTGTTTCATTGCAAGATGGCTGATTAGCTCTTAAGGGGCCTGTAAAGAATTGTGTGCTGTCGTTTGGGGCTTCACTCGGGAGACGCTTGTTAAATTAGGAGGGATGAAAAGTATTCCACACATGCGTCGCATACACTGGCATATATAAATACTCTATAATCGAGCAAAAAAATCCACACAAAATGTGTTACGCTCACGCGGTTACCTTTGCTTTGAGCCAATTGTGTTACCACTTTTTTATGGAATCTCTGAGTCGCCCCCAATCACTCTGTGCTCCATAAAATGCTGGCAAGTGGAGTGGGCCTTCTATAATGGTGGCTCAATGCAGAAATAAACTTGTTTTACTGCTGCAAACAAAATGATGTGACCTGAAAAGGTTGTATTTTTGCTGGGATAATGACTGAGTCAGGTCTCAGTCTGAACTCTAATTACTTGTCTGGGGCCACTGAGCTACGTTGGTCTCAAGCACTTAGTAATGAAGTCCAAACTGGTTCCATGTTTATTAAACACAAAAATATATTTCCTGACTGCTCATGCTCTGGATTTATCTTTGTGTCAGTTATTGTATGCGTACAGGAGACGTTGACAACCTGTATGTTTTAAGGTTTATCATTTTTACCATCTTAGCAGCTACTGGGCCCTCTTCTGACCTGATTCATCAAATATCAGTCCGTCTTGCTGAAGGCAAGTTCTTAACTAAACTTCACCAGGTGAACAAGGTTAAAGCAGATATGTTAAAAAAGTTACAGTATGTCTTTTTGGCTTTCATATTTCATATGACTTTTTTTATCCACGCTCTGAAGAACTGTCTCCCAGTTAACTTAATCACTGTGACACCCATTTCTCATGAATATGCAAATACAATCCAGACATCTTGAGCAATTAAAGTGCAAAAGGGAGTTTAGGCAAAGTCCTGCCGGAGACCCCTTCTCAAATCTCGAGTCAGGTCTTTTAAACATCTCAAGTGGGGCGAAAGTTTTCCGGGTTCCCGCTGCACCGTGCTTTGCCAAAACACAGCATGCTTGCTTGTCACAGTGAATTTAATCATACAAAATGGGAGCACTCTGTGCTGCTCTCATCGCTGCCACTTCTTTTGAGTGGTTTTGTTTCCACAGTGGTTATAATTGAAGAATATATAGAGGAGAGGCACAACAAAGACTGAAACCCAACCCTGCAATCTTAATGAAAATAATATCGTAAAAATGGCACTATGGAGGTCTAGTTATATAGCTCGAAATATAATTTTACACTCAGGTCCTTTGTGTCCCTCCAGAAAACTGGCTCACTAGTAAAACAGTCCTCCATAGACGGTAAGGCGGGATGGGTTTGTGAGATGGTAGGGGGAAATAAAAAGGGACGCAAGGCAGGAGTGGGGGATTTGTAGGGGTATTAAGGACTTGCCCGCTTGTCCCTTATCCCACTGTACATTCCAGTGGTGCAGTGTGCAGCCCTGTGCAGTCCTCAGCCAACAAAGAACTTAAAGAGCTACGCAGCTACTATCACCCTCGAGGAGGACAATCTCAATCCATTTTCTGTCAGCTGTCTTGACTCGCCGCTGTGTACGTGCTAGTGTTCCCGCTGATCTACTTAATCTCTGACAGGGGGGCAGAGCTTGTGGACTAACAGCTGGGAAATCTGTGCCCCCCCCCCCGCCCTTGCTCCTCCTCCTGCCACCCACCCTTTCTCCCTCTCACTGCCCCACCGGGTCGGCCTACTCACGGCTAATAAAAGAAGCGCCCCTTGACTGTGAACAGCTGGGCTCCTGTGATCTAACTCGGCAAGCGGCTTGCCAGGGCTTTTTTTTTCTCCGTGAGCGGAATAGTAAAACACGTAAGAATAGCACAAGAATGAGGGCAACAAATACAGTACACAGAGAGGATTGGGATGGATGGAGGAGAAAAAAAAAAAGGGCCATAAAAGTGTGAGCGAGAGAGAAAAGTGAGAGAGCAGACACACTATAGCTTAAGCCAGAGGAAGGGAGCTCAGTGGCTGTCTTGTCCCAGGCTTTTCATGGCATAACCAGCTAATCAATAGCACAGAGAAACACTATTTCAGCTGGCTCACTGAGCTCTCTGTATTGGATAAATACTGAGAGTGCCAACTCAGTGTTTCAGTTTTTTTTCCCCCTCTACAGTGTGTGATAGCCGTATTTCTTTTAATACATTAAGGTGATGCACAGGAAGTGATGCATCTTGTACAGTGGTGAGAGTGCACCTACGCAGGAGCCCGAGTTGGACGTTAGAGGGAATGCAGCGAGTGGGAGCAGCTGAAGTATGTCATTGATATGAACAAGAGAAAACTCTACTGTTTATATAGCAGGGGCTGCTAAAGTTTCACAACTTTGGATTATTTCGTTCTTTTAAACACGCTTCTTCTATTTGCCAAACGCCAACCATAAAAAAGCAAAATATCCATCTCATGTTCCATTAATACAAACCAAACGCAGAGAGCAGAGGGATTGCAGGAGGCTGTGAGGATTGTTTTAGATATTGACCCCACTTTGAAACGAAATTATTTTTGGCCCTTCAAACAGCTTTGATGCGTCTTTGGGAGTGCAGAAGTTGGGAATGGATGAGGTCCTCCCCTCTCTGCTGTTGGCATTCCAGCTTCGAGAGAGACGTGAGGACTCCAGACGGGGCATGGTGTGGGGGCTGTGATGTGAGAGAGGCTTGAAATGTGACTTAAATAGCTGCCGCATACGACCCGTCATGCCTGTGACCTGCGCTCTCTTATCACACTGCTGTTCCATAGATATCTTTTCTAATTGTGTGTGTGTGTGTGTGTGTGTGGACAAGTATGTGTGTGAATGGGAAGTTTGTGAGTATGAGAGACGACTCCAGATGCTCCCAGCTGGCTGTTGCCCAGTGAGGCTAATACACTTCTGCCTGCCTAATTAGAGCACACACTCACACACACATTCACAGTCGACCCCTCCTCACCACTCATGTCCCGCTGTTTCAAATGGGTTTATGGTAGGAAGAACATATGCCCCCCTGTGTTTTATACAGGACACACATGCAGACAGCTAAACAAACAACCAGGGGCTTAATTACCTCATAAGGGAGGCCAGGGGTGAGGGCTGCCGATGAGTCACACAGTAGCATAATGTAAAAGGATGTGCAACGTAACCCGGGAAAATGCAACACACTGCTGTGAATGCAAACGATTTGTGGATTTTAATTCAAGTGGTGACTCAGTGGCAAAAAAAACAACCTATTCAGCCAAAAGGATGCATGATTGCAAGCAATGTGGGAGTCTAACTAGCGCTTTTAATATCTCAGCTGCTTCGTGCAAACACACAAACAGACTTGCTAAAATAGGGGGGTTGGTGTTGGTTCTCGCACAAAGAAAGGAGGACGAAATGATTCGCTTCCAAACTGGTAGGCCCTCGACGTATGTGACAGCTGAGTGATCAGCATATTCTTCTTGTCAGCCGTAACACAGATTGGACTCGGGATGCCATATGGCATATGTGAGTCTGGATGTGCTGGCCACGCTGACCCTTGCTTTAGGCTGTCGAACAGCAACACGGCACTCCGGTGGCAGCAGCACTCCCTCACAACACAGCATTTCAAGCATTTCCTGCCAGCCTGTTAACGCTAGGCTGTGTGTGGCGGCTTGTCTTTATTTTTTTCTTTAGTCTTACATAATTATCTTTAATTAATTATGTTTTTCTTTCATTTTTTTGGACTTGCACAACATTTCTTCCCGTGGGAAAATATCAATTTGAAATACATATTGAACATAAATACATCTTTAATAAACCTTAATGATTTTATTACATACACGCAGGAATTCAAATTAGGCAGGGGACTTGTCAGTGCTTGAACATTGACTTGCAAGTCATCTGTGACCGCAAAGCAAAGGTCTAAAAGGGTAAATGATAGCATCGAAACAACACACGGCGGAAGCCGTGCCAAATGAGGACGTAGAAGGAGCGGAAGGGAGGTCCGGAGCAGTGGAGTAACAGAGAGAGAGATCCCAAGGTCAGTGTTCCGAGGCCCGCTACAGACGGGGGAAGAGAGATGGCGCGGACAGATGTCAGAAGTGGTAGGCGTCAGGCCTGACAAGCTCCAGCTTGGCTATCAGTTACTACTCCAGGCCCGAGGTCGGGCCGGTGCCAAGACAATGCCAACGCCTCTCTGTGACGATCAGTGCCTCCGGAGGTTGTGCAAAATGGCTGCCGCCATGCCAACGCATTATTACGAGTCACTGGCGCTGCCATTTTTTTTTTTTTTCCTCAAAGGAAGTGCCATCTGTGAGTGACAGCGGGGCCCCAGCCATTTATCTAGAATGCAGTAAACAAAGCTGCCATTTTTTTGCATTTTGAGATGCTTGCATATACCTGCAAGGTTGTTTGTTGTCATGGGAGGTATTAAAGTGCGGTGTGATGTATATCCTCTCTCTATCTCCATTCACCTCGTCGAGTCCATGCTCCCTTAAAAGCATCACTCAAGCACCAGGACCGAATAAATCCTCATTTTCACATTTGAAAGCAGAGTGGACAGAAATCATATCCTCAGGAGAGTGCTTGCTTTTGCTTTAGGCACGGAGAAGAGGAGGGGGCATCGGGCAATACATCAATATCAGGCCATTTACTATCATATGCTGTGGTCATTGATGACCTGTCAAACCATATATTTCAGAGTCCGAACTGCACACGGAAATCATTTTCCAAAGAACTTTCTCTACATCCAAAACAAATAATGAATAACTCGCAAATCGATACAGTGTGCTTTATTGAGCTCACATGCTTGGCTTGAGTCTGGCACCTGGCCCAATTGTTTTTCATTTGCATTTCCTTCTCTCCCTCCTTTTGTTCGGCTTTGCATCAGGCTAAATAATAACAAAGAGGACCTTGAATGATGTGCATATAAAGTTTGTCTGACATGTACCATAGTAGAAAGACTATATCTTGTTTTTAAGGGATAGCGAAGCTCCCGGCCAGCTCAAATTGAATCACATGTTTACAGAAAAGAGAAAGAAAACTGATTTTAGAAGACTGATTTGACGGTTGAATATATAGAGGCTCAGCAGTGTGAATCAAAAACATCCGGCACCCTTGATCAGCGCCTCTGAATGGGTTTCTCAATGGAGTCGGCGTTGGCATTGCCACGTCGACCCGGGTCGCACCCCCGCTGTTCTACTGAGCGGGGCTGAATAAAGTCATCTCAGGAAGACTGAGAGCTCGCCAGGGCAGGGTCAACTGTTCTGACCCCCAACGGGAGGCCAGGCCCCATTTTCCTGAAAAAAAAGAAAAGAAAAAAAGACCCAAAAAACATCCGTGTCAGCAGGATACGAACAGAATCACAGGGGAGAGAGGTTCCGCGAAGATGTTTTGAATGACAGGCACTCTAGCGTTTTGTGCAGTATTTGACAGGGACGCAGACCCAGCTCTTTGAGAAGGTCTGCTTTCAAAGAGCATTGGTCGCAAGCCAAAGCAGACAGCAGGCGCTGCAGAACGTAGACACAAAAATAGCACCTTGGAATAAATGAGGGATATGAGAGAGCAAAATATTTAAGGAATTTGCTTAATTTAAGCGAATAGACATGTTCGGCCTCCGTCTTACCGAGGTGAAACTGGGACATTCCTGCCTGCCTAAGCATGAACAAGCAACTGCCAATCCTCAGTGACCCGCTCGACTCCACCGCCTAAGGGTCCCTCTTGGGTCACGGCCTCAGTGTCACATGCCAGTGGACGAGAGAGAGAGATATCGATTCCCAATAAACTCATTAAGAGCTAGGAGTAGGAGTTTCTGCACAGACACAACAATTTGTTTCCGTCAAAACAAGAGCTTAGCACTTGCTTTCACAGATTCAGTTTACTGCTTTGCCCTTTTGAACTCATTGTTTTCCAATTGAGCTATGGCTCCAAGCCATATCAATGATTTTCATATCAGTTATCCCTGACTATAGTCAAACCTGAAGTAAGACAATTAGGTGAATGTGCATATTGTAAAGGCCTCATAATGAGGGCAATGAAACGACTATAATTCTGATAACGGTGTAACTCTGGCAGTGGTTTATTGCTTTGGGACACCGGACATTATTTTACAGAACGAGCAACTGATAAAGTCATATATCTGCTCCTCTTGTGTTGTGCATCTGCTATCCCCGATGTCCACTGGCAGCTGACCATATCTGTTTCTATCCTATCTGCATATTATGTTTAATAAGCTTCCAAGGTTGGCAGATCTGGCACATTAAAATTAACATGCCTCTGTTAATCTGAACATGTAGGGGTTATAAATGTACGACGGTTATTTTATTTTATTTTTATTTATTTGCCAACTATTTATGAGATAAAACTTCCCCATCACATTAATGATAAACTGTCAAGTCAACGCCCCTTTGCACCCGTCTATGACGCTTTCTGCTCTTCAGGCCCTGGAAAGGATGCGCCTGAAGATCGAGATACCAACTGAGGACGTAGACAACTACTGTTATCGTAGCTCTGCCATTAATAAAATCGCCCGCTGGCTTGTGTCCCGAGGTTTGCTGGTCTGTGTTATCGTGCTTCAGGACAATCTGAAATGAAACAGCGCTGAAAATATGGCGCCACTGTGACAGGGGGGGTAAAAATGAGAAGAAATGTGATGGGCCATGGTGTCAGTGTGGTTAATCGAAAATAATGGCCCAAAATTTATAGTTGCCGTCCTGACCAGCACGGGGATGTACTGATGCAGGAGATCGAATTTTAATGTGTACATTCCATCACTTCATACAGGCTACTGATGTTTAGGGCCCCGGCCAAACAGTACATGAATCTATGGGCTGAGGTTATCATAGGGCAGTAATAAAGTGGGAAACATTCTAAAAACAGACTCTGTCTGTTGAGTTTGTGTGCGTGTGCTCGCCAGCACGTTATAGAACCTTGTTAAACATCAGGGCGGTTTGACAGTCATCTGATTTCCACCTGCGGCCATTGTCATAAATAACCGGCAAAGGGAGAGCGAGGAGGTAAACTCATGAGAGATGCAAATGAAGGACACCTGCTGTGTTGTTGAGACCACTGGGAACCGGGAGACCCATCAGTGTTTTTCCTCATTTGACAAGAGTCCATCGAATCTCCCTTCCTCCCTTGTTCCCCCAATACTTGAAATGGTTCCTGGGAAGAAACCAAAAAGCCCAGATGCTGTACGGTCCCATGGTGCTTTGTTGTGCAGCACTGGTTTATGCTGTCTCGTAATGTACTACAGTCCTGGAATATTCAGAATAGTTACAGTAGTTGTGAGAGTTTTGTCGAGAACAGATCAAACCGACTATTACTTGTTTTTTTTGTGTGTAGTCTGGTTTTATTATCTAATATTTTATTTACTGCAGTGAGCTTATATGCAAGTATTTTGCAAACTGCGCTGTTGCAAGTGAGCATCAGCGATACCCCTTTCAGAGTAACAGTGACCTGCCTCAAACCTGCACTGGGTGTAAATCTGAACAGACCTAGCTTTGTGACCCAGGCAATTTGAATTGGTAACTTCACCCCCAGGTCTGTTCTTAAGTCAACCCACTGCATAATTATGGAAAAATGCAAGAAACGGGTCTGAGAGATGAAACTACGCCCACATCTTTATGACAAAAGCCTCGACTCCGTCTGCTCTCCTCGTGCCGATGTTCTGCTCACTTGTTGTAGCCGGCGTCACGTTAACATGCTGGCATTATCTCGCTCATGTTAGCTAGCGTCAACATCTTAATGCTTCATCTACACATCACAGCGTAGAAAAGCACATTGCTATTGCCGGATCACCAGCCATCAACACTGGTTCACCAGATTGTGTAATGTGCCGATAGCTTAACTTGCAGTACACAGAAAGGAGAGGAGACAGGTTGGTGCTGTGCTGTGATTGTAAAGGTTGAAAGGATAGATGCTCACGACGTAGATCAGTCCCAAACGGTCGACTCTATCTCAGAGGCGGCCTTGCAAGAGCAGTTTTGATTTGGGCAATGGGCTGGATGTGGATTCCCATAAGGGTCTGTGGGAACCAGTATCGGAGGCCATGGTAAAAGTATGTGAGTGATCTGTTTTCTTTAGTGTCGCATAGAAGTGAGCACAGCGAGGGCTTGGCTAATCAGGAAAAGTGGCTCATGATCAGCAGGTCTATATTGAAATACAGAAATCATACATCAGCTGTGACTCATGCTCCTCAGTATTAGGTAAACTCGCTCATTAAGCTCAGACTGTATTGTCGGTTCCCCCGCCTCGGAGCACAGACACTAAATAGTCTTATTTTGGGTTTAAGAGGTAGAAATCAGCTGCATACAATTTTTCTTTCACACGGAGTCATTTTCTGCGTTTCACTTCTGACGTCAGAGCCCTTAATGAAGACGGCGTAGCTCACCGCTGCCGAGTTCTGCACAGCCAGTCTAAAGATTTTATTTCACCGCTTCCACAGCTTGCCTTATTTCACTATGGCTTAATGAGAGTCGTTTGGAATAATAGGCTTCCATTGAACGGAGGCATCTGCATCCACACAGCTCTAAATGAGTGAGCTAATTTCCAAGGATAATCACCTCTCCTGCTGTGTTTTTATGCAGAGAAGCTGTAGATTTTTAGTCTCGGATTTAATGAAGTCAAAAATTACCTCCAGTCCTCCGGTAAGGTATACGGAAGCGAATATTTGTCTTTGGATCGTAAAGGAAAGGGTGTTATTTTCATAAACATGAAAGTTTATGAAATGAAAATTAGAATATTTAAACATTTTCTATGGACACATGTGAACCAGTCAGGCTATCATTTAAAGTCTATTCACACAATTAAAATATGATTATTATATACACTTAAACTAAACAAAAGTCCCCAATTTACATATATTATTTAAAGTGTAATGAAAATGTCTTTCAATTGAGCAGCTGTAAAATATATTGGCACAGTGGACCTGCCGCGGGCATCCATCAGACCCATTAGCTTAGCACACGATCATCACAACTTCCTGACTGCAAAGAAACCCTTGGATTTACCGACTGCTTGAAATATGCCTCGATCTGTGCTACGGAGACATGTTGACTACCCCAACTGAAGCACTTCATGATGCTGTAGAGACATAAAAAGAACTACAAACACTCCAAGAGCAAACAAGTGAGAATTCTTCCGATGCCTGGGTAATGAAGTCCACCGGGACATTCAGAGACACAATTAAAGGATGAAGTGAGCTCTCTTTTTCCCCCGTCTCTTCCGTCTCCCTCTTTCTTCCTCTACACTCTCTTGTCTCGTCCCTCTGTGTGTGTGTGTGTGTGTGAGCGTTGTCACTGATGACACAGAAGCTGCGGCGTCATGCAGTCACTGCAGATGGCAAATATGGGGAGAGAGAAAAAAAAAAAAAGGACCGGAAGGGAGGAATCGCTTGCAAACAGCGAAGGCCATTTTGACAGAGAGAAGCCCAGGCTTGTCAGAACACATGGGAAAGGTCACAAACTGTGACAGTGTAGTAATGTCCCATTCACTGAACTATACTCTCCTTTATTTAACTTCCACTCTCACGTCAACTAACTTGTCTTTAAAAAAAAAAAAAATGCCCTTTACCAGAGGCAGCCGCAAGCAAGGGAGACTGAGCTGTTTATCGCATTCGCTGTGTATTTATGCAGTGAGGCTCGAGAGAAACTGTCAGTAAATTGGCAACATTTTCGGGTACTTTTCCCCTTGCGGCTCTGCTGGAGTGGCTGTTGCAAAAATGCATACAATATGAAAGAAACGGCAGCAGAGGTTAATTCCCTGGTGCAGTGTTATGCAGGCTGGCAGTCCGAGCGGAGGAGCAAGACAACAATATGGCTAGCAGCTAGCGCAGGACATCCTCCTCGCAGCTTTGTGTTTGGCTTATCACAATAGACGGTCTGGAAGGTTTCCAAATAACGGCAGAGGGTGGGAAGACGGGGGAAGAGAGCAGAAGGAAGGGGAAGGAAGGGATTGTATTGTAATGTCTTTTCATGGCTGCCAAATGAACCTTTCCGTAGACTGTGACACAAAGAGTGCCGTAGTACTGTAACACACACACACACACACACACACACTCCTCTTGGGCTGTCACAGGAATGAAAATCCGCTGTGGCAAAAGGAAAATTTACATGCGGTATTAGAAGCTTGAGGTGTGACGGCCAGCATCAACAGCTAAATTGCCATCCGTCCACACATTATTATTTTATTTTTTTTGGAGCTTATTAGCTTTCTTTCTGAGGTATTACTTTTAAAATAAAACCTGCTGTAATTGATGCCTTTTTTTCTTGTCTAGACCTGAGGCAAGCCATCAAATATGGATGACATTTAAAGCTAGTAAGCCATTTCACAGTCAATCTCAGTTTCAACTACAGTCATGGAGGTTAGGTTTCCGTAGGGATTTTTCTCTTGAGTTGCCTTCAAACCATTAATTTATGAATCTAAGTTACTCTCCAAAACCTTTCTTTTATCCCAATCTTAACTCCTAGTTATGCTAAACGTGTGTGTGTGTGTGTGTGTGTGCGCGCGCGTGTGTGCGTGCACATCCCTTTCTCTCTCTTCCCCTCATTTAATTCCACAACCTCTATTTGCAAAATCTCACCTGCAATGTACGTCACTCACGCCTAAGATGTTGCCATCCGATCTTTAACCAAACTGCATATTAGCCATTGCTACCTCGGGACCTGATCTCAGGCGTATTTGTTGCCTTACATTATGTAACCCAAGGAGCATGTTGTGTTAAAATGTCACAGATTGGAAGAAAAAAGAGACGGCCATACCCAAGCATTCCGATTCCCACGCAAAAACTCTCCCTTTCTCACTGTCAAACACACGCACACACACACACACACACACAAAAGCCATGATGGTGTCCAGTTACAGCGGCGCTAAAACTCTCATGGAATGTTTCTTTAGGGCAGATCGACAGGAGAACACATGCAAGGACAAGGTAGGGGTTAGTTGGAGGAATAAGTGTGGCAGCTTGGGTTACATTGCCCCACACCTGGCATTCACTTCTCTTGAACAGCATGAGAAATGTGGTGTAAAATCTTTGTATTGGAGGTCACGGACATTCTAGTTAACCTCACCTTGTGGGTTTTAGGGATTTGATGGATGGCCGATGGCATCCTCCACAGTTTGCATCTGTAAAAGCTGTATGCGAGTGTGAGGATGTGCCTTAGACTTGCCTTCTTTCAAATGGCCAGCAGGAAGAGACTCCTCCGGTCTACGATTGTATGGTCCATGAGAAAATGACCCTTGTAAACAAGAGTTTATGGTATCAATCACTGGTCTCAAGTCTTCTTCAATTCAGACGATAAAGCAGGGTATGCTTTAGGGTACCTTGCGATTGACAAGTTGCTACCATGGTGTTGTCCAGTCTGGGAGTTGTCTGTGTTCTAATCTTACAACTTTAACCCTTTCACAGTGTGTTTTCAGTTTAACAAAGTTATATTGTGACATTTTGGTCACCTAAAAACTTCTAATTCAGCGTCAGTTGTACGCTCCACCCTCTCGAGTCACGTGTCAAGTCAAGTGACGGCCAAAAACCAAGATGGTGACGGGCAAAATGCTAAACTCAAGGCTTCAAAACAGCAGTCCACAACCCAGTGGGTGACATCACAGTGATTCACGTCTTATATACATTCTTTGGGTGTGTAATTGAAAATACTTCTCATTGGGCCAATGTCACTTTCTCTCGCTGTAACTCTCGTGACTTGACGGGCCCCTTTCTTTGTCCCATGGCCTATTTCATGCCTGTGCAAATATCAACATTAAATTATCATGATGTGGATCTTACATGTGGAGTCATAAATAACTTGGTGACTCCATGGGGTTTGGTATGTGTAGCTGATTTATGCCATCCATGCCTCTGAGCTATTTGTGGTATCTTGAGCCATTATGCATGAACTTCATTTCAGAGTAACTTAAGTCTGCTAAAAAGCTCTGGCTAAAACTGCATCTCTATGTTTAACTGTTGCCATCTCATCTTGGAGTAGTTATGCATATACACAGGTCCAAATATAGTTAATTGCCAAATTGGTTCATGGGGCTGTAAAAGTTCTTGGATACCGATGCCTTATTTGCTGATTGTGTGACTGGTACCGGGCCACGATGCTTCTCTAATGTTTGGATGTCCAATATGGTTGAATTATTGGGAGATGCATGACTTAAAAACCTGCCATGGCAACCCCTGGTCCTTAAAGGAATCAAATGCTGGTATTTTTCTATAAATACATAGGTGGGGTCATGTGTGCCACAGTTTTCTAGCCCGACTAAATATAAACAAGGCCCGTCTGCGCAGTGTTATCTCTAACGGTGTGATGCAACCCCCCGAAACCCCTGTGAAATAGTTCCTAAAATATACATGAAAAGGGAATGGAAAAATACAGCAGTTTTTTTTTTTTCTGTCGGGTTGTTTGAAGACGCGAGCACAACCGTCATCTGTCATGCCTAAAATATCACAACCAGGAACGAAATGAATGCGGGAAGAAGCCCTGAATGAAAAAGACGAAGGCGACTCGTGCTTCGGATGGAGTTGTCAGCATTGCTAGCACCACTGAAGCACATCTGTATGAGCAACATTCCTATTCTAGTGTGAGAAAAAAATGACAAAACGCCAACAATTTTCCTTTCAGGTCTTGGCAGGTTTGAAATAGGCAGGTCAACGAAACGCTGCAAACTCACATTAAAGTCTAATACTCGCTCATTTTCTTTTTTTTTCTTTCCCACACAGAGCTCTGTATTCCCCCCGGGCTACCATTTGCTTTGCAAAATGCATGCATGAAATTCTTGGGACCAGCCTCCCCACGACAGTCTAAATAATAGATTACCAACACAGCATCTAGCCCGCGCTATAACTTCAGCCCCAACTGTCTGGCCTCATTAGCGAGGGAAGTGTAAAAGATAGCCAGCTGCTAGCCCAGGTGACGGCACTCAGCTCTGGCCTTTGGCAGTAGTGGCCCACCCTAAAGAGAATATACGACGTCTCGCTCTGCGCTATTCATCTTGTAATCCGCCTTAAAGCTGCTAAGCCTCCGTTGATGGCAAACGAATGGGGACCAATGGCAGGAAAGATGGACACACAGGGACAAGAGGGTGAACGTTTCAGCGAGCAGCACAGGAAAGGAAGAAAAGGACCAAAAGCGTGGCAGATCCATCTGAGTGGAATGACGGACGGAAAGGTGGTTGGTTTGGGCCGTCTAGTCAGAACCAGAGGTCACCTAAGTCATTTTCATCCAATGATTGTCCCCCCTTTTCTCCCTGCTTCTGCCCCTCCCTCCGTCTCTTTTCACTCTCTCCTCTGTTGCTCTATCTCTCTTGCCCTCTCTCTCTCCATGTTCGCTTCCAAATGGCAGTCATTATACCGGACATGAAAAGTCATTTTAGTTCCGCCTGGCTTCTTCAAAGCAGCTAGCTATAATTGCAGATTGAGTAGAGAGGGAATGCTGAGGTTACACAGAATTTAAACGTTGACTCCTAACCTTGCAGTGATGCAGGGGTTTTTAATTTGAATTAAAATACGGGGAGGATAAATGAGAGTTCATACACAACCAATATTTAGGAAATGCTGATGTTAATCAGTATTCCTCAGTTTGCTTGTGAGACACCCATGCATGTTTAAAAACACCTCCCTGTGGGACATGTGGGTGCCAGACTGTGAGCGGAGTGGAGGCACTGGATCCCATTATGACACGTGTCACTTCAAGAATTATGGCACGAATTGGGGAAACACTTCCAAATTATGAAAAATCCATCCACTATTAAATGCATTCCTCATTCGTGAAATTGCTATGTGGCAATGTCACTGCACTTTTTAATGGATTTTTCTCCTCTTTGACAATGCCAGTGGGAGTCTGGGGAAATGTAAATGGCCAACAAATACAAATGATCCTATTTCAGGTTCATCTTACGCAAATTATTTTATGCAAAGCATGCAGCAACAAAAGCTATGTTTTGTCTAATCTTATATTTGTTCTATCATAGTGTGTGTGTTTATATATATATATATATATATATATATTTATATAGAGAGTGTGTTTGGCTTGCGTGTTTCACAAATTCAGCCCCGAAGCGGTTCAGTCCCCGAGGGTCATATATACACGCTGCTCTTTCCCAGTTTACGAGGTAGCCACCAGCCTGAGCTGTGCACCCCTCCCTTGCACTTATCTCTTGCACCCTTCTATTTGGCACAGCAGGGAGCATATTTGTTCTTGGTAAGAGCCTATCAGCTAAAGGCTCCGTTTTTGACGTCTTGTTGCAGAGACCTTCATCATAATACCCCATTTCTTTTGCCCAGCTCCCGGCTCTAACCGCAGAGTGCCTCTGAACAAAAGTGTTTCAGCTAAGTCAGTCCCTTTTGATAGAGGCTTGGGGGGGATAGATGGAGAATATAGACTGGAAAATATGTCTCCTGGAGGAGACCCTCCCTGTCGTCCACTCCCTCCCTCCCCCTCCCCTCTCCCTTCCCAACCCATGAAACACAACCTCAACTGGCTCTCTTGCAAGCAGAAACAAATTCTAAAACTGTCATACTTTAATTGAAATTCCATCACTTGTGTGGCTGCTATTGTGGAATAATTAGATAAAGCTGTGTGACATGAATGCAAAGAGCCGACCGCCACTTCTATTTCTTCCTCCAGCTTTTATTTCCTCATTCCGCAGGTTATTCAAATGAACCTCGGTGGATTCTGCTCCCAGCCTTTTCCAAAAATTAAGATAAGCGAAAATGAGACAATGGGAACGGCATAAAAAGAAATAATGTTTTTTGGTTGCAACGCAATCAGAAAGTCCTGAAAAATATTACCAACATACCTTTATATACCCCATCATTTTCATTCCTGTGGTATTTGAAACCAGAGTTATTACCTTTCACTTCTCTCTAGTTTTCCTCTAATTAGTACTAACACCCTCAAAGTGCTAATAGTGACAGACTGTTAGTTGCCAGATGGGGGGGGGGGTGATCCAAAATGGTCAAGGGCAGAATTCCAATCCTCTGCCAGTGCCACTGACCCCGATCCAAAACCATACCAGCCCCCCCCCACTGTATGTCTTCACAACTGGCTACAGGCGTTTGGCATCAATCATATCCCCTGAAACCCAATCTGCAAGCAAAGGACAGCTGGGGCAGAAAAGCAGTCCTCCATGTTTCCGACACGTCGGTACTCCCCCTGTACGCAAAGCCTGGAGGCAGAGGCGAAGCGTGCTGATGGTGTTGTACCCAACGCTAAGTCGAACCGTGTTGGAAGTGACACTAAAATACATGCAAGTCAATTTCACTGAGAGAGATGCACGTTGTGACATCGGGATGAAAGGATGGGACTTATTTTTTCTTCAAGGTACTTCATTTTAATGACACTCATCTGAGACGGAGCGAAAGAAAGAATAATATGAGAAAGGACAGAGCGAAAACAAGAGTTAACGCACAGTAAAGAACAAGTGCAGCTACAGCCCTGTGCACAGCCCCACTGCCAAATAATATGTACGCCTCAGCTTTCTGCCCTGACAGCGTGATGGACAGTAGAGGTGATTTTGCCTGGGCGTGAAAATAGGCTTCTTATTATTCCAACCCAGTGGCAACTTGAATATCAATAAAAATAATAAATAAAACTGCTCGCGCTCCCCTATGTGTAAAACCAATGCCCCGTAGCGGTGGTTTTTATCAAGCAACCCACCCTTGACGCTAGTTATGCAGTACTAGAGGTTACGGGAGGAAATGCTTGCCAAGTAAATAAGTGAGTGAAGCGATTGAATCGAGGGGAAAAACACAGCGGGACCGGGGCCAAAGTGAACCAAGGGTAAAGTCATGATCACTTCATTATGCTGGAGTGCGGCTCAGTGTTGTGCGAAATCAAACTGCTTTCTCATTTGTCACAATGCATCAAGCTGGCCGTGTAGTCGGCTGGAAGGCCCCACGACGCACAGGCGCACGCACCGGTTGATGTCCATCAGTGAACTTAACCGCATGACGTACAAAATCGATCCACGCATGTACAGTGTGTACTAGAGTGCACACGCCAACACCGCTGCGACACGTGGGAATACACCTTGCTGCTCTCCTGCCTTTTTTTTTTTTTTTTTTTTTCTCTCCTCCCAACATGACCTCTACCCGTCAAACTTCCCCTGCATCCGCCAACCACCCACCCTGCCAGCTAGCCAGCCGGCCTGCCAGTCAGTGGGTAGTTGAGGACTGTTGCTGGCACAAAATAAGCTAGAATACACCCACTGGATTACAGAGGGCAGGCAGTGAGGGGGGTGATTGCTAACAGACCTATTGGCACTCCATCTCCTTCAGCTCCCAACACCACGGCGCCTGATAATTGTGGCCTCGGTGTTTACGTATCCATTTTTTGCGATGTAAGTGTTGATTTCTCATTCCACGCTCGTAATAGGGGCCCTGGCCTTGGGATTCCTGAAGTAGTGCTCACACACAGGCGTAGGCACACACAGAAACACACACACAAACTTTTTTTTCTCTCGCTCTTTTTGTCCACACTTGAAAACAAACTGGTGAGTCAGAGCTACTTGACTGTGCTAAGACAATGGGAGGTGCAGGCACACTTCTTTGTAAGAGGGCTTGGCCGAATAAGGACTTTGATAAAGGTATGTTAAAAGATCCCGCAGTCCTTCAAAGATGCCCGTTACATTAAATTAAATGCTGTTAATGAGCTTATATCTATAAACTTAACATTTAACCCAAAACAAATAATAAATAAACACTTACGCAGGTGAGTGCACATTCGAGAAGTAAAAAAAAAAAGACATCTGAAAGACATTGTTGACTTTTCTCCAACGTTCAGTCTTTAAAGTCCCGTTGTCCCTTCTAGACACTGTCAGAAATGTGGGATATGATTTCAGAATGTGCTTCAGGCGAGAAAAAAAGCAGGAGATCGGCAGACACGCAAAGATGGCCGAACTCCCTTCTAGGCATTTTCTAAACCCTGATATCATCTTTCAATTTAATGGCCTGCATGCCACAAAGAGTTTGTAGCCTTCACACACGCACACATGGTGAAACCTTGACTCATTTCTCCTTTTACACTATAATAAGGAATTACCTGTTCATAATGTACACCAATATTGTTCCCCAAAAAGCTCAATGTTATTTTGGAGGATTCAGAAAAGCCACAAATTGTGGAGGATGGGGGTTTGAGAGAAGATGGCCAGTGCCGCTTTTCCTCGACTGAGACACTTAGCCCCCTTCAGCGACTTTGGATAGCAGCACTTTGAGCGAGCACCACCTTATTCCATTTCGCCTCCTCTTTATTTAGCGCCCCGCTGTCGCGGCAGCAAAATTGGAAATCGAACAGTGCGGCGTGTCACAATTGGGGCGAGTGCTGATTGTTTGAGCCGGGAAACCGTAAAACATGTGAGACAGTGGAGGTGCTGGGAAGTGCTTACTGGCTTTAAACTGGGAATTGCTTGAGCAGACACACACACACACACACACACACACTACTTTGCATGCTTAAACACACACATTGGCCATTTGAATACTCCGCCTTCAATCACTGCCTTTTCATTTGGCAATATATTTCTTTGCATATGGTCAGATAGACTTTCTTAGGCCTTTTGTTTTACACCACAATGCCTCCAAAAATCAATTGCAGATTTTAAAAAAAATCTTAATTTCCAGCAAACTAATGGGTACATACCCAGTATTTTTTTTAGCTTTGGAAACCAATATGCCTATTCATGTTAAGAGTGTTGTCCACATAGTGCCTAAAAAGCCTCTCTCTACTGCATTCCCCTCACTGGCTGAGGAGAACGAGTCCCCTAGTGGCCCAACCGGCGCACTGAGCACAGGTGGTGCGCACAGCTCTGCTGGAAATAAAGGCTCACTTTCACCTGACTGACACAATATGCTGCGTGACTGACTGGCTCCCTGCGTGCCTCGCTGATACGTTGCTGCTTTTTTTTAAATATATATATAAACATGTGAGCTCTTTAAAGAAAATAAAGAAGCAAAGTCAACTTTAAACCCCGCGAAAATAAAACGCGTTCTAAAAATACGAGGGATAAGATGAGAGATCTCTGGAGAGCTTCAGGAATGCTCTTTGAAAATGATCCACGATGTTCGCTGAAAAGGCTTCCACAACTCTAAGAAGAGTCCACTTCATGAACTGTATTTACAGCACACTGGGCTTAAAATAACTGCTTTTGCTGGCGGGTTGTTGTTGTTTTTGGTCACGTTTCAGAACAAACGGGCGAACAATTCAACTGTAGCCTTTTCAAAGCGTAATATTAAAGCAATGCAATCTGTGTATTAGGATGTGTTTTGATGAATTATTGAAAACATGAACTGATTTTAACACCAAAGTCGCCTCTCCAAACCTCAGCGCAAACCGCTCACCGTGACGAAAACACTCCACCTGCCCATTAAACCATGCAGTTTACGCGCAGATGCGTGTTTAAAATAGATAATAAACACGTTGTCGGTGGTATTTTATGCCATTCGTGGCGTTGTAAATCATGTAATGTGGCTCGGGAGTGCGCTACTGTATTCAAGGCTGCGCGCATCCATTATAATAAACTATGAATAAAACAATTTCTGACTCGTAAATAAAACGGTTGCATCCCTCAACACAGTATATACACTGCATGCATCAGCAGTATGAAGTATGAAGGCAGTCCAAATAGGTAACGCTGCTTACAGCTTATATGTTTGAACCAACTTCATGGGGCTCGACGCACACCTGAAATCACTGCGGCAGCGACTTCAGCTCCGACTGTCACAACCTCCAAACTCACAGGCTTACCTTATCACCATTGTGCTGTCAGTTCGAAACTCGGTCTCTCCCTTTATTTTTCTGTACAAAGAGAAGTTTCTTTTCTTTTTTACATCCAGTAATGACTAGTCTGGTCCTGGGGAAATGAAATAACGTGGAAGAAAGAAATCCGTCCTCAGGTTCTTCTTCTTTTTCTTCCTCTGCTTTCCCCCCACGTCTGTTCGCTCTTATTTCGTTTCTTTCCTCGGAGTTGTCCGTCACCAACGCATAAACGATCTTCGGGGCGATAGGACCAAAAAAAAAAAGCCCACGCACGTGGAGCGTGTATGTGATGTATTCTCTGGGCTCGGGTCTGTCTGCGCTGGGCTCTGTTAGATCTACATTGAATTGAACGTGGCGAGACTGTGCTTGTGTTTGAAGAGTGCGGCGTGGCTGGGACACACAGCCCCTCGCGCGCCTTCTCTCGCTCTCTCTCTCTCTCTCTTTCTCTCTCTCTCTCTCTCTCTCGCTCTCACACTGTCTGTCTCTTTTTCTCTCTGTCTTTGCCGAGCACGGACTGAAACCAAGAGAGAGAGAGAGTGTGTGTACGTGTGTGTGTGTGTGTGAGAGAGAGAGAGAGAGAGTCGGAGGGGTGACGTCACACAGCGAGGTCCCACTTTTTTCTATTTTTTTGGGATCAACTCCGCCCCCAAGTCCACTACAGGAATATGCACTTGGACATGGCTACGTTACAGGATGATTTGTGTATGTGGGTGTGTGCGAGCTAGTGGGTGAGTGTTTGGGTCTGACTATGTAATTATTTTTTTCCCAGTCGGTAAACCGTGAGAACACGAGTGCATGTGTGACACCGCATATGTCTGCGTATGTTAGTTATGCTACAGCTATGTTATTACGAAGGAGGAAAGTAAACACATACTGTATGTGGTACAACAGACTGAACATTATGGAGGAATTTAGATAAAACGGTTCAGAAAATTGAGAAAAAAATGCACTTTCCATAATACGCTATTAGGGGATTCAACTGCAGTAAACGGATAGAAAGGATGCAAAAATAACTACATTATGATGCCAGTTTGTAAAAAGTCTAAATGCATGCTTTGTCAGGCCTGTCTGCAAGACTACAAGCAAGAAACTTTAGAAAACACTCTTTTTTTCCGAATGTAGTTCGGATCAGATCATATAAACCACATGATGCATTTTTACATTACATCATGTTTTATATGCTCAATAGAGGTTTTTTAACTTAATGTGAATATGATGTTGTAGCTGTCAAATAGATCCAGCACAGTAAAAATGCAATATATTCCATCTGAAATGTAGTATGCCTATGATGAGTATGAGGATAAAGTACAATCGAATTTAAAACACTATACCTACCTCAGGATATTAAGTTCAGTACTTAAGTAAATATACTTTAAATCCTTAAAGGTGCACTGTGTAATGTCTGGGCACATGCTCCAAACAAATAGGGGGCAGCATTTCACCTCTACTACTTGATCTATACCAGGGATTCCCAAAGTGCGGTGAGCGCACCCCTGGGGGTGCGCGAGCTGCCTCCAGGGGGTGCGCGAGAGGAAAAATGTAATGGTGGTCTAATGGTGTAATAATTGATATTAAATATAATTTTAAAAAATGTAAGTGGGATTTTTCACAAAAACATGAATTATAAAAATTCCCTTTGTAACATTTAAATTTAAAAACTTACAATTTAATAAATAAATGCACTTCTGCTCCTGCCGCCAGACTGTCTTTTACGTACACACACGTACACGTAGCCTAGCTTGTGCAGCTAACGTCAGCTAACAGCTAACTTCATTCATTCAGCAACGTTCATGCAAATATGCTAAATTGGCTGAAATCTGGGAAACTGTCAGGTGGGACATCTGAAGCTATCGGTCATAAAAGAGGAGAGGGACAGAGAGAGAGAGAGAGAGAGAGAGAGAGAGAGGAATCGGTGGCGAGAGAAACGGAGAGGTGCGTTGGGGAGAGACCGGGAGAAGAAATCGATCGGGAGTCAGAGGAAGATGAGACGGAGGAGACCGAAAAGGAGGAAGGGATTGCACAGACAAATCGGGAGCACATAGGCCCATCGCGGAGTCGAGGTGAAAAAAGAGGAAATATGATGAAAATGATCTGGTCTGGGCTTCACTTGGATTGGCAATGCAGATTGCCCAAAGCCACAGTGCGTGGTGTGCAGCGAGGTGCTGTCTGAAGCCCTCTTATTTACGTCGCCACCTGAACACCAAGCATGCCAGTGCAAGTCAAAAGCCCCTTACATTTTTTATATCGAAATCGGAGGAGTTACAAAACAGCCCAAAACAACTGCAGTCTCATTCATGTGTTGGGTCTACAAAAAAACGCACTACGGGCTTCATATCTGGTCAGTTACAGAATAGCAAGAAAGGAGCTACCGCACACAATTGCCGAAGACGTGTGCTCGCCAGCTGCCAAAGAGATGGTGGAATGTATGATTGGAGAGAGTAACTTTATTGTAATTCGATTCAGATTAATGTAACCGCTATGTATGGTTAATTGTAAATTAAATGTGATGCAATCTGCCTCTGAGCCTGTGCGTGTGTCCTCGCCATCCTTATTGCTCTTTCAAAGTGACGCCTTGTGTAACTGAAATTTATTGAAACTTTGTTGCAGTGTTTCAGGGCGTTTTCACACCCGTAGTTTGTTTGCTTTGTTCCGATTCAGGGATTAATATGATACAATGTTGCAGTTGCCCCTTTGTTCGGTTTGTGTTCACACTGCAACATTTAACAGCGGACTAAATCTTGTAAACAAACGCCACGCAAACTGTTCTCTCATTGGTCCGATTGTTATGCGACTATAAATAGGCTCTGTTGATTTTTTTTTTTTTAAAGGTGTGGGGGATTGGGGGTGCGTGAACCCGGTTGGGATGTAGAAGGGGGTGCATGGCCTAAAAAGTTTGGGAACCGCTGATCTATACAATCTGAATATACAATCAACAGTTATGAAGTTCTAACAAACCCACAGCAGGGCAAAAATAAGCTAAATTCGACCAAACTGTTGAAACTCCGAGAGACGGTCAAAATAACACTACGACCTTAAAATCTTCATGTGTGGCTCCATCTGTTTGTTTGCTGTGCCGCAAAGCAAGGACTGTACCGTCCATGTATGTTTGGATAGTTTGTTTGTGAGATCTAATCCAAGGTGGCATAAATGAGGGAACCACTCGCCCTCCCCACCACCAGAAGTCCACTCCGACGGGAGTGGAGACGGGGGCAGCCCAGGGAGACAGACCTTCAGAGAGCAGAGTTGTAGCAACACAAATGCAGCGTGGGGTCTGATCCCTGGGCCCTTCTCGGACTCCCCGCCAGATCAGCAAAACCTTCTGTTGCAGACGTCACACAGGTTAGACCCCGGGGCTGCCGGTAATCACAGCACGCTGCGACTCCCGGCGCCGGGGTTTGAGCTGGCTGAATGCTAGTTGCTACAACTAACCGCCAACTGAAGAACTGCTGCCTGCCCTCCTGCCGGCAAAGTGGTCTCCTGGTGGCGGCGAGGACGAAATGAAAAGAAAAAGACATTTTCTCGTTTCTGCAGACTGGACGCTACAGTGACGGTGGTATTACAAGACAATACGGGCTGGGGATAGCTGTTTAGCATGCTCATTTCAGGAGATGAATCTACAATTCAAGACATAGACGTGTTTCACAAAAAGTCAACACTGTAACCTCGTGACATGTTGTTGATATTACTTATGTTTTTCATTTTTCTGAACTAAAATTCTGGCCAGATCTTACACACTGCACCTTTTAAGCCAGTGAGAGTTAAAGCCTGGCATAAATGGATGCTTCATGGTAGTAATGTCAGTGCAGACTCCATAAAAATGCCAACATGTACAATACGATGATTACAAACTCATCACTAACAGCCACACTATAGGTCCCTGTAGAGATATATCGATTTTGTTGTCAGGCTGGGGCTTGAATGTGTGTGCATGCCTGTCATCTAGCATTTTGTTTATTTTTATCAAAGGCAGTGCTTCAGTATGTCGGGAAAGCTGCCTTCACATACCGCATCGTGTACTCAAGGTCAGCCTGTCGGAGCAGCCAAGCTGAGCAGCAACCTCTATAAACCATGTATAACGATCACACATTTCATGTAATGATTCTAAGGCGTGATTGATTCACGTCCACCTTACTGCAAAGACATAACGGTGCACACAGCAATGCATAAAGGGACAATGTTGCTCCTGATAACACAGTCAAGTGTAGGGTCCTCTGATGTAGGGCTATACAGAAAAATAGCAGCAATGGCCCGGGGAGACAGATGACTATGACCAATTGTGTTTTGAGAAAAGTTGCTTTTTTGTGGCAGCAACCCAAGCCTTCTGATGAACAACCCAGCCCTGCAGACACCAAACATTCAGCATCCAGCAATAGTACTCTGAGAGACAGACTACCGCAGTCAGCAGATCTGTTCCTTTACCTGCACTCAGACATGCCATGTATCCGATTGAGTAAGTAACTAGGATAGTGATTCATACCTGCAAATTATACCCAGGCTCCATTTATTAAGGGCAGCATACCAGATACCGCCTCCACGTGCAGATTTATAGGCCAAAAGAAAGTGCTGGTTTTTGTGACAATGAACAATAGAGAAACTTGATGAAATTACTGTGAGGTGAACTATTGCCCTCGACTGCTAGCGATGAGAAAACACGGTGGGAGTGATAGCTTGTTGTGTCTAGAGGCACAATGTACTAAAGATCACAAATGTCTGATTATCTAACTTTCGCCGAAGCAGTTGTTTGGAAAATGTTCATATTTATCAGGAGTATAGACTGAAGGCTGGAACGCGGTCCTGGTTGTGCACAAGACATCCAACACTGATAAAGCTCTTTCATAAAATGGTATCGGCCCTTTAGCACGAGGCCTGCCGACGTTCACCTCCGATGAATGACTGTAGGGGGTCTTACTCTTTTTCAAATCCCTCCAACGTATTCGTGATCTTTGAATATAATTGGATGACACTAGTTAGTAGATTTATAATCTAACCTTGTGCTTTCATATTCTTGGCACCAGCTCCAGCAGTGATACTGCAGCACTTGTTTGATAAATGGGTGCAAGGGTAGGATTCATCAAGAGCCTGGCCTATCATGGCTGAACTTTGTCGCCCAACAGGACACGGTGGTCTATAAACCATGTGTCCTTCAGTAAGAGGGATCCAAGACAGAGAGAACTTGAGTGCCGGGCTGAGATGCGGCATTATCGCGTGCTGAAGTTCGCCTATTAATACTCTTGACAGTGGGAAGGCCGTTTAACTCACTTGGCAAATGTTTTCTTTGTTGGACAACGACACCACATTACTATTAAGTGAGCCAACAGTGTTTGATAAACTGCCTAAGGCACGTTTATATCCATCCACACACGTGTGGGGTCAGGTAAAGTGTAGCACTGATTGACATTTACTTTGAAAATACAATGCAAATGCAGCTAAGGATGCATGTTTATACAATCAATGTGCATTTGCTTCGGATGGGTGATGTGAGCAAATCGTCCGTTTGTGTTTTTCCTGCCCACACAGGAAATATATGGGGGCTATTCAGATTTCACAAAAAATAATTAGCATTGAATATTCTCATTTATTTCAAGTCTGTTCAGTTATCTCCCCTTTTTTTTGTCTTTTCCATACTGAAAATGGCAGTGGGTTGCCTTACAGGCTGCCAAAGAATAATTGAATGCCATATTCTATAATGTGTTAAGTAAGGGCTAGTATTCATTAGTAGCTAAAAATCACTCTCACCATACATATTTATATATTGTTCCATTTGTTGTTACACAGAGTATCAGAACCAAAGTTAAATATCTTGGCAACTACTGGATGAATTGCCATTCAATTCTCTACAGATATTCATGGTCCCCAGAGGATACATTTTCACTTTCAAAATGCCCTTACTTTTCATCTAGCGCCACAAGCAGGTCAAAGTAGGTACGTATCCTGTGAAATATCTCGACATCGACCAAATACCTGCAAAATAATCGCATGCCCATCAGCCTTGAGAAGTACTTGGTGTTTAGTGCTAGCTAGCAAAGTAGTATGCTAGAGTTGGTGGATACCGTGTACTTAAATGGTACATCTTCTCTCAGCACTGTCTTTAGAGGTGGCAATGTGGACTATGCAAGTAACTGAATGAAGCAAATCAATTATAGATTCGGTAGGGTTTCTTTTCCAGGGTGCAGTGTTTATCCCAGTGGGGATAAAGGTTAAGAAACAAACAGGCAACACGGGTAGAAAACCAATCAAGTTGTTCTTTAAGTTGCAAAGAAAGTTGTTTGCTTTTAGTCTGCAAAAAAAAAAACAGTGTTTTAAGTGATGCTTGTCGGATACATTTCCACTCAGGAAAAGGCTCAGACTGGATTTTGTTGCTAAATAGGCTGAGGTCAGTTCCATTGTAACTCAATCCAATAACTGCCATACCAGTTTAACACTTGAGATGTGGGAGGGCCGACAGCTATTTTAGAATGATTTTATTTCTGAATAAGTTGCATGTACTTCTGATCATGCAGCCTATTTATAATTCTGCAAACAAAACTGTCAATGTCGCATTTAATGTGAGACGGACAGACGTGAAAATACTATATCGTTCACTATCAATCTCCCTATAGCCTGGGGTGCAGGCCTTTTCACCCTTGACAAGTTGTTGGCGAATTACAAATGACTGTCAGTCAAGTCATTACAAAGACGACACCATGTATAATACGGCGGACAAGAGAGACACGTCGTCTGAATCAAAAACAAGGGCTGTTGTGTTCAGCCCCTCGCGCCCCAGAGATGATACATTTATAGTCCCCCCCCTTCCTCCTCCTCAACCCCGATCAAGTAAACCAGTCATCGTAAAATTAATTTCCCCATCAAGCGAGACTCACCCTCCTCAGGATAACAATCTATTTTAAGCGGATAAATCTAATCCAATGTGTTGAGATTGACTTGTTTATGGCCGCTGCCCAAGCAGTAAAGAGAGGTAGGGGTAGGGTGATGGGTGGTGGTGTTAGGGCGGGGTGAAGCGACAAATACCAAGGTGATATTACACACATCTCCAAGGCAGGAAAAATGTAAACCAACACTCAAGTGTAGTCCTTGGCCGAGACATCTTATACCTCTCTCCTTCTTAGAGCCTGTCAGACATGATGGATGGATAACCATGCAGCCATGCTTTCACGAGCATTAATAGCCATTATTATGTACATGATAGGGAAGAAGTGGTACATTTATTGGTCTGATGTCCGATAGCTACATCTGGAGCCTTACACAATCAGTGACGGCGTCTATATAATTCACATAACATGGAAAAACAATGACAGCGGTGTAACGTGTCCCCCCGGGCGAAAACACTCTCCAACGCCTCCTCTAGCCCGATTATTAAATTAACCCTATCAAGAGTCAAAGTAAAAATGTGGGCGAAACATATTTAGTTATTATTTAATAAAAGTTTTACACTGAAAACTCAGCTAATCTGCTTCATCAGGACTATGTGCTTGAAGTTTGATTATATTTGATTGACAAGTCAGGGAACATGATCAAACAACCCCACAACTTTATTTGAATGTTGCTAACTTTAAAAGGTGCACAGCAATGTAGGACGTCGACGTTTTATGTAAAACAAACCGGTTCTAAATATGTCAGAAAACGCTGAGTTGATGTCAGGCCCCCATCGCTCATATAAAAGAGGCGAGCGAGCAAAGAGCACTGTGGTAATACATTAGCTCTCACTGGTGGCGCTGCCAGCAGTTTGACGTTAGATATTAACTATATTTGGAGCAGCTGACTGCAGCCTGGTGTCACAATACCTTCAGAGCTCACTGCATGTAGTCTTAAACCCTGGTGAAGCTGACGACATGTTTAGTCTGCTGTGACATTGCCTCAGATTGGAGGAGCTGACTGCAGGCTTATCTTACATGTTTGATCAGCTTTGATTAGCTTTCAAGTAGCTTTTGACTAGAGTACCCAAGAATAGCAAAGGACACAGTGGTGAGACCACCGAAGCAGGCGTGACTACAGCCTGTGCTGTATGGAGGCAGCATCCATTTCTTGTGTATGTTCGTGTTTATCATCCATAGTTCAGTGTGCAACAATGCATAATATATTGTCTGCCACAGAGAGCATATTGTCAATGAAAAACGCAATAGGCTGCACTCCTAAAGAGGGCGACTTGAACTCTTACGTGACCTGAACCGCTCCTCCTGTTACTGGGCACGCCGTGACGAGAGGCATGCGCTTACTCATCTGTACTGGAACTGCTGAGTCATGAGTAGTCAATATCACCTTATTATGATGTCGAGCGAAATCAGATTCACGACGAGGCCCGTGGATGGGACCTCGGTGTGATTTAGTTTATTGTTGGCATGGGGTGCAATGAGCTGAAAAGCAATTAGGTCCATTAAGAGATCATCTGGGATGGCACGAGCAGCCATTGGTGTGTGTGCGGCAACCTGCTCAGAGAATCGAAGAGAGACTGCGGTGGCGAGGGAAATGGGCTTAGACAGATTGAGTCAACTCCTGCCTGACGGAGTCCCTCTGTGGGACTCGGCTCAGGACACCTGTCCGGTGAAACCATGCAAATTTGTATCTGAATGTGTGTGTGTGTGTGTGTGTGTGTGTAGTGTGAGCATGCGCATGCAAATGGTCTCTGTGCTCGATGTATGAGCCCCGAACAAGTTGGCTGTGACTATAAAATTGAGATGGAGAATGAGGAGTGGATGGCAGACCATTCCTGACCCCGTAAACACGTCACTCTTAATTGTGAACCTGCATGAAGTCCCATTTTACAGCTGTGGAGGGCGCTTCCTATTAGAAAAAGAGGCCGTACATAAGCAGTAAAATTGTAAGGAGCACGCGCACGCTCCTTCAAGCCGGGGGACATCCGTCACCACGCACTGATAGATGCATTAGCCGCTCTGCTTTTGAGTTATATTGTGTGCCGTTTCCCTGCGAATGCAAAACATCCCAAAACAATGAACATGTGGTCTGTGAGCTCTGTGCACATATATTATAAGCTGCCGCTGAAATGTGTTGTTGATTAATCAATTTGCGAAATGAATCAATGGCAATTTCAATTATTGACTAACCATTAGTCACTTATTATGCAAAAGTCCAAACTCCAGCTATTTAAATGTGGGAACATATTGCATGTTCTTGTTCTATTTCTTCCTAAATACGATGTATTTGGGTTTTGGACTTTCTGACTACTCAAGCAATTCAACCTTACCTTATGTTATAGGCTTTGGAAAATCGTACTTTGATATTTTCTCTATTTTATTTTATTGACTAATTGATACGTTGAAAAAACAGATAACTTTTGGGGATAAAAAGATTACGGTCAAGTCAAGGGGCAAAGTGATGTTTTCTCTTTTTTAATTTCTTTACATATTTAATAGTTGTGGGAGACATGAGTGTTGCATATACTCTAGTGTGGTCGTATGGTTTTATACTCCACCTCTGCTCCCAAAGCAGTGGTTGAGGAAGGCCTTTGATATGAACCTCCACAGGGAAGATAAGATGAATATTGTGAAGAGTACTGATGTGATAATGCAACACTGTTTTGATGTTGTTACAGATCTCATTCTCTTTTTTTCTTTGTAATTCTCCATCTTGGCTGAATTCGCATGGCTGTGTCCGATCAAAACGTATGCACTCTTTTCCTGCGTGTTGATCTTTTCCCATCTCCCTCTGCTCCCCTTCAATGTCCTTTCATTTATTTAAATAGTCCCTACTCTAAAAGCCTTTTTAACTTTTCCTGCCATCATCTTATCCCTGTTATTTGCTCATCCACTACCCGCTCTACATCAGCTCTTTCTGCTCTCCACCGCTCTAACTTTTCTTCCCAAAACTAATAGTGACATACATCATCTCTGTCTATATCTCTTACCTCCACTCCCTCTTTCTCCATCTCTCTCTCTCTCTCTCCCTCCCCCTCCCTCTCCCTCTCTGTCTTTCAGCGTGTGCGGGCTGGCATCGGGTATTTACGAGAAACCTCTCACCATAGCCGATTGATCACGGCCATTGTTTGCACTGGGTCCTCCATTTTACAGTGCAGTGTTCATGAAAAGGAGCTTTTTCCACTCTCGCTATCTGTCAACCCCCTCAACCCCAAAATATATTCTCTCTCTCCCTTTCTCCTTTTGGCCAGTGATCCCCCGCTGACATTTTCACAAGCACACCTTCATCAATTTCACACCGCCGATGCCCTCTTATGCCAGTGAGGAAGGGAGGAGGAGGAGGAGAATTGATCGGAGTGTTGACAAAGCTGGCTTGAAAAGGAAGTCAGGGAGTGACAAAGTTCTTCAAGCGGAGGACAGATAGGAGATGGAGGGTCATCGATATATGTTTTGTCAAAGTCGACTAATGAAACATCTGAATGATGCCAAAACAAGTGTTCTGATTCAAATATCTCCATTAGAGTCTATGAAAATCTATTTTTCATGGCGTTGACCATGAAGTGTGACAGTGTGAGCCTCTGCATCTCAGCTTACCATTTGCTGCCCCCTGTAGTTTGCCTCTTTCTCATTACTTCCTTCCAAAGATGAGTCATGCAACTTATGCTATAAAGCCAATAACGCAATAAAAGGTGTGATGGAAAAAGCCAACCAGAAGGTAAACATCCCCCTGTGCTCACTTCCTCCCTTTAGTCTTGGGAAATTAGGCCATTCTATCATCAGCCAACTGGTGCATTTATGAGCCGCTGAAGTAATTGGCGGTAGCGGCGAGATCTCGGCTGAGACAAAAGGCAAGCGCATTCACCTCGACAGAGCCTTCAGCGAAACGCTTCAATGAAATAACAGAGAGGAGATAGAGGAGGAAGAAGCGAGTGGAGCAAAAGAGAGAAGCAAGGTGCCTCATTCACTGGCTCAGGGGTTTATGGGATTGCTTCCAGCTGTCACTCTGTCGTGAATCCGTAGCACCGTAATATCTTAATTGTTTCAAATTAAATGCTCGTAAAATGGCAAAGGAAATGAGTTTTTTTTTTTTCTCTGGCTAATCCAAAGCAGCCCCTTGACTTACATCTGGGCCCGCTTTAAGTGAGAGGCGGCTTAAAAGGTGGAATGGCTCCCACATGAGATGGCTATGGATAGGCTGCTGTGGAATTAGTCTTTATAGGTTGTGAACTACTAACCAATTACTGTGCATGTGTGAATCAGGTGTGAATCAGGTGTTTCGTAGCTCTCTTTTTTTCTTCCTTTTCCTTGTCTCCTTTATAATTTCCCCTGTCTCTACATCTTCATCTTGCCCCCCTTCTGTCATTCTTTCTCTACATGTGTGCACATGAGTTTATGTGTGTACTTATATATGTTTATGTGGAGGATGTGTGCACGCAGAGGCTTATCATAATAAACTGTCTAAATATCCTGCAGGGATATCACACATTTAGTCCCCCCCCCCCCTCACCCCACCATCTCCCTCCGGCACTTCTGAGACCTCAGCTCATTCCACAGCACACAGTCAAATCACTCAAGCAGCTAAAGGTCCTGAATGACATCAGCCTTGCTGTCAACTACACTCGCACAAATGTATGCATGCATACACATGATGCACACACCCATGTTGGCATACATGCAGACGCATACAAAGCCCTTCCTACCTCAGTCACCAAGAATAATCAGCGGACATACTGCTATGAACTCGTAGCACGTTCTATACATGCAATTTACACACTAAACACGTGCATTCTGTGATGGAAGGATGAGATGCTTCTCATGGCTTTGCTGACCACAATTCCCAGTCAGAATGGATATCAGAGTGTCCCATTAGCTCCCGTTAACTTGACATCTTTTCTTCCATTCTTGCACAAATACCAGCTCAAAATGAAGCTCCTAACAGGCAAATCCAGCAGACAATTATATGCCATTACATCTGCAAAGTGGTTTTGTGGTGGGGGGCTGTAGGTGGCTGTGACGGGTAGGGGCAGTGAAGTCGATTATCATAAAATGAAACACCAACTGAGAAGGCCTGACACCTCTCCACTTGGAACCAGACACTGATTGAAAAAAAAAAAAAAAGAAGCTGAAGCATCATCATTGCCTCACAATGCAGAGAGTGGCTTTCATTCTACACAGCAGATGGTGATACACAAGTGCCACGGTAAAAGTGAAACTGAAAAATGCTTGAAAAGTTCCTGACACTTCTGCCATCAACAGTGCCATCTGCAGTTAGTATTCTAGAGGAAAGCAGTGTCGACATTTGACAAGTGTTATTTGGTGACTTTGTCAACACGTCTCTCAATGAGATCCAGACTGCAACAATAATAATGTTATTAATAATAATGACTATATGTTTTCTTGTATCCCCCATAATATTTTGGATCAGATAAAATCTGAAAATTACGATGAAACATGGAAATTTGAAAATATGTATTTATTTGACAACTGACAAAATTACAGGGCTGACTGCTGTATTCTGAACTAGCTATCAGGGTATTTCCATTCATTTGCAGATGCTTAAACTGCACTTATTAATATATTTATCCAAATTTGGAATGTGTTAATGTGTCTGATGTTGTGTTGTCAGCTCTTTCTGCTGCCCCCAAGTGGCCTGACAGATTGGTTATTATTGCAGCTTTACGTTACACAGAGCAATGTTTTTCACCAGATCAGCTGAGCTCATCAAAGGGAGAAAACATGCCTGAATATAATAGAGGACAATCATGGCATGGAATCAGTCTTTTTCACAGCAGACATTTTGACTTATTGTGGGGAAAGCACAGGTGTTACGAACAACGTTAATGACAGCTCCGTTCTATTCGAAAGTCCCAGTAAGCCATGACAGTGTGACAGTGAGCCCGTATGCATAATACCAGAACCCTGAAACTGAATTAAATTATTTAAATGTCTGTCTAAGTCTATCCTGAGGTGAGACAAAATACGCTGAGGCCCCACCATGATGATGGCCTTACGATTCTGGGTGCTGTAAGGACAAATGTTTGCACCCCAATGTCCTTCACTGAATCCATCTTTTCATTTCCTCTGCCCAAACTCCACATTGAGGTCCTTATTCTACCTCTGACCGTTTAAATGTCTCATCTGCGTGCCGCGTTGTTTCAGTGCGCTGCAGAGTATTCTCCATCCTCTCCTCTGGTGCTTCACATCCCATCTCTCCCCTCTAATCTCTACTCCTGGTCCTTTCATTTCCATGTCTCTCCGCTCCTCCCCTCCCCTCTCTTCCCTTCTCACGCTGTATTTTCTAGCATCCTCATTCCCTTTTCTCTCCCCTCTCATGTCCCTCTCATCACCTCCACTCCTCCCATCCGTTTGGTTTTGTTCCGTCCCCCCCCCCCCCCCCTGCACACTACACAACTTCTCCTCCTCTTCCTTGCTCCCTCGTGTGCTGTTGGATCCTCTTCCCGCCGTCCTCTCACATTTTCTGCTTCTCTGTTTGTCTCCCTTTACCATTGGTATTACCTTTTCGGTCCTGTCTGTCTGATTATCTTGTTACTACCGCTTTAGCAGCAAATTCTCTTGACCCGATCTTTACATGTTCCCGTTCAACATCTCCTTTTTGTCACTTTGACTTTTGTCTTTGCGCTACTTAACCAGCCTTTATTTGTCTTCTCTTTCCTTTAACCTACCCTCCGCTAGTTTTTCTTATGCCCCTATGCCAGAATATGTGCTCTATTACAGCCGGTGTCGCACTCTGTCTCACTCTGTCCTCTCCTCTCCTCTCCTCACTCTCTCTGCCATTTTTGTGGCCTTTCGCTCTGTGCACATCTAATGGCTGGGGTGTAATCCACTGGCTAATCTGCTGACAGCCTGTGTGACAAGGCATTAGCTTTGTGTCACTGCCTGCCATGCTGCTTCTCAGCGTGTGTGTGTGTTAGAGCGCGAGAGAGTAGAGAGAGAGTCTATGAATGCTAGTGTGTCCGCATGCAAACGCAATATGTTTGTAAAACTTTGTGTATGGGGTGTGAGTAATGGCTTATGTGTGTGTTGCTCCATGTCAACTGGATGCCCAAGCATATAATTGACACTGTAGCTCCTCGATTTTGCATGGCCTTTCACCTTTACATTTTTTTCCACTACTTATGTCCACTGCTGCACTTTCTTTTTTTTCTTTCTCTATGGGTGATAGCAATTTTAATAAGATGCAAGGTCAGAGTGCTGGTGGATACGGCGAGAGGCAGACAGGCCAAAGTTGCCTTGTCAGGTTGCCCCTCTGCTCTGTCAGGCATCCAGCCGTGTCAAATAGGGCTCCGTTTGGAAACAAATATTGGATTTTCTATTGTTTCCACCGGAAAAGTTTGGACATAATTGTATTTGGCACCAAACGCTGCTGCCATTTGCTGCTTATTGACTCATAACATCATTGATTGATCTGTTAACTATGTTTTTGATTATTTGATCAATTGTTTAGTCGATGCAAAGATATTGAATACTGATAAAAGAGAGAAAAGCAGACAAATCACATTTAAAAAGCTGTATCCAGCAAATGTTTTGCATTTTTGCTCATGACCTTAAAAGGTATCATTAATGAATCACTTATTAAAATTGTTTTTGATTAACTAACTGTTCCACCCCCTGGTTCCGTTGGGTACGTCCTGTGGCTCCGCATATGCGCCACAAAAATCTCCTTCGTCATCTCAGTCGCCATCTCTACTTCACCAGCAGAACTCACCTCGCACTTGGCCACATTTTATCTCTTTTTTTGTTTAGCTTCTGTCCCTTTCTTTAGTGGTCCTCTCCTCTGTCTCCACCTGAGTGATCCTGTTATCACAGCTGACCTGTCGCTAGATCTGTCAACAGCCACAGAGATTACACCGAAGGCCGCGGAACACATTGGGCTCCCCGTTGGAAGGGGGTGGGGATTGCCTGATCCCCTGATGCTGATAAACTGGCCGAGGCTTTGGGGATTCAAGAAGGTCCCGTCGGGAATTGGGTAGGGGGATGTGTGTGTGTGGGGGGTTGCTATAGTCAACCTCAAGTCTACTTCTAATCACTGGGCCTTTCAGAGGGGATAAGGGAAAGGAGAATGGGAGCTTGGTTTGGAATGGAATTAGGCCCTGATGGAGCTGGGGATAAGGTTGTTTGGACTTTGATTTGATCACACAGTTTGCTTGAAAGCTTGAGAGTAGCATGTTTGATCAAATCTATACTGCCAACATGCTGTACAGCTTGGGTTAAATACATTGGCAGTAACAAAAACAACAACTCCTATTTGAACCTAAGTCAACAACATGCATGTGTCATGCACATGTCACTTTGCGTTTCGTAGCTGCTCATAATTGATATCATATTAGCCGTATTGGCACGGATCTGCCAATGCCTTCTGAACGGAACATTTTCCAGCTAATGAATCATAATCCCCGGGGAACTGGGATTCATTTCATTCATACTAATTTCTAGGTATTCCTTGATCCATCCCTCCAACTCCCCCCCCCCCCCCCCCTTTTTTTTTTTTTTGACTGTTGCCACATGGGGGATACTTCTGCCATTCAAGTGAGAACAGAGCACAATTATCATTGATTCATGCGCCATAAAAGCAAAGCAGAGTGAGACAGACTCTTATGAAACGGGGCTTGCCAAAGTACTGTCAGAGCTGGAGTTTGATGGCTCACTCGTCCGTGGCCTCCGCATCATGTTGTCTTCACCAGCTGTTGTTTGACAGAAAGGGATTCTTCCCGCAGTGTGCAAAGACACAGCTATCAACTTAAGAGGCTTGACAGCAGCTCACTATGGGGCCGTTTTTCTTCTGCATTATATTAGGCCTTACTGGTGGAGCATCTGCAAATGGCTTAACGCGATACAACAGCAACAAATTCTGAAAGAAAATCCCTGAAAGCAGAGTGGACCCCTGGTGGTCTCTTTCTCCATAAAATAGCGTGATATTTCTTTACAATTTTGGATTATATGTATGTTTGTAAAATACACCATAAAGATTTTCTTTTGGATTTGATGGTGGCTTTATGTCATACTATTGTGAGTGCAAGGGAACCAAGGCCTAGAGAAGTGCAGCAACCAATAGAGTCTTGGGAAGCACTGAAATAAACTGCCTTTTATTGATCGGCCCTAATTACAGGAGTCAATGAAATTTATCTTTTTCAGGCTTGCCAGAAGCCTCTAATATGCCATACTGAGTTGAGCACTCACTTCTAATGGTGAGTGATCAAATGACAAACTGTTCTGCTAAACAAAAGCAGTACAGAACAAACAAGGAGGGGGATAAAATCCAGTCTGGAGCTACATTGCCAAACAAGGTTGTCACGGCTCAGCATTTTCAGTTTTTATACTCAGTGTCTGAACAATTGATAGCAAATCATAAAATATACCACTACCTGCTATTTAGTGTGGCCTCCCAAAAAAATCTAAACCGTATTGTAGAAAACAAAACCTGCAATGCTTATGAGCTCTCTTTTCGTTTTTTTGTTTTTCTTTGCTCCTTTCAGTATTCAGTCAACTTTAACCACGTCAGCAAAAAAGGCGCAACTGCATTCTCCATCTTCATCACTGCAAATCAGCATAGTTGAGCCAAACCCAGCCCCTGCCTATGTAGATGGTAAAATTCAATGAACAATACAATGCATGCTACGAGGCTTGTTGATGCTGATTGTGAGAGCAGAGCCGAGCTCCCAACACTTAGTAGATCATCGTAATTAAAACATAAATTGGAGGTATTGAGCTGCATGGAGTCGCCAGCGCGGGCTCCAGGGAAGCATTGATTCATGCATGCACTTGGAAACAATCGCTCTGATTTGGTCGGAGTAAAATATAGAAGTCTTGTAAATAAAATCAATAGCAAACAAGCGGCCCGGGCTCCTCAAATAGTAGACAGTGAATTACAATCAGGCTAATGATGCTGGAGGCATGAGCGAGCATGGGCACATGGGAGGAATGCAAGCTTTACAGTGAATGCAGGGTCAGATACAGCACGTCTAAAATATGTGTCCGAGGCAAAATCTCTTATTGGATGAGTATTGATTGATTTTGATGGCCCAGTGAGATGTTTGAAAGAAACTCAGGAAAGACAAGACACTGGTTGCACAAAGGTTTGTCAGGTCAGTCCTCATTATATAGACTCGTGTACAAATATACACTGCACCTTTTTAAGCTTAACAAGTTGGCGTCCGCAGACACCAGTGCTTTGTGCCGTGGTTCCATGTTTGGAATTATACACCTGTTGACGACTAACGCAAAAGAAGAAAACATAAACCATAATTTGTTGTTTTTTTCACAAATGTTTGGAGAAGCAATGAAAACTGTTTTTAGAACCCAGAATAAATCCCCTTAAAAGGCAAATTACAGCTAAATATTGAATCCGAAATATCCTTGTAAACTGTTAAATTCTCCCCCCAGAAACATCTTTTCATTTTCTTTTCGACTGGCATGAACACAGCTAGGCACTGTGGAGCTCTATCTCAATCAGCCATATTTGTTCGTTTGAAAGCAGTCCTAATTTACCCCGAAAATTAGCCCTACTTAAGACAATCAAGAACAAGAAAGCTTCGTGCAACCAGTGGACTTTGATGTGCATCTGACACCAGAGTCAAAGTCTGTCTCCTGATGAGAGGTAATGGAAAGGATCAGGGTCTAGCGTAATAACAGCACAGCCCTGATTCAATCTTTATTACATGCCATTTACGTTTATACTGAACAATAACACATTCTGATAAATATGCACAAAATGCAGGTCAATATAATATAATGTACACACCTGCTGCAGTGCAAGGCCTTGATGAAGATGTCCAGTAGGTTTGCATTGCTAAACGAGTAACTTAAGCTCGTTCATCTTGGATATGAATGGTCCGCACTGAAGGGTCTGCTCAGGAGGTTACCTGAGGTATAATCTAATCTAGTAGAGCTGTACAAGTCTGGCTATTTACTGACTTTACTTCAAGTTCAAGGTTCACCTCCAAACACACTGCAGAGTTTTTTTTTTCTTCTCTTTGTAAAGCTAATATAGCGTGATGAGAGAACAGAAGCACAATGGTTGCTTTCTGCAGAGGTGCCATGTGCTATGGCTGAAGGAACATTCCCTGAAATGGCTCTGGGCGCACACCTGAACCCTGTGCTCCACATTTCTGATTTTACATCTTGAAATGTTGATGAAAATCAACAAGGCTGCACTCGCTACACAAACTAGAAACATGAACGGTATACTGGAGTTTAATTTATGCCTGCGTAATCTGTGATTTCTGGTCATGTTTCTTTGGACTAATCATGCTGTGGGCAGTGTCCTTCACTGCTGCCAGCCCTCACGTTGGGGAAAAGAGAGGGGTCAGGAGTGAATGGACACAAAGTAAAAGAGAGAGGACGGGGAGAGAAAAGCTGTTGCAGATGAGCGCAGGCATAACAACAGCTATGGGGAGAGGGGGAAAGAGGCTACAGAGAGAGAGAGAGAGTGGGGAGGATGTACAGGGAAAATTGGATAGGGAAACAACAGAGGGTCGGGAGAAGCAGTCAAGATGAGATAGCATGGGTAGAGTGGCAGCAGAATGAGAGAGGGTGGAAAGGAAGGAGAGAGGCAAAATTGGAGAAAAGCAAAGAAAGGTGGTGGAGGAGCAGCTTTTCCTATAGCCCTATACTGTATCCTTTCATCCGCCCTCACATCACCAGCCTTAAGAAACCCCTCTGCAAACTACACACAGACGCACACACACTAATTATTCCAAAAAGTGTCCTTTAACAGTAATAACAAGTCTACCTTTTGGCATCATAAACATTATTATTTTTTTATGAATTTTGTTGCCCCAGGGAATTGCTCAAAAAGGTAGACGGAAAGCCAAAAGAATATTTCCTCTAAATATATAAAAAAGGAGCCTCGCAAGGGAGATGAATATTGAAGCCTTTCCAGCTTGAGAGACAAAGCCAAAATAGAATGATTTGTTTTTCTTTTGTTCGACAGCAAATCAAAGGGGCCACTCACACAGGTATCGTAGTACAGACGGAGACAAAAAGACAAAAAGTGAGCATCTAAGTGCAAGCATATGTCCTGATGGAACATCTTTCCTTGTATTATCATAATAGTATTATATAGGGTCAAATCAAATTTCACTACATGCATTATGTATGCATAAGCATCGTAACACCTGAGCAAAGGCACACATGCACACAGCCCCAATGAATGCTAGGAGCAGATAGGAGACAAAGGAATTAAAGCGAGGCTGACTAACAGAGTATGACGTGTCCAAGGCCTTTGACTAATTATGCCCCCACTGCTACAAACTGTTCCCTTTCTATGATCCTCTGAAACAGGAGGCAGGGGAAAAGGCTGCAGCAATTACTGATGAAACCACCCCGTAAGTCAAGTGTGTGTTAGTCAGTGTCAGGATGTGGGAAACAGTTCTTTAATAAAGACACTTTATTATAAAAGGGTTCCATAATAGTTATTTAGTTTGAGATGGCTTTTGAACAATCTGGCATTATTTCAGTGACACTATTTTTCTAAATTGACCTCGGAAGTGCATGCTGAATGTGCTGTAACTACAGAGTGCAGTTCAACTTAATCAGCTAACGCAAATTGATTTGATGTAAATATCTATGAAAATAGAAGCAATTCTTTCAAACTCCACGATGTGAACTCAAGCGGTTCTCAGGTTTACCCTGTTTGGACTGGAGGCTGTTGAACCCGGTGAGGTGTTCTCTGGACTTAGCCCTCGCTTGCATGGCATTCATTGTCAAGTTGCCTTTAACTGAGAAGTAACTGCTACTCTACTGCGTGATTTAAGCTTGTAAAATGGATTTTCTATTTTATAATCTTCTACTTGTACACACTTATTACCCTTTTACACACGGTACCTTCAACGTCCTTTGGGTATAATTATCTAGGTGGTTTTATTATATGCTGTCGGTGTCCTTTATGGAAAAAGTATTCTGGAACCATTAGCTTTGGATAAGATGAAGCATCTGGCTCAAAAGACTAGGTAATGCCGGATGTTGCATATAATGTGTTCGGTGGAAGCTCTCTGGTAATCTATTCTTTTGCATGGATGAATAACAGTTCACGTCTTTCAAAGATGGACCAATTGTCAGACATTTATCCAAAATATCCCCCCTTTAATTGAATCTTAAGCTGCAAAATGCTTTCCGCGATCAAGTCGAAGGATGGGTAAAACGTCTTGTCAGTCTTTAGTGATTGGCTCACGTTTGTTCCCTAAATTCCCCACCTATTGATCAAACCCAGCCCCTGAATCCCATCTCGGTGAAACAGAGCCAATGAACAGCATCAAATGCACCCCCACTTTGTGGTAACGACGGGTGTATTTTATTTTTTTTTTTTACCTCCAAACTTTTCCACAATGCATCTACTGAGTGTTGTGTCAAGATGTTGAATGTATGCTCAGCAAACCCTAACCATACAAACCCAAGAAGATCGGCTTAGCTTTTGCAAACAAACTGCCCAAACAAACACCCACATAGATTTATGTTGTTGTCGAATGACCAACATGCTCACTTAGATTTGTGGCACTCCACCAATATACTTCACTGTTGCATGGGCAGCAGAGATGATGGGTGAGGCTGAGATGTTGCGGCATGCCATTTATCTCTGTCAGACGTGGTTGAGCACCAGTTCTTATTGGCTGGGCAGGATTCGTGATTGCTAAAGCGGCACCCCCAGTCTCTGAGACCATGCTAATTAAACAGTGGGGAGAAAAGAGCAGGGGGCCTTCACACTCTATCCTCTAAGGCTCCGTTCTGCTGCAACCAGCATTAGCACACACAGTTCTTCTGAGACGGGAGCAGAAATGGAAACCCAGCTTAAAATGTCATGACCCATCTTTGTTGTTGACCGTACAATGATTCTCGCCTCAGATGTGATTATAAAAGCTTACCTTTCAGCACTCAAGCGACCCTCCCAACAGTTCAAGAGCTGCAGGACGACAACAAACAACACATGTTAGAATGCGCTTTATTCACCGTCATAAAAGCTGTTATGATTAAAAAAAAAAAAGAAGAAAAGAGTTCAAGAGGCAGGGGTGAAGATTGTGATTGTTCCAACAGCGCAGTGATCTGCTGCCCTGAGCTTGAGCACACATTCAGTACTGCCATTTCCTTTTATAGTGTAAAGGGCAAGCATTTATTACCCACTGATTACATTCGGCAGGCATATGTGTCTGACACTTAAGCCCTTGTAATTTTCCAAGCCGTTACAAAAGCCCCTTCTTCACTGCTGATATTCAGTCACTGCTTGAATGTGGTATGTCTAACAGGGATTTCATTGGGGCACCAAAAAAGGAGTCGTGAGAACAAAGAAGAAATGGGAGTTGGGGGGGGGGGGGGCGCTGAGCAGCTTTTTAGTTTAGTATTAATTAAAATGTGGGCGGCACTCAAAAGGTCAGAGATTGACCAAAAGAAAGAGGAAAAAAGGGGGCACGTCACTGCTGATTGTGTGCATAAGGCGCTCAAGGTCTTGTAGATTAATGCAAGTTCACTTTCAAAAGGGGAATCAAGAGAGAATTAGTTGTGTGACTGATAAACAGCATATCTCCGTGCTCTGTTTTCTTCCCCTTTTTCTTTTCCAGCTGGGAGATAAAATTCAGGCTTGGCAATGGTTGCCATCGCAATTGATTCTGGCAGAGGAATATGACTGCAGAGTATGAGGGCTAAGTATCTGAATAGCTGCTGTCAAAATGCTGAAGGGGAATTTATTCCTAGTTTATATGCAAGCTATATCATGGAGTTACTGAGACTAAATGGCCACAGTTTGATATACAGTATGCTGTCATTCCACTGGCGTATAATCGCGGAGCTGTTCTAGACGCAGGCTTACGCGGTGCCGTGTCTGGATTCAGTGAATGCAATGGAAGCATCCAATAATTTGCTCGGATGTGACAAATCCTCTACATTTCAAAATATGAAATAGTCTTTGAACCGTTGTTGTAATTACCACAACCTTAATATTGGTCAATGTCAGCTTATGTGTGAACACTTTGTAAATCTGATACATTTGAGTTTGAAAAGAAATCCATTTTAAACGACGCTCGGCATCAATGATATGATAGGAATATAATGTGCGCATCTTTTGGGAAGGAGCCAAGAGTTAGGAAAGAGGAAATTGGTAGCCCCATTGTGTCTGATCTATCCCTCCAGTAAGAAAGGTGTCTTGACCGGTGGGGAATACAGAACATGATTAAAATGTACACTCCAGCAATCAGCAGGCAGTAAGGAGCCACCTGTCAGAGATCCTCCCGCCCTTCATAGATTTATGGCTAATAATTGGCCATGAATGTAGCCAGCCTGGTGCTATCAGAGGCTCACAGGGCCAGTTGGTTAGAGATACAAACAGAATGAAATCAATCTGTGGGTTTCATGCTGAATACTGTGAGAGTATGCAGAGATGCAGAAAATACATTCCAAGTGAAGATGCTTGTGCCTGTACGAAACTGAGAATAGCTCCAGACAATGACGTTAGTTCCCGAAAATAGACACATTATGGTGCCCAAGACTGTATTCACTTTAAATGGCAGACCTTCCTGCTAGTCACTCTGCAGTGCTATGAGCGTACGCTTAACATTACTAATTGGATGGTTTATTAAAAATAATTTGCTGCTCAGGGTCCACTCAGTACATTTCAATCTTAAACACTCCACGGGGTGTGATAGATTAAACAAGCACTGTGTATATTCAGCTGCAGCTTGACACCTTGACAAGTTCTACATTATGCCTTAAATATCCCCAAATAATGAAACTAGCATGTGTAACAACTGGGGAAATAGACATGATGACCTTCTTAAAACACCATCTGTTGCACAGCACAACCACAGCAATGGCAAGATTAGCCAGTGAGGCTGAAAGAGTCACATTATATGACACCCACAGTGTCCCACCGCGTCGTAAATGGCAAAACACAGTATCTCCACTTTGCTTAATTCGAAATGGTATCGTGCGTTCACAATGTTTTGATTCGAAAGCCAGCGGAAACATGTCTTCGCTTTTTGTAATTATTAGAATGGTACGATTTGGTGAGCACAAAGGCGACTGTAAAACACCATCATACGAAGAAAGAGAGCGCAGTAGATGGTTGACATTTCCATTTGTATCTGTGACAAGCGATCAAGCTTTGCAAAGAGAGCGATATTATCCTGCTGTATGTAAACATAGTCTGGGAATATCAAACACGATGAACAGTGATGATGTGCCGCCTGCCTAAATAACCCTGGTGATGACGGGCCTTGGCGCTCCATTTATTCTCACACTAATATCGCCCGCTTCCACCTTAGCGATGCCCCTCCCCCCCCATCCCACTCCCCGTTCACCATTTTTTTCAATGCCTTCACTTCATATAGTATTTCAGGATTTGAGACAGTTCTTTTTCTGTACACCTTGGGGTCACTGTCATCCCAGCTCCACTCCCCTCCCTCCTGCCCTTCCATCCCTGATCTTTTTTTTTCTTTTTTCTTTTTTCCCCTTTCTAAATTCTCTGTCCATTGCCCTCCTGACAGCCACCCATCAACCTGGGTGCAATTTAAAAAGCCCTTCAACAGCTGCCATTCCACAGGGCTGGCTATCAGTCCAGCTGCCAAAGCCCAGACAGGGACTCTGCTTCAGCAAGCAACTTTGAACGCCAGGTTGGTTTCCCCCGAAATTCCAAATAGACTGAAGGTGAAAGACTCTATTTCTCAGAGATTGGTTCAGCTGGAGACAGGGTGACTGAGGTGGAGCTTCGAGGCAGCATTGCTACTTCCTTCCTGACATGTTACAGCCAACATCTGGCATGCGGCGTTGCGGTCCGGAGACAAATGTGTGTGACTTCATGTAGGCTGATGAACATGTTTTAACAACACCAGCATGAAGCAATGTGTTGAATTATATTTTGATGCTTTGGAGGTAAAAAAGGGAAGGCTTTTGTGTATAATACAGTAAGGGAGGGATATTTGTGGTTCCGCAGAGATCCATCACTGAGATGAAACATCATGTGTGGCTGCCAGCAGGCCTGCATGCAAACACTGCATACATTGCTTGTCTAAATGCACATGTTACCTGAAACAATCAAGTGAAAACGGCTCAGGCTTGAGACTGGGCAGCATGCTGCTCTGCACTTCTCTGCACCATATGTCTTTGTCAGAAATATTTGCTGTGCGCCGAATGAGGGATGAAATCAATCCAAGTGCTATTTTCCCAGTTTCTCCCTTCTTGAAGGCAGCAAAATTGTCCTGATAGTTGCCAGATCAGCCCACATTGTCAAATGTAACAACTGGCCACCAGTGACATTCGCAGACAGACCATCTGGTCTCCAGCGTCCCATAGTCGTTTAGGGAGAGAATGGAATGGCTGAAGCCTTTCTCCTGTCTCAATTAGCTACTGGGAGAGATGGATGTAAGAGCTGCTCTGGTGTTATGGACCAATCCAAGATGTGTGCTATGTGCCAGTTGGAAAATGTCACTAGGTGACAAGAAAATTCCACTTAGAATGACTGAACAGATGTACTTGCTGGACTATATTTTTTCGTAGTTTCACCCACTCAGCTGGACCTGTGGGGCACACTCTATCTACACCGCCTGAAGATAAAATCAACAGCACAGTAAGGTCGTGTCTAGGCACTCGATAACTCAAACCATGGTGTAATAATAAACTTTGTCAGAGTTGTATTTAGAGTTGAGCTTTTCAATATGCTATATATGTCTGTAATATCCTTTTTACATTTTAATAATCTCATGCAAATATGCCCTCCAAATAGCTGCTGCTGAGGTTAATTTCGCATAAGGCCATTTCGGCTGAATTGTGTAAATGCTGCTTATAGCTGAAGGAGTGAAGCTATTTCCAACTGCTGCTTCTGGATCGGCTACTATACAGCCATTGTGTTGGGTACTCTTGCTGTCCGCCAAAGCTTTTAGTGCATTGTGTAGCAGCATCACTTTTGCCCACAGCACACAAGACCACATGAACAAAAAGCTCCAGTTGGCTGGGTCACACTGCGATGTACCTGGGGGATGTACGCGTGTGCTTTGCATGGACTGGGGAGGGTAACTATTGGGGCCATTAACATGAGAGAGAGCTGCAGCTTCCAAGCTGAAAAATTGCCCTAAGTGAGCCGGCATTATAGTGAGGCATCTTCCCCGATTCCATTCAGCAAGGAAAGTTAATGGAGTTGAAGTGGGTCGTCTAAGTGAATCTGCTGCCAATGGAAAGGCTTTGATGTAGCGAAGATTAAGCAATTGTTGTAATTTTATGTGCTAACCCGGTGTACCGTCAGCCTCAGAAAGCAACCCTTTTAAAATGGTCTTAGTCCATCAGTGGTTGCTTTGCTCTGTTGATAACAACATGCAGTGAAAAGCAGTCAAATATTTCCAGCATCTATTAAATGTAGGAAAAAAATGACGAGTTCCTTTTTTAAACATGCATCTTGCAATCTAAGGATGTCGTAAAAAGACTCTTGTTTGGTACACATGTTGGTGAGAATGAAGCAGAATATTAAAATGAAACAAAAAGATTTTATCATGGGATTGACGTCAAGGTTCGGAAAAGTTCCATGTTTTCACTGAGAGCCCTTTTTGCAGCATGTGGGCCACGGTCCCTTTTGTGTTTTGAGGAACACTTTTAAGCATGAACAAGGTCATATGTTTCCGATTTTCTTTCCCCACTTCCCTCTAAAGCTCTAACGGCTTCCCTTCAGCCAACCAGTGTAAGATAAGGCATGGATCTCTAGTGGGATATATCAGTTAATGGTAGAAGTGTCCTTCCCGTGCCCTTCTGTAATAGCCAAGCATCATTAGTGAGAGGGTTAAGAGAGGGCTCAGCCCTCCATATGTTTCAATAATTACCTTGCACTGCTGTCAAAGCACATACAGAGGGACTGAGCTTACATCAAAGTGCTACAGACAAAGTAAATGATGAGAGAGAGGCTGTCTAAATGCATCTCTTTTCCCCCTCGAGACTCCTTTTCTTGTTGCTTTTCTGTAAGAACATTGAAAGCAGCTGAAGGTGAAAGCTCCGAATGTTCAGTTTTTATCACATGAAACAGGCTGCGGGTCATGCCTCAGCCTCGGTTGCAGAGGCAGCAGTCGGCGCTGTGAGTGACACATTATTTCTCTGGAACCCCCGCCACTCCCATCCTAACTCCCCCAAATCACAACCTCCAATCTATTTCCTGCCTGGCTGGTCTTATGGAACTGCATATATTCTGTCAGATTAATCCCATCATATTCCCACACTGTTTAGTTCTCGGGTGTTTTGAGGAGCAGATTCTGAAATGAGGGCCAAAACAACACGGAATGTGTGATCTCTTCAGAGACGGGCTGCACGGTGGAGATTTAACGATGGACCTTTGTGCTTAAAACGTTAAATTCATGGTTTTCTGATCCCGTGATGTGGCGAGTGTGGTTTTATGTTTAAGGTCCCAGTGGCACAATATTACATCAGTATGGTATTATTATGATTGTGATCTTTTTTCAAATTATACTGGGTGTCTTCAGTTATATAGTAGTAATGTACAACCCGGGTTGAAGAAGAATGGATGCATTTTAAGTAGACATATATTAAGGCTCACTATTCATACTCTTGCATGGTTTTGAAAGGCAAACTGTCAAATTAAAATGACCTTTAGTTCAACAGTTTTGCTTGAATAGGCCAATAGGTTGTAATATGCCATTAATATGATCTTGCTGAGATAAAATATTTATATTATATTCATATTTTTTATCATCTAACTTGTAAAAGAAAAAATCCACAGTGTTTGGGCTATAACCAAAAAAAGATGACACTGAGAATTTAATTTGCCTATGAGACAAAAGCTAATCAGAACCAAAGGGATCAAAAATATATTTTTCTTGTGTAACCAAGAGGAAATTAACATGCCACCACTACGTAGAGATTCCTCGATCACGTTTGTTTGCCACCAATACCGATCGCTGATGAGCAATATTCGGCCGATACAGATTGTTTTTGTTGTTGTTTTGTTTTGATATAGCAGCTGGTAACCGATACAATGTTTCAGACTATGTTTTCTTTCACCACCGTCCTGGAAAATCATTTGAACCGCCAGTAAACCTTATGCTTTTACTTTGTTATAGTCCTCTATAGTGGTGATTTGCATAAAAACACAGAATTCATATGATTAGGAAAGAAAATATTTATTTTGATTAATAAAAGAAATCTTGGCACTAGCTTTGAGCTAATGTACAGAAGTTAAACAGGTCATAATTCCCTCTAATATCTCTCTTATATTGCTGTGAAAACATCTGCAGTTTCTTGCCAAAAACTACATTTCACAAGATAGCATTTGAACCACTGATCATTGATCCATTTGATAAAGCACAGCTTTAAGCTTTATTCATGGTAAGCAATATTCGTTACCCTCCAAACTTTGTGTTTCACTCCTCTTTCCCAAAAACTTCAAATATGTCCTCTTGCATCCGGCTCATAGATTCAACTTAAAGAGAATTGCTGTAATGCCACATTACTGGAAAGGCTGCAGCTGCGCTACAGAGTGAATAAGACATTTGCCTTTTGCACCATTACATTTATTTAATCTTTCTCTGGAATAAGCTTTACATTCCAGTAGTGCTGACAATTCTGGACCTTTACACAAAGCCCTCTGGAGCATAAAAGGGGAAATGGCAAATGCACCGCTTCACAAAGTCCGTATTCTACCCATTGTCTCTGGAGCAGGTACAGTGTTTGCAGCCAGATGACTGAACTGTCCTCGGTCACTGCAGTAACATGTTATTCCTTCAACACCTTGTTTTGAAAAGGAACCGCATTAGCCTAATGGTCATTCAATAATGTGAATATGAATGAGATTTACCGCTGCACTGCTTAATGCTGATTGATGCATATACTCGCTCCGTGCTGATGACCATTAGGGCAACTTATTGATGTGTTGTGAAAGGAGCTTCGCTCAACATCAAGAGCAGTAGAGATGACAAGATATGAGGACAGGATTTTGTACAGCACAACTTATTAAGTGAGGAGAAACTACATCGGTTACATTGGAATTCAAAGTGCGCTGTGTTCTATCACTTAGATCTTTTTGATATTGTTATCCAATTATTCATCTGCCCCGGATTGGTGTCAGACTTGTTAAGATAAACTGGAGCTTACTCTAAAACACATCCAATTATTTCGTCCTCACTTGAAGTTAAAGATTTGTCTTGAATGGTTTGAACAAATTGAAAGCAATTTTTTTGCATTTATTTCCCACACTGTAATGATTTGCTGCTCTCCTGATCTGAAAAAAAAACAAAATGTAATGTCAAAAGTGTTATCATCATCATCGTACTCCAAATGTGAACACTATTTGCTGTGCAACCCACAAAAGAAAGATAACTTTCAAATTGGATGTGTCATGAACGTGTGAGGGTCCTGGAATGCATCCGTTTGATCATGTCAGTGTGTCTCATATCTGCCTTTCCTCTAAATGCAGCACACAACTTGTTTCCTGATGCATTCATTCAATCCCCATCCTATCTTCTCTCCCATGAATGAAAATCTCCTAACGGCACACCACAAAAGAAGTTGCTAAGCCATTTTGGATCGAGAATCTCCCCAGACAAATCCGCAATTAGCGTCTAAGCTGCCTTGTAAAATCAATTAGGAGTTGCAGTATGTGTTACAGGTGCAACACCGGCTGGCGCCTCTCTAAATGGACCAGGAAGACTGGTGTGAATCTGCCATGCAAGAGTATATAATCTGCAGCACCTTGGTCACAAAATAAGATCTTCCTCTCCTGTGAGGAGCGGCTTTGTACTGTAGGTTTAGAGTTGCTGAAAGGCTTTAAAACAGTTTTGACAGCAGGGAGTTGCAATGCAAAGAAATTATATTCTGTCTGCTAACGTTGCAAGTTTGAGCTGACAGACTTCATTTTTGTCTTTGAGTTAAGTTCTCCAATGATGAAAATAAGCTCTCATATGGCGCCTAAACTACAACAGGAAGACTGGCTCCTGTTGGTTTGTGTTCTTCTATGTCACATTATCAATGCAGTGCAATATAATGTGGGATGAGAATGGCATTGTGGCTGAGTGGACAGCACCATTGCCTTGCCTTTTACCTGTTTTCTGACCACAGGCTTTAGTTAAACCAGCAATACTGGCCATATTATCACAGTTGCCTGTTGACTCATCCAACAGAAACATTAGTATTCATTCGGAGTCCTGTTTCTGGCCACCGAATGAGAAGTCCAAGTACTCTTTCTCTTAGCTTTGGGAAATATTTGTCTATATAATATAGACTATTTGCTATATCTCTCTCGAGCTCTTAAATGTTAAATTTGTTCAGTAGCTAGTTGCTAACCTAATTATGTCTGCCATTTGGTGCTGGCCAGGTATCGTTCTGTGGATTTATATTCCCTTTTATGCAGAAAATAACACAATAAGAGCAGTGAGATTGAACCAAAAGAGTGAAGCTGCGGGCTGTGAAATCAAAACTATTTGCTGAAAGAGCTATAAAGCTTTGTAGAGCTGAGAACATTATTTTTTTCTGTGTGTGCTTGTCACTACAAGGAACCCCTTTGACATTACACATAGTCATTGGATCCATTGTCAACATCAACATATTGAATGCCGCTTTAAGCTTTTGAGATCACTAACTATTGGCAAAAGGTTTTGCCATGGAATATGATTTTGCTTTGCAAGCACCCAGGTCTGAAACTATCAGAACGAGCCCTTTGTTTCCCAATGCAAGTTGCCTCACTGTGATAATTAATGAGATCGACATTTTCAATTATCTGTTTCCTGCCTTAACTTGCACAGCAAAAGAACAGCTGTTGGCTTCGACAGGGTAGGAAGACGGGTGATGGAGAACAAAGAGGGCAGCATCTGCCTCTTTGAACGATGGCGTGTTTTTTTCCCATCAATATCTTTGTGTGGCATACCACCACTACAGCAGCTTTCCTCCAGGTGTGTCTCATATAGTGGGACACGGCAGTATGTACCAGTCTTGGTTAAAGCTATGCAAACAGACATGGTTTGTTTAATGTGGCATCCTGCACCTGAACAGTTGGTACAAAGGCCTATATGCCGCATAAATAACAGGCAGTTTGGTGCTGTTTGAATTCCCTATCCTTTGAAAGATTGCCCTATCGGTAAAGCACCACAGTATAACTTAACTGTATATTCTCTACAGGGTATGTGGCAGATGTTACCTTCTTTCTATATGTAATACACAAGCAGCTTTCCTGACATCTCGGCCAATGAGGTAACTGTTCACAATAGCCTTTCCGAGTTGTTACATGTCGAGCAGAGATTGTTTTTAGTGGGTCATGTAGAGGCATGGGGGCCCTTTATTTCTTTTTTTTATGTTCACCAAGGTCAGTAGGTCTCTGTTGGCTTATGGCCTATTCAGCTGGGAGCTGCAATTAGGCTGTGAAACCATGTATCATATTGGGTTAGTCACCAGCTTCAGTTGCCCACTAGTGCCATACATCACCTCCGTTTGCACCACGTAGAGTATTTGGAAGGCCACAGTAAGCCCACAGGGGAATCATCAGTTCACATGTAAATATGAGAAATGGATGCAGATTTCACCTTGCCTGCATGGATCGGGTGCCTGCATTGTAGCTGGGGAATGACAAACAAGGGTCATATAGCCCTGCCACCGCAAATGCCTTTGGTTGCTGCTGTTGTTATGATCCTGCATGATAATTGGGGAGTGGAAAACAGAGGCGCTAAGGAGACCAGTGCAGATACCTGCCGCATAAAGACATTTAAAGAAACGGCAAAAAAATAGGCATGCAGTGACGACAATGTGCTGTTTACTCAAAATACATGTAGCCAGCACATTTGTTTTGCATGACTATTTTACTTATTGTGTCTGGATGCAGTCTGTTCACGCGCTCCCATGAAAGCGTGGCCCCATTTTCACGTGGTTTTGCATTTGTATAGATTTTGTGAGAGAAGGAATACCCTGCTGCGGCGAAATAGTTTCACGCTGAGATCAGTGGAGCGCATGTAGTTCAGTGAATGCTGTTGTACATTCTCACTTTTGCACATCAGAGGAGATGCAACAGCTCATTCTTCCTTCCTGGGCCACAAAGATGCAAATGTGGGCATTCAAGCATGGAACCTCTGACCTCAGTAGGCAATTCTGAAATTACAGAACAGCCAGCTCTTTACTTTCTCTTAAAAGAAAAGGAAATGTGCGTCGGCTCTTTTATTTATTTTTTTTGTACTTATTTTTTTACAGGAAAAAAAAACACCCACAGGGCTGTTTTCTTTTTGTTATCATCTTGCTTGTAAGACCCAAAAAGAAATGACTAGAAACATCACAGAGTGACAGATTTAGTCTGAATTTCCATGCCGGCATTTCAGTCAAGATCATATCTGGTACGCTGAAGTCAGGAGATTTTAAAGTCAGGTTAAACCGCAGTCGTTCCTCCAAGCAGAAAAAAAAAGAATAACAGTTCAGATTCTAACTGTAACATTGGCATACAGGTGTGCACACAAAGCACAGACCCGTTTCATATCACGGCAGACAGCAGAGGTTCCAGGCGTGCCGTGTGAGTGTTTGAGGGAAATGTGAAAAATGTATAGCCTTACAAATTCTGCGTGACGAGCGATAAAATGACACACTTCTTTTTGACTGCATCGCTGTTTTCTGCCTCCATGTCAGTGTGTGCTGTTGTCTATGGCAATTACCGGCGGCGTCGCCGTGCACTTTGTGAATAATGGAAGTACGTGGTTCATATTTTCTGAGCCCTCCGGCATGGTAGGAGGTGAAGTACATGCAGCAGAACACAAATCACCCAAATCAGGCAATACAAGCAATGCTTTGTGTTTTTTTTTTTCTCTATATGAAGTTACCTGAATATCAACACTGTGAGAGCAGCGCCGCGGGAAATTTGCCCTGCACAAATCTTATTTGACTGCAAAAGCGCAGAGCTTTGCAAATGCTCCATCAGCTCTCAGACGCATTTGGAAACAGTCAATAGTGTTGAGGACCCAATGTGTCACACAGCTGGGCTGATTTATACAGTGGCCCTCGTGTGCTTCTGGGATAAGATAAACAAACTGAGCTGAGTTTGTGCGGTCTGCGCTTCAAGCCACCCATGTGGAACGTGCCGAAAGATAATTAGCACAATAACGTGGTGAAAAAGGAAACGCAACTTGAGGAAATCAACTGTTAAGGAACATCTGAGGCCGCAACGAGCTGTGCCTCAGCATATGCTCCTCCGGTGTTTGCAACAATGCTCAGTCTTCGGTCCCTGCAGGAGGAAAAAGCTTCTATTTATAGTTCAACTTGAATGCTTTCTCAAGATGGACTGGGGCTTTGCTTTTTTACTGTCTGGGCTAATTTCCCAGGTCGTACTGTATATGTTTTGAAGTTCTCAAGCATAGTACATTAATTCTACCAAACATGCATCTTTTTTTTTTCTTCCATATATTACATCAAAAGGAGAAAAAAAAAGGCTAACATGTGGTTGCGTCTGTAAAATCCGTTAATTGTTATCGAGTTAATTAAAAGCTGGAAACTTTCTGGAGACAAGTCGCACTTCATTGGAAACAGAAACGTGCCCGCAAACGGGACCACAAGTCTTTGGTTTAGAAACAACCCCAGATAGCAATTTTTAAGAGGTATGTTTTACACATAAGCCAGTCCCAAAATTCCACTTACTGAACAGTTTTCAGAACATGTAACAAGGGGAAAATCCAGCTCCACATAACCAGTTGGTACCCTCAGTGTAAGACTCTGATTTTATATAACCTGGAGTTACATACTCTCGACTATATGAAGTGGCAAGACATGCTGTCTTGGTTATCTTGCGTCTGCATCACAAAAATTGGACCGGTCATGCTTCATCTTTAAGATAGAATGACTGTCTTGGCCATGTGTGAAGTACTCCTCAGTTTACAGGACAGGACTGTCACAGCCGTGACATACTTTAATCTATCACCCCGATGAGGTTCATTCAGTGGTATTTGGAGACAGGATGTTGGCCACCACCTCATATAATCAGGAGTCCATAACAGCGAGTTGTAATTATCTGTACCTATACAGTCCTCCCACTCAGTCTATTCTGCAGGGGCTTACTGCAGCAGCTCGTCTGAATTGGGGGTATTTATACATGAAATTAAGGTGTAATTAAAATCGGTCTGGTGCTAAAGGGACTGAAGGTGATTATGCTCATTTGCATAGTACACTGATTTCTTTTTTTTAATGCTGCCTTCACAATCGGAAGCGGTTCTAACACATTTTAGACATCCATCATTTTTTATATTTCAAACAAAACCAAAACTTTGGGATGATTAGTAAAAGTGTTTACGTGCAAAAGCATGTTGCATTCTTAATCTATCTCCAGGGAAGGCAAAATAATTGACACGCCACCGATGTTGGTGTGTTCTCAATGTACAGCTCTGTTTTTTTGTAGTTTGAGCATCTAGCAGATGTTTTTCTCCTGAGTGAGTTACTACCACGTTGGTCTAGATGAGATTAGAAAATGTAAGCAATGAAACAAGATTCTGGTGAGAATCTGATGAGGAATCATTGAAACTGGACCTCTGAAAATAAACATTAGTATTCCGCTCATTTTTCACAGGCACAACATTATCTAATTTGCTCCATTGGGCTTGTTTTGAAGCAAATGGGGGACTATTATATGGGCTGTAGACCAAGGAGAAACTCATTACTTCTCACATTATCACCGCAAATGCGAGGAGAAAAAAAAAAAAAGCCGAGCTCTGTCGCTTCAGTCTGGTCGCAGGCTAAAGCCTCGGCCTCTCGTCCAGGTTGTAAATGGACCCCTCTCGGCTGATTCGCCGTTGCGTCCTAAGCCATCCCTGGTATTTGGTGAGGGGATGTCATGGCTGCTCCAGCTGTCACGGGCACAGCTGTTCACTTTCCCCTTGAGTGAGCAGAGCTGCCTTCGCCCCGCGGCTTGATGGCGTGTGTACGTATGGGCGAGAGTGTGTCCAAGCGCAAGCATGCAGGGATACTGACAAGGTGCACTAGCAACACAGCTTATTCCAAGACACAGGAAGACAAACAACTCTGCACAAGCAAATTAGGAGCCGCTAGCAAAGGGGGGCTGTGTCAGTACATGTTTAGTTGCTCATTGTGGTCAGGGAGGACATGTTTTATGAAGCTCTGAAGTGATGGACACATGTTCATTGTTGATGAGCACTGCGCTGCACCCGTTGCTTCTTCTCCAAAGAGGCTTTCAAGAGATGCTGAGGGCAAAGTGCTGCTGATGTATGCACTGGTACTTGATTGATGCTTCCCTCCTTTGGCCTGGTCGAGCATTTACTTTATCACAACACCTCTTCACACCATGAATGTGTACCTCTTGAGGTCTAGGTGTCCGAAGTGCTAAAAGGGCTGTATTGATTGCATACTGAAACAGTCGGTTATGATGAATGGACACTCGCTAAATCAAATTTGGAGATTAATTGGCCAGCGGCGGTGTCATTAGGGCTCTGTGATGGGTGAATTAATACGGTGATTAAGTGAGAGGTTGCTTCTGTGTCACCATGTCAGCTCTGACAAGCTGACCCCGGATCAGCTGGCAATGGAGTAAAAGACACTTCATCATCTTCCACCTATATCGTGTCTTTGACCTTTGACATTTACATTCATCATCTGGGCTTTTCCACTTGTACCATGGAATAGTCCATTGTTTATATTAATAGGAACAGCTCGCACTGGCTCTGCAATTCTTGGTTTTGAATTTAATGGGAAAAAGGAATCCCTTCATAAAGTGAGAAAAGAACACCGCCATGTTGTTAAGTCCATCCAGACCATGAACTGCTTTCTGCATCTATATTGGTAGAGCTAATAAAAGTATTCTTGGCTGGCAGGAAAATGCAAATGCTGACAAAATAAATGCACCCCGCTGCCAAACCCACAGACACTAGCGAGCAGATTTGGCTCATTTCGCAAACAAGCAATACATACACACACACACCCATGTTGACTCACACACGGACAAATCTGTGATACACCGTGTCCCTATGACCCTTATGCTCCATATGGTCAAGAAAAGGGCAGAGAAAATAAGCACACGGCTCTGTGGGTGACTGCAGCTTGGCAAGCATGCAGAAGCCCCGAGGTCCGTGGTGTTGAAGCAACATAGCAATGGTTGGTACAACCCTCTTTTCCGTACAAATGCTCCTGTCCTGCTTCATATACTGTAGTGTAGTGTATAAACAGTGTGGTTGTGGGTCAAAAAACGGGGGAAAAAACATGGGCCTTTTTTTCTTTTTTGGTCTGAAAAACGGCTCTAAAATGAACCAGATTTGCGCCATTGTTAAAGCGGGAAGTCATCTATATACACACAGTGTGTGGCTATAAGCACAGAGCTCACACAGTGCACCACATTAACGATTTACAGATGTCCTTTAAAAGGATACAAATTATGGCAACAAGTGCACACTTAAAAGCTATGTATGTTTAACTCTACTGAGCCATGGGGATAACTGAAAGAGATCTTAAGACACAAAGATTCCTGCTGCAGGAATGAGTCCTATCACCCAGAAACGAGTTAGCATTTTGCATGTCAATGGGTCGTATGGTAGTAAAAATCTTTGTATGGATTTTTGGTTAGAAGCCTGGTCGAAGGTCTGTGGTTCGCACAAGATTGAGATATGTCCACTTTTCTCTTCTTTTTCTTCTTCTCCAACATAACAAACATTCAAAATCTTTTTTGGGTCTCGAAAAAAGGCGGTTGCTAACAAGCGGCTGAATAAGACTACAAGACAGCAGAGGTTGTCGGTGACATTTAAAATCGTCACACCAACAGTTTTGTCTTTTACAGCCCATGGATGTATGAGCCTCATTGTGTTTATACTCGCACTAATGTGACCGTGGTGTAGTTTAATAGCTTTTTAATAGCATTAGCTTTTTTACTTCTGCTTGTTGCATTCACGTTTTAAAAATGATATTAGTGGTGTTCATTCTCGAAGATTATCTTGCTGAACAAAACTTGTATTAAACTCATACATTTGGGTTTGCCACAGAGTATATTTTCTGCCATAATACAAAATCCAATGAAAGAAATCCCATTGGCTTTCTGTCGAGGAAACCAGTGCTAACTTCTAGGTTGGCCTACACAAAGTATGTCATGCCTGTAGCTCTCGATATGATGGTGGTGGACGGAAAGGTTGTGCTCAGATTTTTGCAAAGTTCAACAGAAATGCTTCTGTCCAGTAAAACTGTCCTTGTCACTCTGGATAAAGCACCGACCTTGATGTTAACAGTTTGCATTGGAACGACTCTCTACCAAATAAATAAAACTGAAAACTTGCTTTTCGGCAATGTGGGTGAACCAACCTTTTAGTTTCTGAACTGATGACGACTAAAACTACGACTCAAAATATACAGTGGACTTTTATTCATTGAATGCTCTTAATTGTTATCAGGTATGTTTTTGGAAATGACATATTGTACGAGCCACGAACAAAGTCCCAGCTGCTTCTTTTACTGCGACCACTTCCACTGCTGACAGAAGAATTGCGTGACAAATTGTATGTGGGCCATGCTAATATAGTTTCTGTACCACATGGAATTCAAACAATCTCCTAACTCACTTAAGGCGCACTAATGCACCAGAGAAAAGATTGTGTGACAATCCGCCTCTAATTAAGCCATCACCATCACATCCAAGGCAGTGCCAATGGCTTCCTCTCTGCTTGTGAATAACTGAGTAGTTGACCAAATGGTTACGTATCCGTTCAAACCATGTCAACTCCGCTAGTGTTACAACTATCAAATAGCTGGTGTACTGTATGTTCCATCTCCCTATGTTCACCCCTCTTTCCGGGGAATCATGATGGGTGATCGGTGATGGGGGGGGGGGGGGGGGGGGGACTGAAAGTACTCTCTCCTCTCTCTCCATTATCAATGGAATACAAAATATGTGTCAATCCCTCCTTTGTCAAAATGCATGCAGCCGGTAGCGAAAGCTTTTATGTCTTTATGTAATTTGTGCCAATGACAGTGCCCCAGAAACCTTTTACAGTGTCACTGTTCAGTTTTGCCAGTGTACACCATTGATGGAGGGGCCTGCCCCGACAAAAAGATCATCACTCACCAAACAGGAGCAGTGAGTGACCTCTAGATGTGTTGATGTGTGAAATAATGTTATTGTGGCGCAATATTCACAGAGTGTGATCGGCCGTTCTCATGGGGCCATATCCTCCAAATGGTTTCCTCATTTGAGTGGACAGGTCACCCGTCAGCAGAGTTATGCATCGGAACAGGAATAAAGCTGAAATCAATTTCCTCTGGTCTCTCTGTGGGGCCTTTTGAATGGCCGAGTGTTTTTGCCTGAGGGAGCACTTACTCCACTTCTGCTGACCTCTTTGTCCTTTCCCCTATTAGCATATCGCTCCCATTGAAATGATAACTGCTTTTCAATCTGTGGTCAAAACAACTGGGCACACTTTTGAAAGCCCCCAATGGCTTTGAGAGCACTTAACCACAGTTACCAGGGAAATGATTTTTGGGCAGTTATCAATATAGGTCCAGTGATTGTCGGAAATCAACCTAAATGCTACCCGAGGACCATTGCTTGTGACCTCTCCACTGGTTGGTCATCCTGTCTGCTGGTTTAAAGAGGTGATGAAATTGTGTAGCATGCTACAGACGGATGTGGCATTATAATTAGTTTGTAGTGAAGCTCCAGAATGAGGCGTCCGCTACAGATCCTCGAACATCTTTGGTGATATTGACAGCATTAAGGCGCTCTACCCGTCAATGTTTTTGACTGTGTGCAAAGCTGAGCTTAGTGTGTAACACAGAAGGAACAAATGGAAACAAATACAGTCATTTTCAAACTTTGTGTCACATGCAATTGTAATTCAATTACTGTACCACCAAGGAGGCCTGGAATCTGTTGCAGAATGGCTCGTTACGACTCACTGCTTTGGGTAATGGTGTTTTCTTTGCGCGGGAAATGAAATATAATATCATTAAATAGAGATATGCAGAATGAAGTGTCGACAAATCCATCTTGGGTGCCTGCTCAATCTGTTTGTGGGTGCTGAGTGGCTCCCCAATGACAGATCCAGCTTATCTTTGAAACATCCCGCTCATGAAAATCTGGGGATTTGGCTCATTTGACATTTTAGAGATTTATGGTTGTCAATATGTTGAGGTGGGAACAAAGGCAATTAAGGGGAGGTCCTAAAGAATGCTGAACAGTCTATTCTTTGTGAAGATGGGAGGTCCTTTCTAAGGCCACCGATTCACAGATCAGGCTACAAACCGTTCCCCGGTATCCTTGCGCATGCAGATTCACATATTAAATTCTCGCCTCTGCAAGGACCAAAATCATCTTTGAACACGGCTATCGGCTCTGACTGACGCCATTGACAAGAGACAGCTGGGAATTTCAGTGTTTGCACTAACCCCAAAGATAATATTTGCCGTGGTTACCACTGCTTTTAGCTACAGATAGCGGTTAAGAGGGACCGAGGAGGGGAAAAAATGAAGAGCAGAGGCAATAAAGAAAAGCTTTGATGTTGTCATGCATGATTGTGCGGAGGCATCCTCGGGCTTGTGTCGAGTGTGTTGATTTAGTGAGTGCTGCAGAAACGAGAATACAGATGACTATTTGGGGCTGGGCTCTGAGACGAAGAACCTCTCCGACATCCTTTATCTTCGATGACACTTCAAATACTTCAGACACGAGTGTCAGATTTTGTACCACAAGTGTGGCACTTTGGCCCATTTAATGAATTTACTTTGGGGGTGTGCTGACTGCCATTAGGAAAAGGCCACAGGATCATCTAAGACCATATATGGCACTGAACACACCAGCTAACAAGCATTGATGTCTATTTATTCTGTTTATTCTGGGTACAACTTTCAGTCTAATAGATATATAACTCAAAGGCTGTATCTTTAAATGTATATTTGAGGGAAGGTTTGTATCTATAACTTAGCAAACCTACTCTGAGGACTGATGACTTTTAATTTCAGCACACCGATAATAATCAAAAGGAGGCATCACTGAAAAACAAAGCAAAGCCATGTGATAGCTTGGCAACGACCGCTAACTCTGGTGGCACACATGAGGTCTCCAGGTGTTTGGGTCTTGCCTGCCTCTGTTGCAACAGCAGGACATTCCAAGTGCCAAACGGGACACTGCACCTGAGCTCGGGACTGGAGAGCCAAACAATATGGGGGTGTTTTATTCTGAAACATAGACCATGGATCATGCAAGCAGGCACTTAGGCAAAGGTGGCAGATGTTTCCCTATACCAGACCTAGGAAATAAATAAATGATGGCAAAGTGCAACAAATGAGTTGCATCCACTCCATGTGGTGGACATCTGTGCTCCAGACTGCCTGGTTGTGCCTCAGGTTTAGGTCTGGTGCCTTTGTTTTAGTAAGGAATGATTTCCTATGGTTGCACTAAGACATATCTGAAACACTGCAATCTTTCAATGCCAAGTTAAAATAATATAATTTAAGACATTTCAGTATTTCAAGAACCTGCTAGTTACTCTGCTGTTACCAGAAATGCATGACCCTAACTTAGTTACATTTCCAGTGACCGACAACTTCATCTTGGCGTATTTCATCTGCATGTAAATAGTCTGATGAAAGGGGACTTCTATGATCTGCCTTCGCTCCATCTCTTTTTTTCTTCTTCTTAATGTGACACACTTGCAGCAGCCTATTGTACATTATACTTGCAAGCCATGCACATTTGGCTAAACACAGCTACGAGGCAAAATGTAATCAGGGAAGCCATATACTTGTCGCACAGAGTACCCACTATTTTGGAAAATGGGATTCAGCGCATTCTCATCAAAACCCCTGGAATGAAATATAATATATATATATTTTTTTTATAGCTGTGGTATTTGCTGGAATAATATGCTCGCCAGGTGAATAATCACACTGTCTGGAAGTGACAAACCAGTGTGCTGTGCCATAAATAAGATGGGAATGGGGTAAAAGGAAATTATTATTATCCCTTTAGGAGGTTGTTACTATTCTAAAATATAAGGCTTGTGCTTATACATATAATTCACACTAAGGCTGTTTGGCTCTATCCAGTGGCCCAATACTCAAAGGGGCTTTAGATGAATCACAATGTGATGACATGCATCCCCAAACAGTTAAGCCACTGTGTGATGAATGTGATCCACTAAATACAGTGAATGTGGAATATAGCTGGCTTAGCCAGGTTAGCAGACTGAGGATTCTGCTGGACTAAGCCACAAAATGTCCCCTAAATTCAACTGTTTTCATTTTAGTTTGGTGAGTTATCATGCGAACATTTGCAACAAAATGAATTGTTCATGTATTGCTTATACTATATGCGTATATTGCACATTATGCATTATTTTGCACCGTATTTTGTGAGACCATGGTGGCATGCTCCCTCAGATGAAAATGTTGTACTTTCTAGAGTTAAATGCAGGCTACTCAAGTCCTGTACTGTACTTCTAGTCCACTACACCACCATCTGAGAGGAAAATATTGTATTTTTAAGCTCTCTACATTTATTGTATAATATTATTGATTAGTAAGTTTATAAAACAGTAAATCAGCTCCACCTCTCGCAACATTAAAGTGATTGACACATAAATGCATCAATAATTCTAATCCAATGATATGGGCCTACCGTAAATATATATTCTTTGAAATTGGCCATTCTGCATCATGAGTATACTTTTACTTTTAGCACTTTTGAATAATTAGATGCTAATGCTTTTGTAGTTACATTTTGAAAGTAAGATTTTGAATGCAGAGGTTTTACTTGTAACAGAGTATTTTAATGCTGTACTCTAGTAAATAATGTAATCATAAACACACTGGTTGTAAAAATATGAATGGTGATCACACTCACAAAGCGCGGTAAACTAGACGGGGTCGGTGTTTCAAGAGACAAATATCTTTTTATAGGTTTTCTGGGAACAGTGCGAATAATGTTCTATCATTAAGCTTGTTATGCTTGTTTATCATTCTGCTCATATAAAGGATGCCTCTCCAGTAATTTGAAATTCAACTTCCCGTCCTACCAGGGGCGATGTCAAAACGTTTACACCTTGGCTTGCAAATCCGATAAGAGCAGATTTATAAAGATAGTGATCTCATCTCTGCCGGTTATTCACAGATATCTTCTGACAGTCACGTTTGAAGAGACCCGTGACCTTCAGAGCCACTGCTTTATAATGGTAAGAAACCAGTTAGCAGGAATTAGTGAACCGCATCCAAAGGTTCAGTAACGGACTCCCTCTATCCTTTTGCTTTGTCAAAACAACAGATTGATAGGAAACCTATATCGGTTCCAGTCTTTGAAATACCACAATGGGGCAGCTTGAAAGAGGATGGATTATGTCCCCTTTTGAAACTTGTGATTCCTCAACACTAACCTGAGTCTTAAACTAGTGGATGATTTCTGATATCTCCTTTCCAAATAAAAAAAAAGGGCAGCTCTGTCACACCAAAGAGGTCAAAGAAATCAAGTGAATCCAAAAGAGTGGTTATGCTTTTTGTTGGGTCCATTTCTTAAACGAGATAAAGTGTATCGTTGAGAGTAAAAAGAAAAGCCGTGTTTCTCATTTTCCAGCGGTTCCATTCAGCTATGTCGGCCTTATCTTCTATCCACAGCCAACTGTACGGTCCAACACTGCCTTGATACGACAAGTGTAAGATAAACTTGACAGATCAACTTTTTTGATAGTCACCGAGCCCATAAACAACTGGGGTCTCTAATCTGATAATCCACCAATGAAAGATTAAGCGCAGGGAGTATTATTATGTTGTCACTCTTGCTTACAGGGTCACATGGGCTTTAGCTGCCAGGGTTAGACATCCTCCGGCAAATCCTAGGAAGGTGTCACATCTCAGCAGGTGAGGTGCGGCGATAAGACAGAATGGGGGATATTAAATGGACCAAACTGCAATTATCACAGGCATTAATGACAAAGCAAGAATCTACAGGAGGGGCCGCAGGGTGGCCTCGTGATAAGAGACATGTTCTGTAGCTGAAAGGCCACAGATGTGATCGCGGAAATAGTCAGCGTGTGTCCATCGCCACGTCTTTGTACTGTGAAGTATCCTCAAGCAAGCGTCGGCAGGTTCTTTTTCTGTATCGGTTTAGTTTTAATCGTTCCAATTTGTAGCGGTTTTCAAACCTAAATTATAGAAAATGTTCAGTATCAAAAAACGTTGATTGATACTGTGAACGACATTAACGCAGCCCACATTGTCCTCTTCTGCTCCTTTCAGTTTGCAATCCCGTTTTCTCTGTACATTTCCGAACCTGATATTAACCATCCAGGCAGCTCCTGCATATGCTCACTGCTATCTCGCAAGGAGAGTTGGAGTAATTCAAACATTCTTCAAACTGCAATTTATTTTCCCCGAGTTGTAATTATGGTCTATTAAAATGCAAATGATGTCAATGGCGGAGCAGCGCTAATCACTCAACGTCTGTTTACGGGCAGTACAGCCACATTAGAGGGAGGCTCACACAGTGGAGACTGAGATGAACAGAGATGCTCTATCGGTGAAGGATCCAATGAATTAGACCCCTTTCTCCATGGATGGTATGCATTTTCTCAAGGGATGAAAAGATGGTCTTACCACGTAATATTATTCAAGTTTTATAAAGTTTATGAGTTCAGATGTTAGCAGACATGCGCCAGATATATTAAGAGCAAAAAGTTTGATATGGCCAGCATGCACCTTTTGTGGACTCTTTTGTGGATAGATACAAATGCATATTTATTATATGTTTCAACTACAAATTAAAATGTAGGGTCTATTTTGAAAGTTTCACACTTTATCTTATAAGCACAGAGAATTAGTACTTTTGATCTTGTCCAACTGCATACTGTTACTGAATCTCGACACCTACTGGTATTTGTTGGTATGCAAATTATAGTTCTTTTTTTCATTGTATAGATTCAGGATACCTATAATAACTACCTGTTATAACTGACACAAGACATTGCAAATGATTTGCAATGTCCGCAATGTCCTCAATAATATATATACTATACAATATATAGTAACCATAGTGAATTAGTTATTTTGTTTTTATTTTATCCATGTGAAAGATGTCAATTAAATAGCTGAAAAGCAGAATAAATATAACAAATACGAAGAAAGTGTATCATGATCAAGTCTATCTCCCTCTCCAGAAATACGTCTTTTGACTATATATGTTCAAATAATATATATATCCATATATATACCGCCCCAAAAATAACCACCACTTTCTGATCAGCCTTCCATGCCTCATACCATACTATCCAAAGTTCCGTGAGAAAAGCTTGATATTGATGTTTGTATATCATATCAATACACACAAATGTTCTGCAACATATTACCACACAAATTAATATAAACCGATGTGCTCCGACTATAATTGGATCATTTAAATACCATTTAGCACTTAACACAGCCAATCAGCTCTGCAAAGTACACAAATGTATTTCTTACCGATTAAAACTAAATGAAGTTTATATCAGCTCAGATATATCCGTGTACATTTTGGCCACAAACTCAAATTCAAATTTTTTTTCTGAGACATTTTATGATTTTTTTTAAAATAAGTCTGTGAGAATGCACATTATGTGGACCTCCATCCAACACACAATGTGCAACTTCTTTATTAGGAGAATGCACAGTATGTTGGGTGAAGGGTCAACAGTTCTATATGTCACTGTTTTATTCGTGGGTGCACAGCCAGGGGTAGAGTATGTTCATGCATGTTAAACTACACAAGAACTGCACTTATGGAACAATGAATGCGATGAGCATGAATTGCATCTGTGTTGTAGCAACCTATTTCATATTGTTCTCCCTGCCGTGTGTAATATCGGCACACTTCTATTTCTCCCCCCGTAGTCAATGTTTACACATGTGATGTGTTCTCGGCTCCCATCACTTTTGCTATGCATTACATCGAGCCTAGTGGGGATTAAAGCTTATCTATGGTACTGTTAACCATATGCCGTGACAACAACCTCATGTCCCCCTTATCACAGGGTTAGCTGTTGACAAGACATGATGTTATTAATAATCAAAAACCTCTGAACTGGATGCAGCCCAACAATGCAGAAACTCTGCTGAAATTATACGACAAACCCTGAGCTACATGGCGAATGCAAACATGTTTATTAATGTCCAGTAAAATTGTGTTTATGTTTAAATTTCAGTTCGGAAAAAGGCATTAATGTGAGACTTGAGATGTGGCAGGGGCATGTTTTGACACTGTTACATGCAGCCCGATAGAGGATGCCGAACCCTCTGCAGGAATAAGCATGGTAAGATATTGCCGCATGCATGTGAGGCTGTCCCCCTGTCCACTTGTACAGATTGAGAACAGGCTGGCCGCAATGGTGGAGTTCTTTTGTAATCACTGGTGAGAGGATTTGTGAGAATATAAATAGCACTTTCATTCGATCAATACCGTCAACCCTCCTCCGTCGGCTCACATTAAGAGCACAAGCTGGGCAATAATGGACGACTGGTTGGACACACTCTGTAGCATTCTGTTTGATCATATGGGGTGGCGTCCCCTAGGGCACAGTCTCCGGCCTGCTGATAAATTCATCTTTCTTACTGTCCCCCTGGGAGCATGCCAATGAGTGAGGGACATTGACTTTTCATTAAGGAGATCACTGTGTTGGAAATTGAATTTATTTTGGGCTTAAGAACATAACGGAGCTGTTTGCGAGTCAGCCGAAGGCCACAGAAGAATGCCGATGCACCGAAAGCTGATGGAATGTTTTGGTTGACTAATAACACTCTCCCCCTGTTGCCTCAAGTGAAAAAGATACAGGTGTCAAGAAATAACATGCGGAGTTGAGGACTCCATTAGTATTGGTTAGTGTGCTGTAGTTGTTCTTTTCAGTCGGCTGCTTGGTGCTGTTTGCCTCCTTTGCATAGTTACATAGAAGATTATTAAAAGTTGTGGTCACACCCACATCATCTTTGTTCTATGACAGCAGTGTATTGCATTTGGCGGCTGCTCGAAGCAGAAACACACAGTATTGATCAAAGTTTCTTATTCTTTTTTTATTATTTGATTTGATTAAATATCCCTGTTTTCCATTTTTAAAACCCGAGTTGTCATCATTTAACATTTAAAAAGAAAAATGTTAAATAAATGCGTACAATTGAATAGGCCCATTACATTTATAGTAGAGTATATTATTGTGCTCTTACACTTTCATTACAGGGGATTCAATAGACTGCATTTTACTACCCAGGTTCATGAAGGTTCAGCAAAAATATTTAGGGTCACTCTCCGGCGCTGTACCTTCCACCTATGCAAAGCTTTTACACTTGCTGTAAATTTCATCAAGGTGAACTAAAGTGTTTACCCCATTAATTTATTTCAGTTAAAGCCAGAGCGCTGACCCATAAAATGAGCTAAGATAATACTGACCTTAACATGGTCTTCTGCACATGGAGGTAATTGCTAAGGCTCCAGATCAATCAATATTGACTTGCCAGGTCCCCCCCCCCCCCCCCCCCCCCCCCCCCCTTCCCCACCCACCATTGCTTCAGCTGAATGTGTAAAATTGGCTTTAGATGGATGGGGAACATATCCCTGATAGTTTAACCTTTATCTAGCTAACATGTTCACTTATCTGTACAATTATAGATTTTGCCAGTCAAGCTGTTTCACAGAAAATCTGTTGAGTGTTAAAAGACTGGAGAGTCCAGCTAAGCTAAATGTGGACTGTGTTTCCGCCTTCTACAAGTCTTATTGTAATCATTTACTCCACTACAGACTTCAACTTAAAGTTGCATCCATGCAAAAGCATTACAGTGGTATGCAGACGTGTAGCTTTTTGCACCTATCACACCAGAAACAGCTGGTATTGAGCAAAAATATTTAACAATAAATTACTGAGAAAACGGGTAAACAGGCGCACACACATAAACACACACCGTTACCATCACAATCGCTGTGTACTCCAAGGAATTTGATTTCTCTTTAATTTCCAAGGTAGGGGCACAGACTTAGCAGGCATTTCCATCTTGACTTGATAAATATCACAATCTTCTTTTCCCTGCCACACTGAAGTAATTTATTTTCTATCTCTCCGAGCTATATTTTCCAGTTAATATTTCTTCTTTTTTTTCATACAACCTGACAAAGGATGCCACAAGGGATGATAAGAAGTCTGAAACCTTTGCACTCTCGCTCTAGATACAGAAAAATAAGACTTCTAAAATAAGGGAGACACTTTAAAAAAACGACATCTACATGTTCATTCGGAGCTACACAAGCTGTACATCACAGCAGATTCTGAAACATTAATGATTCATGTTGAATTTGGATGTGCATTTAATTCCAGTTCATAGACGGCTTCAACTAACCACAGGGTTACAACCTGTGTTGAGTGATGAAAACAACAAAACGACACATGCTACAGATGTGTTTCCCCTCAGGAAAAGCTTACAAAGACAGTCTGGCTACAGTCCCTATTTATAGAGTTTTCAAAACAGCAAATCCTGATTGTGTCACTCAGACCTAATTTAATAACCAGCAGCTAAACATTCATCATTCATATGCAACAAATGCGCTCTGTTTTGACTCTGTTTTGAATGCAAGGTATCACCGCTATTGCATGAAAGCTATGATTGCAGTGATTTGTAAAGCTGGCTTGTATTCTTTGCCGCAGAACCAAATTACATGTTCCTTGAGTGATGGGTAGCGGTGTCCTTCTGGCTATTCAGCTCGTCCTTAATTTGAATTTGATAAGATTTCTTTTTGAGTCATTGTTAGGCTAATGTAAATTTGGAGGGAGGACGCGAGCCTACCGCTGGCTTAACTTTGATGAGGTGTTAATATCTAATATCAAAAGCAGATAAAACCCTTATTAGCCCCAGTGGTCTTCTTACTAGAGTGGGAACTTAATACACAGAGGAGATGAGACGAAAGCAGATGAAGTAATAAGACTGCCGGGGGCTTTGTTACATGTCCTTAAGCTTTCTGACGGGGTCAACTTCATTTTGTGACTAAAATGCTGTGGGTTTACGAATGCAGACAAGCAGACATTGTTTGAGAGATCTAATTCAGACTCCTATATTTCATAGACTGCAACATCTGGGGGATTACAGTGTCTCGAGCCAGAGGCAGCTTGATAATCGGTTGTCATTTTAGGAGTTGTGTGCCCTTCCCAGCTTTTGCGATTTCTAAAAGGTCTTTGGGTTCAATCAAATGTTTGTGAGATTAGTTGGCTGCACTCCTTTCAAGAACTATTTCTATGTGGGTTGGTTGCTAATGTTTGCCTTTAGGCTTTCATGGTAAAACACTCTGAAAATATGCTGGGAGACTGATAATTCTGGACTCTGAAAGTTATTTTGAGAAAGATGTAGCCATGCTTTGCTGACACTAAATGGTCAGCAAGGAATAACACGGGCACAGCACGGCTTTGAGCCTAGCGCCAGAATGCTAACATGTTGATGTTCAGCAGGGATGATGTTACAATGTTCACCATCTTAGTTTGGCGTGTTAGCACGCTAACAATTGCTAATTAAGTAGTAGTGTAGTTGTTGATCTTACTGTCTAGAATAGAGGATGTTGTTAGGAGTTCAGCCTCTTTAAATATGCATGCAGCTTCACACACAATGCTGACTTGTAAGGCATTGTAAACTACCTTCCTAGACCTCTCCAGAAAGCACAAAGTAAGCACACTGTTCGTACGCCGGCGATCAATGCTTTGGACCAAGAGGAACGAGCTTTTGACAAACTGACTGAGGGACGGCATCAATACAAAGCGTTCACCCTAAACAAGTCGGAAAACACCTTGGGTTCCAGCACTATGTCCCATTGATTTCTCTTCAGCTCAACGCGGATTCTGCAGCATTTAGACATTTAATTCCCTTTCAAGCAAAGTCATTACACAGCCGGGCATTTAATTAAGCAATCACAGCGGTGCAATCTGAATGATTCAGTGGCTAAATGAAGGCCAAGTTGGCAGTGTCTAAATGTGGGCCAAGTTTGCATTGCTGTGCCTTTGCAGCTCCTAATGAAGCGTCTCCTAAAATTTAGGATCTGTGAAAAAAAATGACATCCGTGAGAAAGACATGCCCTCGATTGACATATGAGTTGTACAGCTCCTCAACAACAAAACAAGTTAACATTTCTAAAGTCACGCTCAGTCATTCCACATATTTACACTCTTGATTAAGTGTGTTAAAGGATTTGTTTGAGATGGAAGGAGCCAGGTATTCACGGCTGACCTATTTCCTCCACAAAAGAAACCACATCCGAGGGCCATGGGCTCAGATGTGTCTGAGGATGTACCGCGGAGGTGTTCTCACCTCTCCACGCTTCTGTGAACAGGGCGACAGTTTATTATAACTGGATGTGGCCTCTGTGTGCTTGGTTTGCCTTTCCCCAAATGAGCTCAGCTGTCGTGACACTGGTATTCATAATGTGTTCATAGTTGGCCAGTCAGCGCCGTATGTAGTGGATTTCCTAATGAACAACTGCAAATACAGTACTTTGACACGTTACAATTCTTGCAAATCACTCAAATCAAGTCTTTTCTTAAAGTTTTTGATTGCCTCGCCATGCTGTATCAGCACTATTTATCACAAAATAATTACCCGCAAAAATAGGAAAACAATATTTTGCAGTTTCTGATTTATTCATTAAACAGTGCTATCAAAAAATGGCAAAACTCTTGCAGCCGATAGAAAATAGACAATTAAGTTCACGTCCCGTTGAGGCGGCGTGGACAAACAATGTGAATGAGTTTATGGTCTCAAATTACAAATTGCTTACAACTTTAAGTTTCTCCTAAACGGAGAATTAATTTCATGGCACGTTTGCTACTGACGCTGCAAAACCCTTATTCAAATGCTATGTGGTGTTCTGTGTGATTTTGTATCACTCATTCTTCTCTCTGTAGTGGGCAGGTGGCACTAGCACCTGCAACTGCACCTGTGTAGTTTGTGTCACAGTGTGTTGGTCTCTTGAAGCCATTTGTTCCCAGTTATGTTAATGTGCTCTCGCTCTCGCTCTCGCTTAATGTCTACGTGGACTTAAATGGAATAGTTTAACATTTCGGGGAATATGCTCGTTTGCTTTTTTTTTTTTGCTGAGAGTTTAATATTTGAAGATTGAAACCACTAGTGTCTGTATGGTACATATGCAGTTTGAGTAAGCAGCCTGTTAGCTTAGCATAAAGCATAAAGGGGGACACAGCTGGCCTGGCTGTGTTGGAAGGTGGAGATTTAGAAGTGCACGTAGGTCAGGCTCCTCCTGTTTGTAGTCTTTGTGCTAAGCTGGTATCAATCTTCTCCTCGGACTCACAACAAGACTGCATTAGTGTATTTCACAAAATGTCAAACCATTTCTTTAACAGATCAAGTGTTAACGTGTTGTTCTGCTGTTTAGTATGCTCAAAAGAACAAAACCCTGTGCCACAGTGGTTTGGGAATTATCCTTATTTCAAAAAGACGTCCTGCTTGATAATGACACCTGGTGCTTTTGACTTTTTAAAAAAAACTATATTTTCCAAAAAATCGGAACTTTGACATTCTAAACTCCGAATACAGATGTTAATGAAAGTCAAAACTTAATCCAGGCCTGATAAGATGCTCTATTTAACAGGCTCGTTTTAGCGGGGGGCTCGATCAGGTGAAATGAAGAGGAACTGATTGCTTGTGGTGATTGTGCTGATTACATTTTAAATTTAAAACTTTCCTCCTCCTACATGGTCCTGAACAGTATTGCAGACAATGACATAGCAGGCTTAGCAAATTCCAAGGTGCCTGCAATCTCATAGACTGGGAGGGAAATACCACACTTTATTTCTTACTTTAGTTGTTGAAGTTACAGAAGTGTGTGTATGTTACAAATGAAAAACGCACATAAAGATAATTATTTGTGTGTTGATAGCACTGCGTAGAGTCTAACTCTGCATGTCTTTAGATATATTTTCCACCTGTCATTGGTGAAATATATCAAATAACACTGAATTATCCCCACCAGATCCAAGAGCTCAAAATGCAATTTTCATACAACGTTTAACAAAACAATCATTTTCAGCAGTCCTGACTTTCTCTTTTTCTGACTGTGGGCAGAATTCACAATGACCGAGACCCGTGTTGCAATTTCTCCCCCCTAGTCAAAACATTATGGATGCTTGTGCTACAGCTGTCATATGAATGACATTTGAAAATATACGATGAAAGGCATTTGCATGAAATACGGCACGGCATAACTCATTAGCATATTTGGAGGGGGGGCATTTGCTATTGTGTCCATGCCCTCTCTCGGAAATGACAGATCATGTCATGTACATCCACGTGTAACACCCAACCCAACACCCGAGTTGAAAATTTAAATAAATAAAAGATACAGGGAATTGTGTTGAGAGCAGAATTTGACCGTGTTTACAGACACAGACTGCAATGCAGGTTTAGTAGGCATTCAGTCCAATCGCTGTTCGTAAGCTTGAATAACCGTGTGCTCATGCAAGATCACAAGAGGACTGAGAATCTGTGCCATCAAACCCACGTGAAACAGCTTCTCAGCGACACAAATGGAAGACTCAAGAATAACGTTTAAAAACCCACATCAAGTTTTCAGAACTTTTGTGTCCCAGTGGTTCTAATGTCATGGCAGAGATATCAATTTCAATACGTAAAATTGCTCTTGATCTATTTTACATCTTTTCCAATTGGTTCTCCAAAGATGTGTGTGTTGGCGTGGCACCGCAGATTAAGGAGCTAATGGCAAACTTGCCTTCCCTTTTTGAGAAGTTATCTGTGGGCAGGAATATTTTGATGTCATTCTATCGTACATTCTGTGGGGACAGAAACACTACCACTTCCTGAGTGTATTCACTTACGTCCCACCAGCTGCTCATCATTTTAGCCATATTGTTAGAAAAGAAAATCAATAAACTGCACAGTTTTATGAAAAGAAAAGCATCCTCTTTGTTTTTGTGCAGCACTGCAGATTGTCTGTTTCACATGGATGATAAGTAAATGGTTGTAAAGGCATCCTATGAGTATGCACTGGCTTGAATCCAAACTCCAGCTATCTGGCTTTATTAATGTATTGCTACTACTCCTGTCCCTCTAAGCTGTTCTTTTACGGTCAGTGTGAGCACAGAGACATTCCCCTTCATCGCAACCAGGCTTAGTGTTTCACAAGTCAAGAGAAACTGCTTGTTCACTTTTGTTGGCAAACTTAGACAAAAAAATGTAATACCTTATAGGTGATACTGTGTATATGTCACCTGAACCGGTCTACACACTCCTCACTGATTGACTTTACCCTGTAAATTGTACATACAGTATATACCCTAAATAATCTTGTATTACTGTAACTTTAGTTTTATATTTGACACTTTTTACTTGAATTTATCACCACAGAGCTGGCTTTGTTTACATGGCGATTTTTTTTTTTCTCACTTTCTTACAAAAACCCGAACAAGAATAGTTATCAGCAAACAGCACAAACTATGGCAAACATGCTGACAGAGCTAACGGTGTTAACCTAAGGGAACCGTAGGGTGGCTGCTATGCTTCGGTGCTATCGCAACAATATAAAAAAAGCAAGGAGAAGCTCGCATAACAACACACACAGAGGTAGACATTACTCCACTATATTTTGATATAGCAAATTGTTGTTTGCTGCTATATTAATGCCCTCTATGTGGTATGTTGATCCTATAATGTGTCATGTGTTGTTCCACATGATCCCTTGAGGATACCTTATAATTCCATTCTAATGCGAATGACAATGTTTCCACAACAGTGCACATTTAGACTTAATTTGAGGTAAGTCTATATTTGTACAAGTACATGTTTTCATGTGAGATAAAGTTGTTCAATGAAAGCCCACATACTGTATATTGGTGCTCAGTATTAGTGGTCCACAATGTGTGATGTTGGTAAATTAGATGGGAAACTTGGCAAATATACTGTATTCATATAACCACAGCAGTCATTAGCTTAAACAAGGATAATATAACAAAACATTACATTTTTATATTGGCAACTATGCATATTTCTGAAGTGGTTTGCTCGGAGAACACCGTACGTGCCTCAGTAAAGACGTCAAAGGCTGGTAATTTGTTGCAGTTACGACTTGCGTTTTGTCTTACATTCACTGTAATACATTTTGACAGACGTACGGGTCTATTCATTGAATGTGACAAACAGAGTGCAAGTCCTACAGCACATATAAATCAGTTCACAGTGAAAATGCGGCGTGATTGATGAATTTTCGGAACTCAAGCCAGGGACTGCGGCACTGCAACTGGCACCTTATTGTGCTGTGGTTTAATTGTTTTGTGCCACTTTTTGATGAATTTACGTATTTTTTGTAGATCTATAATAGCCAATCAGTGATTTTGCACAAGTGGTTGCATGTGATAAGGAAAAGTTGATTTTCGCAATTTCTAAAAACAGTTTGCTGTGTATTAAAGAAAAAGAATATCACATCACCCACCTTAACTTACCTGTCTTAATCATCTCCATCAATACTCAAATGTGAGTTAAAATGTCCATTATGAAACCATATCGCGCTAAAGATAAACCACAGAGAGAAGAGTACAAATCCTAGAGAGGCCTACCTTGAGGTCGGAGGTGTGAAAGTCATGGAACATTCTCTCTCCTGAGACCTGTGACAGAGAGGGGGGGGGGGGGGGGAGAGACGTCAGTCATGATTAGGCCACAGTGCAATTACAGAGCAGCTCCTCTGACAGTGATTGATCAATGAGGAACTCCCTTAATGAAGACAAGGACTCAGGGGCTCCCAGGAGCAAATTGGCTAAAGTAAGTAGTGGGAATAGTGTCCCAGATTGCTAAAAGCGCTAAGAGGATCATCCCGTCTGGGGCAGCAGCTTGTACAGGTGCTGTGTCTGATTCCATACAGTCGGAGTAGAAGTCAAACTGAGGTAATGCCAAGACTTTCAAAAGTTACAGGATGCTGTTGTCCACATATTCCTATAATATTCCAGCTTACTTAATGATTCGGACTAAAATCTTGTCAACCATTCCTTGTTGGGACACTTGTCCTTGTATTAAAAAAATATTCTACATGTGATGTTTCAAAAGTCCATCACATCTCCCAAATGTAATCCTAATAGATTGGTCCTGTGTCCCTATATTAAAAGTATGCTGTGGAGATTTTGACCACTAGCAGCACTATAGAGCAATCTTTTTATTATTGGATCCCCGTTCTGTATCCCATGCATGCGCTGATGCACATTATTTCAGTGATTCCACATTTGAGTGACAGAGATTGATTTTTGCGTCTGATTAAATTGGCCTGATATGATTTTACTAGCCACACTCTCACGAGTTGCAAACCGAGCCTCTGTGGCGCTCTTACATTTGATACACAACACAGGCTGAACTCAAGGGCCACTTAAACATGACTGCCCCAGTTGGTCTGTCAAGTACAGCCTCATTGCTAAAACACCAGCGAACGAGGAAATCAGGCCCTTGAGGCAAGAGCTTCTTATGGCACTGCGTTGAAATTCAGTTTTTGATTTAGCCCTGAAATAAACTGACCGAAAAATTCCGGACTGCCTTGAAGTGTGACCTACCATAAGGAGGGACACATTTGCGTTCTGTTCTATTCATGCCATGTACGCGGGTGAGGGGGGCGTTTGCCGAAAACAGCCGGCCCTTCGAGGGAGGCATCTGACGGGTGCTTCAACTTTTTTCTCCTCCAAACTTCACATTGCACACATAGCTGAATACTCTATCACAGACATTCACAGGTTTCATGAAAAACATGCATTTTTGTTGGGAAATAATTAGAAGAGAAGTCTTTACAGAATGTTGATTTCATGACTCATATCAGTGGGGAACTGAATGTTGTGCAGACTGGAAGTCTGGCACATGTTTCACAGAGTTACTAATTAATGAGCAGCACACTGGACCACATGCTGCGTATTAATAAGTGCAGGTGTATTTCACACAATCTTCAGTGTGTGTAGGCTATGCTGCACTGTTCAAGGGCTGATAGTGTATCAAATCAGTCATCTAAATTGACCACCCCAATACAAAGGCACAAACACTGACTCTGCAAATACTCCTGTAAAAGAAGACATGTCTCTTTGTGTATTTAGGTGATTGATTTAGAAATTGATTTCCAGTGGACGCGAGGTCTGAATACAAAGGAGGCGACCTGATATAAAGTAATTTCTTTCATCTTTCAAGAAGCGTACTGCATCTGAGTGAGCTGCGGTGCAGCTGTGAGTTCACACTGTACCCAACTGAGACTAGTTCAAACATGATGGCCTTCACCTGCTATCTCTCTTCTTGCCGTGAACATCAAGATTACGGAGCTCAAAGTAATGAAAGTGGGGAAAGTCAAACACCCCTGGAGTGCACTGTGCCGCGCAGCGCTATTTTCCCCAACTATCTTTCTTTTAGGCAAAGTGTGCCCCTCTTTCGTTCAGTGTCTCCCTCTGTACACCTCTATTCGTTTGAATAGGTCCCCATTCATTTAATACGGCTTCCTCTCAAAGCAACAGCAGCTTTGTCCTCATTTTACTGGCTTGTGTTGCGCTTTGGTTCCCATAGAAACTAAGTGCAGTCACTCAATGGTGCTTAGGGTAGAACACCTCTTTGAGTGTCTTGGAAGTGGTGTGGTTATAATAGATACTGTGTGAGCAGCCTGGTCTGTTTATTATCGAGATCCTAAGTAATAAAGAGAACTGCAAGTAATCAATAGGCAGTTTGTTTTGCAGTACTTTCATTCATACAATAGGGCTACCGTATTCAGATGTGTTGTATCAATATAGTAACTCTAAACACATGATTTGTTTGGGCCTTGCGGTTTACTAAAGTTAGTTCTTCATGTACTCTGAGGTGGCATGAAATGATACAGTTGCTAAACTCTAACAACACTTGTGGACAACAAGGTTACCTTTAACCAAAGAGACTGAACATTTAAAGGACTGCACCATCTGCTGTGGATAGTTCGTCTTCTAAAAATGCATTTCATCCATAAATCAACGTACACACGCACTTCACCATTTTTACTTTGCTCAGTCACAAAAGCTTGTATAGAATAAGCAAACCATCCATTTGTATTTCCAAACTAATATTGTCTCGTATAAAGCCATTAAAGCTGACAATGACTATCATGTTTTTCTTTCTTCTTTAACTTTACCCTCTCTCTTTGTCTTGCTATCTATGTCCCTATAACTCTAACTGACTGAGTATGGGGTGAATTTAATGATTTGATGTTAGCAGTGAAATGGGTCCTTGGGAGCTTCAACGGCTGAAAAGAGCAACCATTTGGCTGGCGGACCTGCTTGCCTCAGCACTTCTCGGCACACGTTTAAATGTTCGGCTTTCACCCGGAATGGCCCACAAGAGGGACGCCTGAAGGGGGTTGCGGGGAGGCTTGATGCTGAGGTCCTGGGGAATTGCATGGTCATTCATCACATTAATGAGTCATGTCACTTTATTTACAAGAAGGAAGACTCCCCACCCCCCATAGATGGTCCCCACTATCATGATGCAGCATTCTGTTAATGTTGGCTGAAGTTAATCGAAAAAGGCAATGTAAGAATTAATCTACAGTAGCCCAGGTTGCCGGTCCAGTCGGGCTGATTGCAGCTGAATATCGCTCGGTTGTATTCTGACACCAGAGGTCCACATTTGGCTGGGTTTTTGGGATGCAGACACGGTGCGATTCGGGCTCGGAATCAGCTCCAGTTATTAGCACTTGGGCAAGCTTTGGGCCAATGGCGGCCCATTAATCAAACCTGTGGCAGCCGTTTTGTGCAGCCAGCTGTGCCATATTTGGGTCATGTTTGGGCGAGACAGTTTTGGCTAACTTGGGAATGTAAAAGTCTTGTGTTGTTTGAGTTGTAGTTTTTTTTAGAAAATCATATTTTTAGATTTGATGGGAAAGGCTCTGCTCTTTCATAACAGATAGTAGCACTTAGTAGCAGTTCATAAAAGGTTATGATGTTATATTCCTGCCTGTGGACATAGAGTCAAACAGCCTTGGTATCCTGGTTCTGGTTAAAACAGTTCTGCAACCACCAGCTACTGTTCATATCACGTTTGTCCACTATTATCACTAGCTTCCTCCCACACATGGGTTTTCCTATAAAAGCTCTGATACAGACAGTGCAGGGAGATTTAAGTAGGAGTCTGAGGATATCGGAACTATATGACATTTTCTTTGGCAAGTAAATCCAAATCTGCGATATTACCATTTCAGGGGTGAATGGATTTAAAGCACGATCGACTGATACATTTCAGGACAGGGTGAAATAGATGAATCTCAAGTTATTTACCCTTTTTAATTGGAAATGTCTGTCACAGGGCAGCAAGCCGAGTCCTCTTCCAAGCCATTATCTGTCTGCCTTGATCTTTTGCAGGTATTTTATGGAGAGTGATGTGCTGAGAGTCAACGGTAGCTATTGAATTTATTCCTGTTGGATTTTTATAGGCTTAGAAATACAAATGCTGAGGAGTGAAAAAGCCTGCAAAAGGTCAGCTTGTTAATCACATCACTACAGTTACTGTTTCACAGATTTCCACAGATGACGGCTGACTGCCATGATTTCACTGACAGAAAAGCCAAATGCTTCCATTTACTTTTAAGCTGAACTCCTAAATTTGACAACCCTCATGGTTTTTATATGATTAATCTGTCACCAGTTGAGCTCCAAATTTACTTTTGTGACTATCTAACCAGCGAGAACTGTCACCCCGTAACAGGGGCCGGAGCTGTGTTTCCAAAAGACTTCAACAAAGGTACCTTTTAGCAAGCCCTTGGGTTTCACTCATAATTGCTCCCCAGGGCCCCATCAATAGGTTCTACCTGCTCTTGAGCTCTCATTCCCAGGCTGTCATCCTTGCTCACTGGCTGTCTGGGCCTCTGAGTGACACAGCAGCATCACTGGATGAGCGCTGTTGAAGGATATCTCTGGCTCCAAAGGAGGACACCGCTGGGACATAGCCAGCGCGGTTGATGATGTCACACTGTGACAGCGCCGACTGCTTTAGCTCAAAACTATTGGATGTGGCCTGGCCAGGGACTGTGAGGGTTTATGTGGGGTTGTGTACCATCGCGTATTTGCACGCGTATATGTGTGTGTGTGTGTGAAACGCTCACTAAAATGAGATCCAAATTCATATCCAGGGAAACTGCCAAACATAATATTTTTTTACAAGGAGTGTTTTGCTGTAAGCACAGAACATTCTTGGAATCCTCACACAAAGAATCGGATGTGCATTCTGTACCAACAAACAACTCAATGATCTCATCTCTTATTCATACACCACTATGATTCTTGACAGCTTCAACGTCTGTGCTAACAACAACACAATATAACAGCCAAGTCACTCTAGTCTGCATTTGTCACAGTAAAAAAAGACAGCCGACAAAACGCTGATTTAAGCTCTAGTAGTAATACAAACGTTATCTTCCTCTGAAGCCGTCGCTGATGTGTTTTGACCATGACAGCACAAAAAAGGAACACTTTTGTTTCAGTCTTCTACCCATGCGAGCATGGATCTCTGGTGACTGCACATTGGCTGCCTGTCCACAGTGTCTAGCAGCGGCACATAAAGGCTCATTTGCACCATCTGCCAGTGGAGGTGACGGGGGCAACTCAAGTGCCAAGGGGCTATTGAAAAACTAACGTGCAGCTGCCACAATCTACCTGCTCTTCTGCTTTGCTCTCTATGGAATATGCCTTGGTTAAATTGGTCTTTAGGTGGCTTTTGAGGGCCGGCGCTGATGAAGGACTGAGACATTGTGTGCTTGCACACAGTCACAGCAGGGATTAGCACTCGTTAGCTAATGTTCTGAGCTGTTTGCTGTGACAGGGGGTTGTGGGAAAGGTCTGCTTTACTTGGATTGTGACAGCAGTTGACTGCTATACTGTATAGTTAAGCTAAATGGGCAGTTTTTCGAGGAGGAATGGTTTTTAGCCACGCTAGAGTTAGGGGTGAAACTATTGGATGGTTGGCATGAAATCCTGACTTTTTCTTTGGTGATGTAACTTTCCCTTCAGCACCACCATGAGGTTGACATTTTAGGATTTTAGTAAAATGGCTACTAACTGCTAGGTATCTTGTCATTGTCAATTCCCATTTACATCTCCTGAATGTTCATGTACGTGAGGGCCAGCATCAGATCAAAATTGTAATGTCCAGTACTTAACTGTAAATGACCAAATATCTGCAAATCTAATGACTTTCCCATCACCATCATCATCATTGTGATCATGCTCATGAGCCTAGCGTTAGCTCCGAGCACCACCATGCTTAGTGCAGCCTCACAGAGCTGCTAGCAGGGCTGCAGATCCTTACTCTTGTTAGTGGACTTATTTCGGAGCAGCATCTGATACAGCTGTCACATCTTTAGTTCACACTTTCCTGAACTCGCAGAAGTCGACAGTTGTAGATAAATAAGTAAACTGCTGATGAAGGAGGGGATTTCACTTTGATGGTAATTTGAGCACGGACATTCTTCGACAAGGATGTTTCATGAGGGTTGATACTGTCCCTTCTCATCTCTCTCAAGACTTCCCACTTCCCAGAAACTTCCTAACAAAGTTAGTGATCGTTGGTGCAATGTGTCATGCTTCTGACGGTTTGATTGTTTCTGTGTTTTCACATGCAGAGGAGCGGAGAGAGAAAAAGAAAGCTTCATGTGTTGCTCAAGGTCCTTTTAGATACTCCCCATCCCACATCTCCCTGCACAATTAATTTTATCTTTGGGGTATTATCAAGAGGGAGCCTGGCAAAACAGCATGACAGAAAAACAGCCCAGAACCCCGAGGCCCAGGGTGGGAATTAATCTGTTTGACAAGATCTCTCACAAACGATTTGCCTGGCTTTCTTTCAGTTGGATGTTGCCACTACCCTGCATATCGGAGGGGGTGAAGAATAAGCATGTTTCAAACATAACGCGGACTGAATCGATTGAAAACGTTGAAGTGAGCAGTGACAGGGTGTTGTTACTGTAAGGAAAACATGCAGCACTTCCAGGTGTGGGGTGTTAGGACAACCTTAGGGGTTTGCCTGTTAAGTGAGCATCAGCTTTGTTTAAATCAACCATGCATCCATAATAATGAATTCCTATCATGACCAGCTGACATCATTTTCTTCACAAAGCAGAATGTAGTCCTGAATCGAGCTCCCAAAAAACGGTTGGCCTTGTTCTTCTCCCGCTTTCACAAGTATTGACACCAAGCAGACGTTTGATGCATTATCTGGGATGCAGAAAATTAATCAAAGTAATGATTGAATAATTATCTCAAGTGCAATTAATTAAACATGCCAATGAACTCATCTTGAACAGCTGTCCTAGCTTCACCACTTAATCACTTGTGAGAATTACCAAACACAAACGGAGGACGCCGAGTGCATGCAATAATCTCTGCAAAGTGCATTGTTTACAAACAGTAATTAATATCACGCCGTGTATTAGCAGGCAAAGTGACTGCAGTGCACTTCTATAATTGTACCGGGGAGAGTTGGGTTTCTTCCCCACTCTTGCCTCAGACATACCTTGTTAAGACTGGAGACAAATTATAAGACTAAGTGCTGACATTATAGACCAGACTCAAGAATTCAACACAGATTTACAATGTTTTTTTATATATATTTTGTGTGTTGGGGGTGCCATAGTGCCTTATTAAAATGCCCCCCCCCCCCCCCCAAAAAAAAACATTATTCATTGCAAAATCTATGATTTAACCTACCGAATGTCATGAACACCATTAACCTGCTGATTCATGTTCAACTCAATTTCTACCCACATACTGTAAAATGGATTTATTTTATGTTTCTTCCTGAGAATGTATAATAGTTCCCACTATATTTGTTGGCGAAGAACTGCCTAAAATGTGTCAGGGAGCTCCTTTAGTGTCTCTTGAAGGCATAGGGAGTTTGTACCACACCAATGTGGTGGTCCGAGGCATTCTACAATGAGGTAATTTTGGGCATCACATATACGGCTTTCATAGTTTGTGGAGCCTGACCGTCACAGCGGACTCCAGGAAATGGTGGTTCTGACATATGAGGGATCTATCTTCCACAGACTAGCGTCTGGAAACAGGAATGAAGATTGACAACGAGTGGCACCGGCTAGCCGACAGCTTAAAAATGACCTGGACAAGAACAGTCACTAATACTTCACACGTGGTCGTTTATGAGTTCAAGTAATGGCTTACTGATTACAATAATACCGCCGATCTGTAGCTTAGTTCAGCACAATGGACTACAGTATTATGACACACATTATTATCGAGTCAGTAATTACATGCATTTAATATTGGTGCTATTATCCTAAGAATATAAAATCACTGTTTGATTCTGAATATGAAAATGGGTAATTGACATACTCATTATGATTTAATATTGTTCACAGTGCTGTACATATCAGTGAGGACGGTACCATCAGAATCAAAGTAAACGAGGCAAACAGTGTAGCCTCACTGAAGTTCATCTGAACTTTAAAATCCAGAGAAACATAGAAAATCAAATGCCTCAGAGGCAAGGTTAGAGATAATAAAATACACCGGTGGAGGTATTTCCGCCCCAGACCTTTTTGTTGTGTATTCTCTCTGTACACAAACAGAATATGTAAGAATTAAAAAAGAGAAAATGACTTTATTGCTGCTCAACCAAGCATACAAAGGGCAATATTGAAACACCGTATTCATGGAGGTCTTAACGAGTCTTTACTGAAAAGGAGGGAAATAAAGGTTTCTGGTAAGATGAGGGGGACACAGCGTTGTTATATTCTATCGTGGCATTTCAGTTTTCTTGCAAAAGCATTTCAATTGAAGAACAAACACTTCATTAACATAACACAGAGCTCGGACAATGGACATCAAATCTGCATTTGGAGCCACGGTTTCTTGAAATAAAATGTCACCAACTTTATCAATTAATGTGTGGAAAAGCAATCATCTTGAATTGTGTCTCTGGCAGCAGTCTGTGGACATCAATGGAAAAGGAAATTTGCAATGAAGGAATGCGAACGGCCTTAATCGTCGTCGTGTTGTTGCATCAAACTTGTTGAAGCCGTTGTGGTTTATTTTTGTTTGTTTTTTCGTGCTTATTTTTCTGTCTGTCTTTGTATTTGTGTATTTATGTCACGCTAGTCTCATACTCTTAATAGCTTCAAGGATTGCAGATTTTGACTGGGTTAAAGTAAACATTCATTTTGCAGCTTGTCGCAAGCAAAACATTGAGTCACTTTGATCATTTTATTGTTTGTCCAAGCAGAGTGCTTTGTTGGAATCGATTTCCCTCCAGTATAATTGCTGTCATGCCTGGTTTGGCTAAATAAGCCATTACACCCGAAGATACTCTGGCAAACTAAAAGGGCAGTGCTGACACTTTGCTTAAGAATATACTGAGAAATGACACGCACAAAAAAAGGTTTTAGGGCATAATGCTGTACGAAGCTCTCAGAACAATTTGGGGAAGTATTAATAGGAATAACTCACACTTAGTCAAGCTGTGTCAGTTATTTAATCACATGTCTTTCTTGTTTAAGGTTATTGGGTGCATTATGTACAATGTCCACCGTGGTATTTGCTTTCAGTTGTCTTCTTTTCCCTGCTCTAGCTGTTCCAGTCGACCATGGCTCATGTGACATTCGCATCATGAATATGGCAATAACAATTGCTGTTACCGAATTCTGCAATATATCATATCGGTTTAAGTTGTGTGGTTTTGACAGAGTTTACTGTAATCGAAGCGCATTACCAAAAAAAGAGTTAAACTCTGATCATTCACTAACACTCAGTCTTTAAAACCCCAATTCCCTGTCAGCTACCAGGAGGAGCTTAATGTAAATCTGTTAACACAAAAGTACAAGGTTAAAAGGGTAATTTCTGGCAGTGACTAGAATTCTCTATGCTATTGTAGCAGCACAACCCCCCCCCCCTGCTCTCTCTCCTCCATTCGCTCTTACACAATTGTGTTTTTGTGTGAGTGCACACACACTCATGGTACTCTCTCTCCTTCCCCTTCCTTCAGTGTACAAGTTGCAGCAGAGCCATCCATCCAAACCTGCAGACCATGAAATTAGGTTAAGACGTAAGGCTGTGAATGACACAGGTGTGGATACAAATGAGAACATCCGAATGAAGAAGTACAGATCCAAGAGTGCTGATACTGCAGTCGTTATAGCCATTCAGAATTATATTTCACAGCCTTTTTCCTTCATTTTATTTAGCCCACATTTCCTGCTGTGTATTAGTGGTCAAGACAGGGCATTAGCATACATGCTGGGATGCTGTGCGAATGGATATTACGAGCTCTGTCATAGACCAAATCTCATTTCCCATAGAAAACGTTAAAGTCGCTCAAGCTTGCCAGCGCTCTTCTGCTCCCTTGTATAAATCGGAGCAGTTCCTTTCTTTCTTTTTTTGAATACATTGAGATAGTCAATGCTACAGTCTTATTTTTCAATAATTTCCCCTCCATGGACGACTAAAACGAGCACAATGACAATAATTGCAGCTCCTTTCTTATGACAGTATTAATTTATTAACCCTATGCCAGACAGAACTCTGGTATTGGCCACTTTTGCTCAACCCGGGATTTAGATGATAATGTTCTTTGCCTTATACACTACTTTTTTTTTTAAATGTTGCATTCCTGTAATTGGTATAATTATAATTAGGAAAGTAAAACTCAAGATTGTGTTATTGATCGCTTGAAGGCCAATCACAATTGTTGGTTGTGGATTGAACGTGAACTCTGGCATGAAAATCAGACACCAGCTTAACCATACTTCTTGCCTCGCCATATAAACATCACAGCATTTCCTCCAGTTGCACTGAAAAATGGTGGAAAATGGATCAATATGGAGACTGTTGCTAGGGAGACTGGGCTGTAACATCAGCTGAATATGAGCTGCTTTTAGTCATACAGATGTAAACCAACATGGATAAGCTAGGTGAATTAAAACATAACATATTTTCATATTAAATTGTTTGTAAAAGACAGCAGCTGATAATTCGTAAAGTGTTCACACTGTAGTAGTGAGAGAGAGAGAGAGTGCAGAGCATTTTAAAGATTTCCAATATGATGTTGCCAGAAGGCTCAAAGTTAGGGCCTCATTAATTGCATATGTTGGTTCTGCTAGGGTTAAAGAAATGTGCAGGGTTGTTGTTAGCTGATTGCACAACTGCACACCAGTTCAACTGACGGCCTTTTTGCCATATTCTTGCAAAAGGCTTTTGTGATTTTCTTATGAGAGATACTTTGGAAGCCCTGAGCGGCAAGTGAGAAACATTCTGATCTAAATAGTTTCTCTCCTGTGTTTATGACTTAAGAACAGGTGAAAAAAGGTTTTTGCCAAGATAATCCTTCTGTGGTCCCTAAAAAGGAAATACAGCTGGAAAAACAGGTGACAAATGTTTTTGTTTTTATAATCAGGATCATTTTTCTAGGTGTTTGTTGTTATAATACTCTTTGCGGTCACAAGAGGCTGAAGCTAACGGTGTTCACCTGGGGATGAACTGAAACGTGGGCACTACACGACGACTAGGTGGATCGAAGTGTAACCGCAGAGCGCTCTGCACAGTGGCGAGCATTAGCTAGCCATCAGGGAAAAACAGAGGCTGTGGTTACACTTGTCTTTTCAATGCAACTGTTCTCATCCGATCATGCCAGGACGCACTCACGGTCAAGTCTGTATGCTCTGAGATGGGATCTTGCTTGCATTGGGTTCTGATAAGCCTGACTAAATGCCGAGGTGGCTTGACTCGCATTGACTTCAGATCTCAGTGAGAGGTGTGGACAGCATGTGGGCACAATCCGCACGACATATCAAACATGGGTCTGGTATCACCATCTTCCCCCCCACATGGGAGTTCCTCTCCCGAGGAGAGCAAAGGGAAGAGAGGGGGAAATCCGCTGAGACCTCGGTCTGAGTCAACCCAACATTTTCCAGATCCTGCTTCAACATAAACGCTTTCAAAAAGGTTTTAACCACAAAACAAATGCTGATCACTATCCAATCAAGCAGGTCGCTTTGAAGTGTGGACACACACATGCGGACAGAGCTGAGTTCCAATCCTGCGCATCGAGACAGCCTATATTTATGATCGGAACTTTGAGCGCACTTCATTAGGAAGTAGGTCAAGACCAATTAGTTAAAGATGATTACGTAAAGGCAAGTCAATAAAGGTGTGTTTTTGGGAGTTGTATAAAATGGGAATGGTAATTTGGCAAGCCTACGCTCCAAAGTGCACAGGCCTTTCCAAAGAGCATTGATGGAAAACACCCAATACATCTAGAGCATGGAACAGCAGGCCATAATAGAGTTTATTCGCTGTATAGTGGACAATTGAAGCTCTTCTCTGTGTTCAATTTCTTTTTTTTATTTTGCCAGAAAGAATCCGACAAGACAAACAATCACAGTGCTGTTAAACCATCAAATTCATCATCAAAGTGCTGTAGAAAGGGCCACAGCTTTTGAAAGCAACCAAATACAAAGCTGGTAATGTGAGAGCACCATATTGACCATATTGCTTTTACTATAATAGGTATTGACCTGTGCATCAGTGAGGATCTGCTGACGTCTGCAGTCCTTCAAATTCCAGTTCAAACATGGAAAGTTTCTACTCCAGTCACCATCGGTCTACATCGATACAAAAGACTGCTGAGCATTTAAAAGGAAGTGACATTTGTGCAATGGTGAATGTGATATCAGCTGAATCGGATTTTGATTGATAGGCTCTGAGGGACCATGTGGGGTGCATGAAAGGGAGTGTCGAGAATGAATTTGCCAACTAATGATCCTTTCTGTTTTTGAATTATGTTTAACCTGGGTATTCGAGATAGCATGACAGCGAGAAGGAAGGGGTGGCGGTGTGAGTGGAATTGGAATGCCAATCAAAGAAAGCAAAGCCTATACACTACAGCACAGGTTTACCTAATTGCTTCAGAAGGCTTCAGTACATTCGAAGGGGCTGATCACAACAAGACGCGCTGCTAGAGATGCGTCACCAGCAACGTGTGTGCCAGAAAAAACATTGTTTTCCAACGTTTCGGCGAGCCTGCCGTGCACTCCCCTCTTGTGCCACGCGTCGTGTTTTTATTTTGCGGTAATAAGAGATAAAAGTTAAAATATTCTCTAAATTTTTGCATCAGGCGTGGAATCTCCCCGCTCTTCAATGTCACACTTAACACAGGCAGTGCATTTTTGAAGTGGCTGTGCCTATGCGTGTATATTATGAACAAAGATGCATGAACAACATAGTTCTAGTCAAAGCCTTACATTTGGGGTTAGTATGAAATGAAGACTTAAGTGGCAAATCCGCTCATTTAATGTGTTAACTGTGCTTGCCTGCACACACACACACACACACACACACACACACACACACACACACACACACACACATAATACATAAGCACTTGTAGGATGTCAAAGGGTCAAGTGGTATTCAATGTGTACGATGGAAATTCCTGACGCCAGCTAATATTCCCTGATGTGTTCTTTTTATTTGCATACCGGGTGCTGCATCAGCCCACTCCTATTGTCAGAGCTTTCTATTTGAATGTCAACACTATTATTACAGCAGGTGATGCAACAGCAGGTGTCTCTCTGCCTGTCTGTCTCGTATCCTCTGTCTGTCTTCTTGTGTCTTTGTGCCTCTCTCTCTCTCTCTCTCTCTCTCTCTCTCTCTCTCACTCTCTCAGCCACTCCTGCTCTCCTTCCCTCCGTTTTGTTTAACAGCTATCATTATGTGTCTGCCGAATACAATCCACTTGGAATCCACTATTTCTCCCCTATCCAAGCATCTCTATTTTTCATACATTTGACATTCTACCACTCTTCCCCACTCACTCTGACTGTAATGGGTGAAACGGAGAAAGCTCCTTGTTGCTGTCTTGCCTCTCGTTTCTTATTGTTTACAGCCGAAGCCTTGACAGTGTTGCTTCAGACTAGCTTGGGGAAAATGGACACTTTGACATTTCCCACCCTGAAATGTGGCAGTGCATGGTATTACCAGTAAACAATGTTCATTACTGCCTTGACAGCTGATGACCAAGATGCAACCCTCCTGCACCTGCCTCTGTCAAGACTGCACACAAACAGGACTTTCTACCTTAAAGATGTTCAGAGCGATCAGAGCTGAGAGGCGGTGCTCTTTTCTATTTTCTTATCCTGTGCTCTTCGGTCTCCTTGTCCTTACTTTCAACCATGTAATCAAGTGCACTTTATTGCTGTCATGTCTGCATCGGGCTGACTTTATTTTCAACTCGGGGATCCACTGATGTTGAGAGACTTCAGAAGTTTGGAAAAGGGATGGAAAAGAGAATAGATTATCTTTTTGAACAGTAACAAGTGTCTGACTTGTAGCCGCTGTTTTATAATAAGGGACCTCACCGAACAGTAGCAAAAAAGGTTAAATCAATTTGTCTGCGACATCCATCACTAAAATACATATCCTTAAGGGATCCTATCCAGTCAAAAGCAAAGGTTTCAGGATGAGTCATTCATTTTGGCCAATGTATAGGTCAGTAAGCCAGTCAGTTAGTCAGTCAAATATTTAATGAGCTTGTAAAATAGAATTGTAAAACTGTAAAAAAAAAAAAAGTCTTTGGAGGATGTGTTCTACTAAATGATAAAGACACCATCTACAATCATGACATCACTGTAAAAGGCTCTTTTTTATAATTTGCATAGAATTTAGCTTCAGGTCAGGTGCTCCTGTACTTCCTTATTCAAACTGAATCCCTAATTCATTGCTCATTCATTACGGCAGAGCTTTTCTTCCGTTTGTTCAGTATGCCGTTTTAAGTCGGCATTGATTTGGTAAGCACTTTGATGATTTCATTTTCTCACACATTTCAATCTGCCCCTCCACTGAGGTACACAGCTGTTTGCTATGCGTTAAGGAACACCGTCGGATGCAAAACATGACTAAAGGATTCCGAGGTAAATTATATTTGATGGACGTTTTAGTCAGATTGATTTATGGGTATATTGAGAGATTGTAAGAAACCACTGAATCCCGACTTGTCATATTGTAAAGATAAGACCTTGTCTTGTTGTGGACGGATCCAGCCTCTAACAGTTTACAATGAGATGGATTTTGTGTTCATTGTTTGGTAATCCAGTTGGAGACATCGATAGAGAAAACAACAATATTTGAGTCAGGATAAATACTGTATCATCAGCATAATGCAAATACAGAAAAACAATTTCTGCAAAAGACAAAGTGAAGCCTTATGGTTCCCCTACAATATAAATGGAGAGACATGTGATTATTGATTATGTTGAACCAATCAAGGGGATAAAACAAGATTAGAGTCGTCAAATATTTCCTTGTGAGATGATCTGTTCAGAGCCTTGGTTTGAGTGAAGGCATCTGCATTTCAAATTCAGAAATATGAGATAATTTTCAGCAGAAATTGCCAAGTAGGAAATTGGATTTCTAACAAGTTTGCTCAGTAGCCACCACTCCAAAAGCTGTAGAACCGAGACTTGTACAGTCGTTGTACAAAATCATAATTTTTATTTGGAGTGGCCGTATTGCTTTTCATCTTAATTACATGTCTTCACATTAAGAGGACACGTTGATATCTGGATAATCCAATTTGATTTATTTTCTTCTGGAACAGATTATTCAGCATAGTTTATTAGACTTGGTCAATAGTATTGACGGTCCTGACAGATGTAGTACCCAAGGCTACCCTGCTGAAAGGCTTGAGCTTTATAAACACTGTAGTAAGATCAAAATCATATGTACAAAAATCACAATTACACTTTGTGTGTCTATGTCGCTTACTCTGTAATGTGTACGAATCTGATGTCTTTGTTCAGATGAGCAAAATATCATGAGCGTTAATCATGAAATGATACATTTATGGATGAGTTTTGAGATTTAAATAATAGATTTGACCATGAATCACTTGGCACTCATGAGCCAATGATGTAACCAATCAACAAAGTGCATTGTTGGAATCATCCGCAGCCAAACATGATTCAGGGTCCCAGCAAGTGCAGGATGTGGTCAGAGTGCGAGTGAATATTCCATGGTGATGATTCATTAGAAAGAAGCGAATTGAGCATAATTATAGGTCTTCAACAACACAAGATATATGAATTTTCAGTAATACTGTGGATCATATACAAGTTAGCAGTCATTTTTACAAATGACTCAGGAGCTATACATTTGAAGTTATACATTATTATATATGCTGTCATCATTAAATAGACTTTTTCACATTCCTGATTCATTACATCCTGTGTCATCTTTTTAAAGAACAAAGACATGGTATGCAATGAATGTACAATCCACAGGTTATTGTGTCTGTATGATTACCTGGTCCAAAATTGCCCAAGATTATGCACATATATCAACTCACCGTTTTACCCTTGAAAATATATGCCCAACCAGTGCCTATTTGCTATAATGTTTGACATATGAGCTTCATCACTGTGGAGATATGGAAATCATTTTTGCCAGAACTAAGCATTTTAATGACGGCCACTAATATCATTCATATCTGCACAATTTCCAGTCCACTGGCTGAATATTCTCATATCCGGTGGGACTGCGAACGCCACTTTTTCTTCCCAAAGAGGCAACAGCAATATTGCGTGTCTTTTGAGTATATGCAAAGCATATCCCATTTTCCTTCAACAGCGCTCAGTCAGAGCAGCCATGGCAAATATCATTAAATGCCCTGCTAACACCCTACCCCCTCCACACGCTCACACATATACACAAACAAACAGACGCACAAAACCACCTCCCCCCCCCCCCCCTTCTTTTGCTTCCTGGCTATCACTCAATGGCAGTGCGCAAGGGAAAGGGAGTGCATTGATCTGCCAAAGTGAGCAGCCATTTCACAGGGCGAGTCAGCGCGGCGCTCCTGTCCCTGAATGGGAATTGCTCATTTCACCTGGTCGCCTTGCCTTTAGCAGACTAGTGGGGGAGCCGCGCCAGAGAGGGACAGAGGGGAGGGAGGGAGCGCATGAGTCGGGGCGCCCCGGTCAGGGCTTGGCAGGCAGCAGATAAGAGCTCCTCATGCTGCTCCTGCATGCACTTACCACTGCTGCTGGAGCTCAGCCTCTTTCTCTCTGACTGTCTCTCACACACACACACGCACACGCACACGCACACATACGCATAGCTTTTCTCCACACATGTGAGGAACTAATAATAACTTTGCCGTTCTGGTGAGTCAGCCTTCTTTCCTCAGGCAAGGATAAAAGTAAAACATGGCGCCTTTATTGAGTCTGAAATCACTAACTGTGGAATTCCCAGAACAGGGCTTTAGCTCAGCCTGTATTCCGTTCACTGCCAAGATGCCATGTGTCCACAAGATCTAATATTGTGTCCCAAGCAGTTGCTGATGGACCTGATCAACAAGCCAGTAACTATTTATGACATTTACATGGACAACATACAATATGTAATTCTGAGGATCAAAAGAGTCGTGGCTGAATAACTTTCCCCATCTGCATTTTAATATGGACGATGTGTTTTTACATTAATCAATGCGGTGACAAATTTAAATGTTCAACGTGTTTCAAAATAATGTGACGTTGCCAATTGTATGCTTTATTTCCGACATAAGATATTTCACATACCAGCCTTGTCTTTTTGCATTTAACTTTATATACTTATATTACTAATTTGCTATGAGTGCTGCATTTGTGCACTGCATGCAACGTTAGACTTGCATTCAAATTGCATTGAATATGCAATTGAATATATTTGTGTTTGTGGTTACTCACAGAATTGAAAAACACGAGCGCCATTGTATTGAGGCAGAGATGGAAAAGACGGATATCGCAAAACCTCATCATATAAAATCCCCTTGGCCTGATAGCAGAATTAAGGGGAACTATGTGGGGGTTATCTTGTTGTAACTTGGATGAACCAACCATCATTTGTCATAATTGCTTCAGAAGTTTTATTCGACAAATCATGTCAACTAAATCTGTCTCTGCCAAACTTAACTTGCATATAGGTGGAGCCTTCAGCCCTCCAGTATCTGGCTCACCTCTCTGCCAGTGACCCCCTACCCCTCCACCTCCCCATCCTTCAAGTGTCCGAAACACATTCCATCCAGCCACTCCATTCCCCTACTTCATCCTTCACATGTTCTCAAATTTATTTCTCCCTATCTCTCTACCCTGGTCAGCCCACTTCACTCCCTCCCTCCATCTAGCCTATCTCTCTGCTGCTCTCCTTGCTCAGTGACAGTCTCATCACACTCTATCAATCAGGCTTGTGAGGCCTGGGCGCAGTGCAGCACAGCATCGCACAGTCCTAGTCTGGTCCCATCAGTGCCAGTCAGTCTCCCTCACTCTCTCAGTCACTTTAAAAAGGTTTAGGTTGCCAGATATAGTCTGTTTCCCCCGCCCCATCGCAGGACAGGAGATGGGAGGGATTGAGCTGGAGTCGAGATTCAGTTTAGCACTTGATTTGATATCACTTGATATCTGTGACTACGACTCTGTCCTGTCTCCAAACTTCTTTTAAACAAAGAAGGATTATTTGGATCCACGATCAGCTGTAACCTTTGGCTTTAAAATGTGCAGGCATAAAAAAATAATAACGCAGCATGTGGGCGCCCTTGATTCGTCGAATTTAAGCGCATGGGAAATGAAGCAAAACAGAGGTCAGAACATTCTTGTACGACACTCATCAGCTATTCTTTTCAGTCTCTTACCTGCCGCAGGCCTCATCCTGTGGTTGACGTCTCAGGAAAGAGAACTGCATAAATGAGAGAGACAGAGAGGAGAACAGGATAGGGATGAATAGCTTCATCAGCCTGTCTATGGAGTAAGGATCAGACATTTACATGTATTACAAAAGGCAAGGAACGGAACGCGTGATAAAAACAAAGCACCAATGAAGTTTACTGTACAGTATTTGGCGTAAAACTCTTATTTTTGTGTTCATTTTAATTAGCTAATTACTCCGCACCATTATTGGACATACATAATATATAGTAAAGACATACAGGATACTTGTTTCCCGACCAAATTTCAGTTGAAGGAACAGAAAATTGCGTGTGCGGCAGAGAATGACTTCACAACAGTTATCGATTGGCTTCGTGAATTATAATGAAAACAAGTGTAATTACATTTTCCTTTAAGTAGCACAACAAATTAGGCTTGTGAGTTATTCTGGAAGCGAAAGAGGAGGAAAAAAAAAAGTCTTGCATTTAATGTGCTGGGATTTTCTCGGGCTATTTTCCTGCTAAATGCATTAGCAGATGCTGCTGTGCCCATACAAGCCTGTGGTCTAATATTCGTGTAAACGATTAGCTACTTATTTAACCAACAGAGTGAAATGTGCTTTGGGTGGTTACAACAAAAAATGAGTTGGGGGATAAACATTTTTTTTTTTTAGCTTCAGTGCGCAAGCTTTAATTTTGACTCATTATCTTTCAAATATTATTGTCGGGCTTTATGGCAGTTAAATGAATATTAGCAGTTCTGATTATGAAAGTCATGAATACAGTAGTCTGTCTGCCAAACACTTCTCATTTGTGCTAATTCATTGTCAATTTCCCGTGTGTGTGGCTGCTTTTTATGTAAAAGCAGAAAGCAAACAAGCCAACTGGATATTTAGTCGCATTAAAAGGTCTTCGTGGAAACGCATTTTTATTATTTTGAGTTTTAGACTCCTTACGTGTCAGTGACAGGGAAACATAATTATCCAGGTGAGCAATCTTCAATCTGACTTCATCAGCGGTGTTTTTGCTAAGTTCCTTGTTATCGGCTTTCTCTCCATACACCCTGTTCATGCTAATGAATCCACAAATTAAATTGTAGAACAGAGGAATATTAGGGCGCCTGCCGTCATGATGTGGCGAGGAATACTCAATTAGGCTGGATTTGCCCCCCCGTAATTATTACATTATAGCGAAGATAAGCGTTCAATGGCAACACAAGCTTTGATGGACTCCATTCTGCAACAAAGGCAACGGGTGCGCAAAGACGAAATGCCAGAACAGAAGAGCAAAGGGGTTAAAAAAAAAAAAAAAAAGCAAGTGAGAAAGGGACAAGAAAGCTATCGCACGGGAGCTCCTGTCTGCAGAAGCCATATTTCATTACACAGCACCAAAGCTTAGGAGGCAATCAAGCATATTTAGCCATCCTCGTCTCCCCCCCCAAAGCAATTATTACTCCCCAGTTTTTTACTGTGCTTTGCCATGGGGAAAATGAACCGCAGTACTTATCAGCTCAATGCATACACAAGTGACTGGGGTGGAGGACATATGTGTGTATGCGTGTGTGTGTGTGTGTGTGTGACAGCAAGGGCATGCTCGGACGCTTTGTTTATGTTTTGGGGAGGTGTTGGAGGGGAGGGTGGTGGTGAGCTGACCACTAGTGAGCAATCGGTTACCTTTCTCATTCCCATTAGCTCGGTGACATCGGCACATTTAGGGGCAGCAGGCGGAGCGAGTGGAGATACAGAGATAACCATAAACATGTCACCAAAAATGCATTGTTATTTGCATTCATATTGGAAAGAGCCAAATTGATGTGGGGTCAAACAGGGAAGGTGAGGGTTTATGACCTGTGCATAGCTCTGCTGTCAGCCGCTCTGATCTATCGGACCGGCCAGCCTTGTCAGGCTTTACGCCTGATTATATTATCATGGCTGACAATCAATGCGAATGAACGATCGCTCATCCGCAAAGGGGAGTCGAATGAATAAAGCAGAATGCAAACGGGACATTCTTTAGGAATCTAGTGAACGGGATTGCATCTCGGAGTGATCTGGTTAAGTGATGCTTTGCCATGGCATTAGCAACAAAAAGACACTTTCAAAATACTTTGGCTGTCTCTCGCTCTCTTGTTCAGTCTGTGTGTGTTTTTGACAAATAATCTAGCAGTAATAGAGTGAAGCGGCAGAACTGTGAAATACAAAAAACAAACATCCTTCACTATTCTGTGGGTTTTGAGCAGCTAATGTGCCCTCGTTTGGGTGCCACAGCCGCCAACTGCAGCATTAGTCCCCATCTGGGGACTTGTGTTTTGGTGAAAGTGCTTCTCCATTTGTGAGACTCTCCAGTTCTGGGCATCCTCCCCAAGCCCATAACTCAACGTCCCTCTATCACTCCCATGCGACTGGCTGTCATAATCATCAGCATTATGCTACCTCAATGGGCCTGATTTACAAGTCTGGACATGGCACCAGCTCTGCGCAAATGGGTAAACATGAGGCTGTTTGCTCCCGACAGAACCTATTTCTCCTTACTGCATTTAATGGGTAGGAGAACAGAAAAGTAGCTTTTATGAACTGTTGTTTACAAGACAAACGTGTCTTTGATTTTGTTAGAAAATCCCTAATAGCTGATTATTTTCATAATTATTCATATAAATGTATACATTTTAATTATTATGTAATTAAATAAACACCATTTAAAAAGAGGATATACATTGCTATGAATTGTGGAAGCTGTAGTGTGTGCCCATCATAATTTGTAACCCGAAGGGCCAATATATCAGTTTTGAGAAACGTAGGATGGGTAACATAAACATTAATAAAATTTCCCACCTTCACCAAAGACATTTTTTTTAATGTACCATTAGTTAGCCAATAACATAATTAATACAATAATAGTTCAGCAGGACACGTTGCACCCAGTTTTCTCAATCATGGCAGTATTTATTACATTTTACAAAATAAAATAGTGACTGAAATATACAAGATGGTCAAAGAAAATATTAAAACTTTTTTTTAATACAGTCCCTTCATTTTGTAATATATCTCAAATATAATAAGTACTCTATGTATGTAGTTGAAATAAAAAAAAAAGTATTGTATGAAATGTCAATGAAACATGATCACATTTTATGTATGTGTGTAAATATATATATATATATATATATATATATATATACTGTATATATATTTAATCTGCATGATATGCAGTGTCTAGACAGTCTCACATTGCTTTAGATATTGAAATATGCTGTCTTAATAAATGTATTTGGACTTTGATCATGCTTTTTTCACCTTGAGGCAGCAGCTGGTCCTTCCCTTAACCCTCTCACTCATTCCATAATATTATATTAGTCCACATTCATCCACATATTGCGCGCCTGCTAAGTGATAGGCCACATAAATCAATTTTTATATATACGCACACAATAACTGTTATATGCGGCTTCCAAAGCGCCTGCTGATAGCTGCCATTTCTTATCACTCCAGTTGAATATAGCGCCGTTATGAAGGCACTTTCGCTTGCTGTCTAAATGGAAGAGACTGAGAGAGAGAGGGAATGCATTTTTGTTCAAATTACTTAAGCTGCCTACAAAGCTCTCTGTAAAGCTGCATGGTTATGAAAATCCACTGAAAAGAGAAGGGAATCTTGATGACAGAGAATCACCTATATGCCTGTGGAGTTTTCTCATTATGCTGTGTGCAGACACTGTGATTCCCTGGCTCATGTATTGTGTTTTATACTTACAATGAACTCATGCTGGTAAATATAACCAGGAAGCCCAACGAACAACAACATGCAGCTTTCTTTCAGGAGAGGTACTAATATCAGTCAAGCAACATCCAGATTCTTCCAGCAATCACTCAGTGATAGACTCTGTCCCTCCCAGCTTTTACCAACACGGTGAGAGTAGAGCTGCCATCTGTGGTATTCATTTGGAACACCTAATGCATATGCTAATCAGCCATGTATGTTTTTCCTCTTGTTGAGTTGTGGGCTCAGTCCTAACATTTGCGAGGATCCCGTGGTTAATGAACTAAGCTGAAATGAGCTCTCATAGCTGTGAGGTGAAATCACTGGAAACACCGAGCCCATGTACTCCATCTCTTTTGCTCATAAGGTTCCAGCAAGGGGAGGATTTGATTTTTCTCCAAATGGCATCAAGCATGGCTGTAACGATAGTAGAAGGAGAGCCCATCGGCGGACAGTGTGATGTCGTGAGAGCATTTGATAGGCAACAGCACAGCAGGAGGAAGAAGAGAGGAAGTGGCATTCAAGACTACAGAGCCAAGAGACACTTTCTCTTTCACTCTCTTGCTCCCAACTGCTCCCAACTGCTCCCAGTGCCAGAGACACGGGCCGCTGCACAGACAGATGGCGTGGAGGGGTGTGTGCGGGGTGTGTGTGTGTGTGTGTGTGTGTGCACACGCAAGTGGTGGGTGGTGACGCCATTCGGCTTTGTGCAAGAGAGAGCGATGGAGTGCGAGAGATATAAGGGGAGAAAATGGAGGGAAAAGCACTGCAGAGGTGTGTGTGTGTGTGTGTGAGCAGTGACTATCTCATGCAGGCATTAATCCACATGCATTTTTTTAAATTTTTTTTTATTCCACATCCAAATAGCTTGCGTACTTCATTACAGCAGCAATAAACGTGCCGTTGTGCCGTCACTTTGCTGTCGCCTGTCATACTGTGCAGAGTAGACATTGCAAGTAAGGGACCTCTCCTGATGACTGGAGGCACACCTACTCAGAGCTGTGAGGAGGAGGATTCCGTATCGACAGACTGCCATCTGCTGGATTTTACGATAATTTCAATGCATACTATTTTATTATCATGATTCTTCTTGAATACAGTATATGAATACATGTATTTATATGCACATATAAAGCTTCACAGGCAGAAAGCAATGAGTGTTTTAATTCTCGTTTCTTAGTTCATTCATGTTTGGTCTGATGGAGACCTTTAAAGTTAAAATGAGTATTTCTCTTTTTTTTAGTAGGCTTGTTCTAGAAATGTACCTGCCCATAAGAAAGTGATTCAAATGCACAGCATTGTTTACTTGAATATTTAGTAAGTTGAATTTGCAATTGAAGAGATGTAGATAACACCAAGCAAGCTAAAAGCACTGCAACCTGTATTTACTTTAAAGAATAATCCTATAAAAGTTAATTTAGTTTGTTGTAAAAAATAAACCAGAGGCCAGTGATAAAGACACATTTGTATTTAATACCCCATGTAAATCTATATCGCTATAGCAAATAAAAGCAAATGGAAGCCAATCACTTTAATGATGGGAGGTAAACTGCCTCAGACGGAGTCCCTTTGAGGGCAAACGGTGATGCACAGCACCATCTTGTGGTTGTAATACACTGGATACAGGTTGACACAACACCCTCATTTGACTGAAAAATAGCCAAATGTATAAATCTGATTATTATTATATATCCAGGATGTGAATGGACAGTTTAAACAGCTGAAGGTTTGTCTCTGAAGGAAATGTAGCATTTCTCTTTCATTCCTTTTGGGGATTGTGATCATTTGCAGAGGTTTTACTTGAGTGGATAATAACACTTGATTTTTCCCATGTGGACGTTTACCACATATATTTGCTACACCATGAGGAACAGTGTAACTAATCACATCCATAAGCTATTGTTAATGCTGTCCGTATGCACATGTGCCAGTGTTTGTGTGCTTGACAGTGAGATCTTGTAATGCATTTCAAAAGGCACCCAGAAGCATTAACTGTCACGCGACTAATGAGCAGCCCGTGAGCAGTTAACGGCCATGAAATATGCACCGCACTTAAACGCCTCATCCATAGTGCCTTGAGTTAAATCCATGCATTTCATTAAACACACACACACGGTGGCTCGGCTCTGCCGCTTTGCAGAGGGAATGCAATGTCTCTGCTCGCGTCCTAATAATCACAATAGCAGCTGTAATGTCAGAGAATTAGCACGTTTGTTACCACAAATTAGGGAAGGTTATGGATTCGGTCCTGCAGCTTATCCTCTGAACTGAGCGTGCTGATTCACAGAGCACACGTTGCAGAAGTACGGACTGTATTCAAGGAAGTAATTTGGAGGTTATCATAAGTTGTCACTAATCATTTAATATTGTCTTTTTTCTTTTTGTATATTCCTGATCTACTATGGTCAGTACTTCAAACTCTAATCCTGTCTGTTTGTGGCTTAGTAAAGATTCTCCCTGGGAAAGCGCTGGCTGCTTATCTGACATGAAACAGATTTGATCCGTTTTCCAGCGCATATCTGTCTTTTTTCAGACAGGCGGTTTTCAAAAGAAATATGTCAGCAGTCTGGGGATTATGCTTTTTTTTTTTTTTTTTTTTGCTAATCACCAAAGGACCCAACCTGCCTGACATTTCTTTGGTTCAACAATGCAGAGCACAGAGCAAAAGTCCTTTCCCATTTAGATGCTTATTTTTGATCTTCCTTTATTCTCGCCGTGTCGGCACAATCAGATGTATTAACCATTAACTTCACACTCCGCTGAGTTACATGATTATCATGTGCAAATGAAAAGTGATTTAGCAGAAAAAATAAAGCCGAAGATGGACTCATTTCACAACCCGTGTTCTACTGGTGTTGAGTGAACAGACTCATCCCCGTTCATGCAGATATGCTCTCCTAAGAGTGAGCACGAGGAGCTGGCCCTGTTTACTCTGTGGGGGGATCAACCGTCTCTCAAAGCATCCTAAAGGTGAGTATTCGGTAAACAGTTCCCCTCTCAGTCCCAACTCCCGACAGCACTTCCACACACAGAACACACACTGCGCTGCATGTGTTCATGGAGTAAATGTGAAAAAAAATCATTTATAATATAGTATACTGTAGGTACTGGATTCTATATGCCGAAATATGCATTTTAAGAGGGCTTTTATGCCCTGACTCAGGCCTCACAGGCAATTCTTACTCCTGTGCGTGTGTGTGTTTGATAACCGGCTGATGTTGAGAGCGCTCAAGTGTAAGCACACAACATGTGGGATGAGCGTGATGGATTCCTAGTATCGTCGGTAGTTATTTGTGGCGTGCCTATAACCACAATTCCCCAGCCACAGCTTATTGCAGGGTGAAGCTGAGCGAGATATATTCTGAGGCTGGCATAAAGCCACTGGACTTTGTAATAATTCATTGGCTAAAAAGCCCTGCATGTACTCACCGTGCAATATTTATACCCCGCTGAATGTGTTTTCCTCAGCTACATCATCGCACAGGCCCCGGGCAGGGATTTTCTCCTCCGAGAACAGATTTGAGTGTTTCAGGCCCCAGTTAAATCTGGAAAAACAATCGTCTGAATTTCTCCCAAAATCACATTTTGTCTTGTTTAGAATGATGTATGTGGCCCCTGAGCCAATGCTCCTCTTTTAAAACTTCGCAACACATTACATGGCAAAAGACTTCTCAATGTTTTAAAAGTCGAAATCTAATCCCATGTCTAGATTTTGCACCATCTAGTGAATTCATCTGGCAGTAAAACTCCTTTGCAGAGATGAGTATATGATTTTAATGATGCCGACGACAATCATTTGGGGACTTCTTTTCAGCAATTATTTACTCAAAGATGAACATCAAGTCACACTGTGAGTGAGCGTGTTTTGTGTCTGTCCCTGTTTTAGCTTGTCCTGATATTCCCTCTTACTCTGCAGTACCTCGTCCGATCAATCGGAACTCTCAGGAGAGTTTTTGTATGTTGATTAGCCCTTTCATTTCCCATTTCTCTCTCTTTTTTTGTGTTGTTTCATTACGAATGTATTTTCTCCTTCTTTAGAGAAGCCTGACATGAAATGTAAATGCTTCAAAATGTGTTTTAGAAATGTTTTCCAAAGCGGGGGATTTGAAGAATAGATGTTTTTTTTTGACTAAACACATTCTTGCTAATGGTGGTGCTCTCTGAAACATGCAAGCCATTCAGTGAAGCGCAAACTTAAAATGCAACAATGCCATGAACTGCGTATGTTAGGTAATCATAAAGCACTAAAATCTTGATTAATATAACCTTAAATATAAGTTGTCCGTGTCAATGTTGGGTAAGTTTTGTCTGTGAAAGACAAGACCATCCTTCAGTAATAGCAGAAATGAAAGTTAAAAGATGAAATATGTTATTATGTTTTTTTAAATCCTTACAAAAGGGGTCAAAGTTGAGTTTGTGAAATTGTATTCATATTTATATCTATATTTATTAAGGACGTGGTAGCCAACAGGGCTTTTGGGCCTCCTCTAAAATGTCCGTGCTTCTTAAAACGACATTAACAAACTATGCTGATAACAAACAACCATGTACTTCCTTGTCATCAGATTCAAACAGTGGCATACTGTATGTTAAGATGAAATATTGTGTTCCCACCCACATAGACAAAAGTGGTTTGAACTCTCTCTAGACCGTTAACTCATTTAAAGTAAATTATAAGAAATCTTCAAGTGAAATGCATCCTGATGTCAATCACACAATGAGAGCATTGTTCTTTTTAACCCATTCACAAAATCAAAAGCTACAACTCCAGCCTTTGGTCTTAAAAGGACTCTGCCACACCGTCCTGTGGTTTTTCAATGAAAATGCTGTTCCAATTTATTCTAAAAGCCGCTTTTCTCATATTAGAAGCTTAAAGTGAAGAGAAAATGCTTCTGCTTATTTTGCAATTACGCTCTTTCCCCCCCCCCCCCCCCAGGAATTAATGAGATTAAGTCATAACTAAATAAGCTACCACAAATGTTAAGCTCAACGCTAAAAACCTTTTCTGAGGAAAACGGCATCCCTTTTTTTGGACTGTGTGAATTTGAAAGAATACAACTCACCAAGAATCGAGGCTCCTCTGTTGTGTTCATGCAGGTGCCACCATGCTGCCCGATGCTGCCGTTTTTTTCCCTCGCCGACTCTCACCACTGAAAAGAATGCCCCCTTTGCCCCCACCTAGGTGATGAGAAAGAATCAGTGGGATGAGCTTTATCTCAAACATGGATATGAAAAATATGACACAAAGCTTCCTTGAAAAATACATTCGTTAGGAAAACAAACGGAGAAGACTGAAAGATAGCCAAATGAGCTTCTACTATTCTGTAGATAACGGCATCAAAATCAACTAGCATCAACACACTGCTCACTGCCTCAGAGGCTTAGTCCTTCATTTGAAAGCAAAGTAAATCAGTGGATGAAATTCATTTCTAATATTAGCATGTTTTCCAACAATGCCCTTATTTATGTACTGTTGCAGAGAGCACTCAAAATAATACCTATGGCAGAAAGCACAAACAAATATGTCAGATTTGATGTGTTCATTTTGTCTTTTTTTCCCCCCTCTTCTTTTTTATGGTGGTGCATTGTGTCTCTCAAGCAACTCGTTTGCGTGTTTGTTTTACGCTCTCTTTTAATATTGCACACAATATGACAAAAGACCAAAGCTCTAAAATGTAGAGTAAGTCATCACTAGCACACTTCAGCTTCACCCATTTTCTTACTACTGTCGTTTGGAGAATATGTTCTAAAGATGCTCTGACAGGCAAGCATGTTCGCCGTATGAATTCACTTTGAGCCTGAACATGCTGACACCATAACTATCTCTTGTTCACATCTGCAGACTCGTGTTTGCAACAAAAAAAAAGAACCTGCAATATTGCGGCGCTACCCTGAGGTGAGGTCCAAGCTCAAAATAATCATCCAAGGTCAGTCTAACAGACTGCACTTTGTATCATGGTGGCATCCCCTTCGAGTCATTAGAAAAATATATCCTCAACGTTTCCTACTCATGAGGCCATATTTGCATAGAATTAACCTCTCAAAAGACATATTAAAGACAGGCCTTAAATCTGACGTGCCTTTGGAATAGCTTATGCGCATTTGCATAACGTTTGCCTCCTGCGCAGGTGATAAAGCAGCATTAAGCCTGGATTACTGTATTTGATTTAGTGAGTGTGTGCGCTTCTGTATGTGTATGTGTGTGTGTGTGCGTGTACACAATGAATATATACTTTATACTGTGTACCTGAATATGTGCAAACCAGAATCTGTTTTAGCTGTTGTGGCATGCCTCCCATATAGCCAGCAGGGTCAAAGAGAACGGTGTGCTGCGATGCCTGACTGCCATGTTACTCATGTGACCTCATGAAGGTACAAGTCCCTTCAAGCGGTATAATAAATCATCGCAGCCGGGGCTGGCCCACAACACCTGCGTCGGTGCACGCTCACACGCAGACACCCACTTTTTGATAACCAATAACACCATATATCAAAATAATGAAGTACAGTATGGAGACACAATATCGGGTCCCGTGACCCTTCGAGGTAGCAGGATGGACCAGTAGTCAGTGAGGTCATACCACAATGGAGAGCTTCTCTCTTAACCCCGTGGATGTGTATACACACTGAAGTATCATTTAGCACATGGAACAGTTAGTCTGACAAAGAAACGCTTAAAAAAAACAACATTCCTCTGAAGTAAATGGTTCTACTCGCAACGGACCGCACACCTGGCAACATCTATGCCTCAAAACAGAGGACAGATTGAAGGGAAATCTATCCCTGAGGGTTGATTAAGAATACTCTTCATACAATATAAAGCTAGCCCAACTCTGAGAGCCATAATTCAACACAGCAGAAATGCACTACGGTTTGTGGCACTCAATCTTGTTCCCAATTATAAATGGCCTTTGCTGTAAAGAGACAGCATTTTTCACCGTTAACGGGTCACTTCTCATTTATTGTAAGCAGTTTTAGGTAGAAGTAGACTTTGGAAAGTTTTTGGCTGCTGGACCCGTTGCTATTCTAAACGGGGTCACCTGCTACTGCTGTGAATTCTGCTTGATGTAACACAGCTCCATCTGAGCGGTGTAGGGCACCTGCGTACCTACCGTTCTCTGCAAAATGCACGACAATGTCATTTAACAAGTGTCTTCACGACTTCTCCTCTGAGAAGAAACACCAGATTCAATTTAAATTCAACACCCTAATGGTTGTTAAACAGGACATTCAAATGGCCTCCAGCAGACTATGTGATAGTGACAATTTTGCCGCTGTCATTAACAATACTTCAGGCGCAAAGTTATTCTAACTCACTTGTCTGTACTTAACTGTTTCCGTCTTTCCTTCCCACTGAAGCTGCATTTGTCGCTGTCATCTTTAATCTAAATCACTTTGCCACCTGAGCCTCCAACACATTTTTTTGCAAATGTTCTCAGTAATTGCCACAAGGGACAAGAGGGCATCGTATGGATGAAATGCTGTGATTAAAAAGCGCCATTTTGCCTCCTGGCGTTTACACTCACCTATTTAACACACTCGGGAATATATGTCAGGGCTGCCGGTAAAAAAATAAGAGATAAACGGAAAGCAGTGTCCCAATAACGAGACACTGGGCTGGAACAGCCCTGCCATAATTTGATCTCAAAATAGCAGGTGCATTTGATACAGTACATTGGGAATCCTATGGACATGTAGAATGTAATGTGTTGACTTATGCGTGCCAGGGAACGGCAACTTACAGCAACACAAACACTCCAATTATCGGCTGCACTCGGAAGTCCTTCGGGGGAAACCACAGCGCTGCTCATTGATCTGAAAACCAGCACTGTGATAAAGGGTAACTCTGGTTCCAGAGGACATCAGCTGTGCTTCTAATGATCCCAACGTGAACACCATTATGATGATGATAACGATGAGTAGAAGACATACTGATTTGTTGTAAGTGTAGTTGTGAGTGCAGTGCAAAGTGACACTTTATTTGTGACGATCCAGCAAAAGGCGCTCTAGTGACGATATTATTTCGATAAATGATTCGGTGTGTTTACGTTGACGTCACACGCTGTAACTCTCTTATTGCGGTTGTAGCCGCTTTGTGCTTGCATGTGTGCTTAGGCCTCCGCGGAGTGCTTAAAGCACTTGACAGTCGTCTAAATGCAGTGAGAAATTGGAATGGGTGTCTCATCCACACAGTCCCCATGTGGAAACGGATCTCTTGTAAAAACAGTCGAGCAGCAGCAGTAGAGATTCCTGTATTCCTCCAGAGGGCACCATTAGCATGCTTTATGTGTGTCACTATGCTGTACAGAGCAATGCCAGTGATATTTCAAGCAATTTAGTCCAGTACAGTGGTCAAACAACAACCCGTGCAGTAGGCATACTGTGGATATGTAAATGTCTGTGAGGAGATTGATGGTCAGTTTTTTTAAAAATGCGATTATAAAAAGGCAATTGACTGCATAATACTGTTAACATAGGGAGTGAAAAGGGCATTTTCTGTTGTACAATTTGTAGAAACATCGAGTCTGGTTCAAAAAGAGGAAATCAACCTTAACTTGTTTGCCAAGCTTGAGATTTATTTCCTATCAAAAAATAAAAGCCAGGCAGTCAAGCCAAACTAATTTCCAGTGACTGGACTTATTTCATAAACGGATCATGTGTTCTTTTCATACATTCGTCTATACTAACAACGTTTAGTTGTTTGACCCTTAATTTGATTTATATGGGTTGACAATATTATCTTGTTGATTTCTTTCTGTGGCTGCATTGACATTTGAACATTGAAAACTGGATTTCCATCGGAGATTGTCATAGATGGAGTACTTTATTGAATAATACAATTTCAAGGAAGGTTTTTTTTTTTGTTTGTGTCTTACCCGTTTGGAATAATGATTTGCGATTGCTGCCTCGGACCAGAGTGATGAAAGAAGAGAACTCCTCAGAATCTCCCTGGAGGGAAAGAGAAACAGAGAGGTCAGGGGGCCGTCATGCTGGAGTGTATTGTATGTTTGTCCATTCACAACCAAACACTTGGATCATTGTACTGTAGAGTTGCGTACTTAATCACATGTTGAGACGTATGGAGACGAACATACCCTGTGACCACTATGCGTTGCTGTGTTATCAGCATCGCCCCATTAGGTTTTGCCTCATGTGCTTTAAAGGAGGTGATTCTCCGTTGTGCATAATGAGAGCTGCTAAAAATAGACCCCCGCATGAGCGCTGACAGTGTCTCCACCACATACTGAAGACAGGATGTTTGGATATGTCTGCTTCTAAGTAATCATTTCTGACAGTGACTCTCTCTCATGCCCCCTTAGTTATGTGCAAGAAAGCATGAATATGCGCTTGACATACAGGCACACACTTATACACGTACACGCCGAGTGTGAACCATGCAGTGCTCATACATGGAACCTAAATTTATTTAGTCAACGGCTGGGTTCAGATTAATGACTGAAATATAATAAGGTGGCAAGGGACCCTAAATGATGTCCAAGGAGCACAGAGGTTCTCCTCATTCTCGAAAAACACACAGACAAGCTTTGACAAACACACACACACATCAATATTAACGCTCCCCCATGTTTGCCTCATGCATTTCCAAGAACAGAGCGAGGCTCCCTTAACGGAAAAGGAGCACATGCTTACATTTATTTTGAACTATAGCCTCAAACGTCACAGCGGCGCCAGTGATCGACGGATCTCCGCCTGTGTTTGTCTTGCATGACAATAACACTGATAATTGGATGTTGGACACCATTGCACACACTCCGTCTCCCATCGGCTGCCTCCATGCAGTATTTCTGCATCTTCAAAGCACTACTGATGTGAATCTGGCTTGGCTTTTTTTGCATCTGTAATCCCACTTCACCCTTTTCTCTACTTCGCCTACGCACTTGATATGCAAAAAACACATGTTTACTTTCGAGATCAAAGTTTCTTTCTCCCTCCCCTTCTTCATTCTAAAAATGGACTTCTTTCATTATGCAAGCCAACAAAGAGCAGCGTCTGCTCACGCAGCCCATTCCAAGCATACTGATTAATTAGCTTGTATAATTAGCTCAATGATTTAGAGAAACACGGCCATGGCCACCCAAGAAGCTATGCTAATGGACCCTGTCCATAGCAATTAAAATGCCCATAACTTAACAACAGTGGATTGAATGTCCAGATAACCATTGTGGAAAAAAAGTGTTTGCAGTAATCGATGTGATATCATATTGGCTGGTGTTTTGTTAATAAACACTGTTGTACTTGAGATTGTGTTGCAAGTCACGTGTTTGTAGTAAATACGATTTTCCAGAAGTGCCGACACCACTGGAAGACTGAGGGCTAATTGAGTGTTTTTTTTTTTTTTTTTTTACTTTGACGATTAACTTTGATGCCGGCGACACATTCACTGCACTAAGACTTTAAATGTGATGTAAGATGCTGAAACATGTGAAATCTGCGTTCAGTGTCACAAGGAGCAAAGTTATATTCCATCCATTTGTTATGCCATTCTATGTCTTCTGACCGCCAGTTAACTCCACCTCTGTGTGAGCGCATACTGTGAAGCGCACACGTTAGGACGTTCACTTGTGGACTTTGCAGATTCCATAAAATGTGAGTCAAACCAGGCAGTATCTCCGCTCTCTGACAGTAGCATCAGCATTCCCGGCTGCACTTCAGACATAAATCGGCTGTTTATGACCTTCCCATGAACGGTAACCGACAGAGACACCAGCTCCACTCGTAAAACCACAAGAAAGTTGATGTGGAGGTGAAGATATTACTTATCCATGGACAACTTCTAAATAGCCAGTCAAGTGGGAGCTGTTTCAAAAAAATACAATAAATACATTTAGTTTTTTTGTGCTCTGATTGAATCCTTGGAAGATCACACCCAGTCATTAATGACTTGTAATTTACAACACACTTTGCTGCTGACCGAGCATGGGAGTCATGGCGCCATCGTGCTTGTATGGACAGCATAGGAAATGGCCTGTGGAGGGCTATTTTCATATTTATTGCTCGACCACTATAAAACCAGCCTCAGGCCTGTGACTAAAATTGGCAGTTTGATACTGTAGCAATGTCAACTAAAACCCTGTCCAGTCACAAATAGCACCTGGTATTGAATATTGAATACTTATACAAGTTGGGATAGAACCGAAGTGGTCCATTGCATACTTTTGAAGCAATAATGTGACAAAATAGAGTGTCAACCACGCAATTGCAGCCTGATCACGCACATCATACAATATTCATTATGACAATATTTCATGAAGTCTGAGTGTTATGGCTAACTGGTCGGCAAACATTCAACTATTTACACACCCTGCCGACTCCAGGAAACGTCAGCATTGATTCAGAGTCGTCTTTCTGAGCATCCCGGTGCATGAGAATCTAATCTTCCAAATCATTTTATTCCAGTTTTGGCCTCACCAACTCTTCAGCTGCCAAATGTCCACACTCTAAGACGCTAAAAGACTCTGTAGAGCAGAAGGAAGCTGGAGAGTCAGATTCTAATTTGCTGTGGGTTCCTCCCTACAAGGGACACCTTTCAGAACACTCTGCAGTCATTAGACAGATTGCTCACATACACATATATATTGAGCAGCTTTGACACCAATTGTTAGACAGTTGCTTGATTAAAGTTTGAGTCAAAAGAGGAGGAAAAGACTTCAGCGCTGACACAGCGTGGCATTTTAATAACAGCGAGGATCCCATCTGTTAAATCATTTCCAGGAACATGAGGGAAGAGGTGGAACAAAACTCTTCAGACAGCAACTCTTACATCACGCAGTAGCTAAGTACAGATCGGCTGCTAGCCTGCTACTTGTTTCAAGTGTTACAATTTACTGAGTAATTAAGTTACTGAAGTAATACAAAAATATCAGTATCAAACAACACTACTGTAGGATTCCAAAACTGATGCCTTTTGCAAATTTTTTCAGCAGTTCCAATCGATCGCCATCCCCCTGAAAGCCTCTGTAATGCATCGATGTTAGGCAAATGTGTCGTTAGGGTTCACGGCACTCCCAAACACATTAATCGCCACACAGGGTTGATAACCAGCCAGTTTGTGTCTGCGTCTGAATGTAGCCAGCAGGTGCGATGCTTTTCGCTTGTGTGAGCTGAACATCACAGTCCCGCGTTTGACACCATTGTGTCAAAAACTCTGTGCTCAGCTCGTCAGCTCTGGTGCGCTGTGCCGAAACAAGCCAGCTAAAAATGAGCACTTGGGAAGTGATCTGCCTTTCGCTTCTCTCTCTCTCTCTCTCTCTCTCTCTCTCTCTCTCTCTCTCTCTCTCTCTCTCTCTCTCTCTCTGTGTACCAACAGCTGCCTCAGTGGAAACAGGGTAGCATCACTGTCAGACGCAGATGGAATTAGTTATGTGGTGCATCATATGTCTGTTCAGAATTGGCGTCATGCAGCCCAAAAAGAGATATGCTTTGGGTTGGGGGAGGTTTGGTATTTTAGACACATTTGCATAAGTTTGCAGTTGTCAGGCTGCTGTTGACGCGATATCACATTTGCCATGTGAGCTGTCTCAGTGAGAAATGTTCCCATCCAAACTCAAAGATACAAATTCGAAAAAAATCCCTTTCTGCAGCGGTAGCTTTAACGTAAGACTTATGTGCATATTTTAGCACTTTGTTGCTTAAACTTAATGTAATTGCTAATCCTTTATGAAACAGCCAGATTTGTATCCTCTGCATATAAGTACTTTTGACAATTTTTAAGCCAACCAAATGTTCTCATCCATGTTTCTCACAGAATGACGAATGTGGAATGTGGTGAAGAATCGGTGAGTACAGCCCTCCTTCCCTTGTCTGCAAAGCCCTCTTATCAGCAAAGTTTTGTATCGTGCTGGAAACTTTCCATCATGCTGAAACTGCTCCTCCCTAAAGGCTATCATAATCTGCTCAGCGTGCATAACGTTAATCGTTCAAATATCTCATCAACACAACAGGATGAGCATGCTGTCAGTGCAAAGAGGGGAAGTGAGTGAGCTAATGTGTAGTAGGCAGCAAGGTATACGGTGGAAAAGGGGGAAGGGCTTAAGCAGGGCAAGATGAAGACGCAGAGAGGGTAAAGGGTGAATGATCGGATGAGATGACGAAGGAGGACGGGAAGAGGGAAAACACATTACGGCTAAAGTGGGAGAATTACATGAAGAGAACGGAAAGGAGGGCAGCTCCTCCTAGGAAACTCTACGCCTCTCTGTTCACTCCCTTTTTTTTTTCCAGTCAGCTTTGGAGAAGATGATAGCATTGATCATCTTCTGAAAAAGACCGCTTTCCCTGTCACCGTATCACCTCACGTCATTAAGATGACTGGTTGAGTTGCCTTAAATGGTTTCTCACGTGCCAGGCAAAGGCAAGCTGTCGGATCGCCCTCCACATTCTTGCCTCCCTTCATTTGCTGACAAACCTGAGAATGCTTAAGTGTCTGTCATATTGATTTTCAGCCGTCTGCTGTTATAAGATCAGATTTAACGAACGAGGGGGGGATCTACTCAAAATTGTGTTGAATTGTGACCCGTCCAAACGCAGCGGGCATATTCGCACGGATTGAGATTCTGTTGGAAATGGAAACACATGTTCATCAATCAAAACCAGATAATTCCATTACATGCATTGCCTCCCTGACAGATAGTCTATTTCTATTGTCCTGATACATTACTTCTTCGAGGCTCACACCCCCAGGTTTCCCTAAGGAGGTCCCATCTCAAATCTCTGGGAGAACGGATGAAGTAAATAGATTTTGTTCTCCAGATCGCTCACATTTCCTGCTCTATAAATCCACTTGTCGTCGCATAAATCTTTGGGAAGTTGGGGCCGCCCTGTGCCTCTGCTTATTAGCCAGCCAGGGATCAATTTATCACCTTTGAGGACAAAGAATGGAGGCGTTTGGGGATTCTCTCTATCCCTTTGATTTATGGAGTCGGAGGAGAGGCAGGGCATTTTTGGGTCATGCAAATTCTTCTCGGCACAAGTGCCTGCCCCCCCTGCCTCCTCTTTGTGCTGAATCTATTTCTATGACAGTGAGAGCAAGACTGGAATCTCTAAGTAAATCGGGTGCTCGGAGTGTGAATGAGAAGTTAAGCTTGTTCAAGTAAGTGGTAATGATGGCGCTGCGTAAATGCTAGCACCATGTATCAAAGGGAATCATCCACTTTCAGTGATGGCTGAAATAAGGGGTGTTGGATTCCACTGAACTTCCCTCAAACAGACTCGCAGCCACAGCACAGACCTTTCACGCAGTTCAGATTCTTCACCACTAGGCCGTGCTATTGGTCCAGCAAATTCTCCCTCCGCTCTTGTGACCTATTTTTTTCCATAACAAAAAAGAAAAAGCCGCAGGAATTGTGGCTGCCCCACCTTACCTCCGCTAAGTGGCTACCTCGTCTTGGCGGATGAACTACAGTGCCAGGCTGCTGCTCTACAACTCCTTCATTTGTAATTGTCCTCATGTAAATGATGGGCTGGCCATGGGGGCTTGTGGGAAATGTATTTCTCTCTAGTAGTAGTGTTGCTGGCTTTGCATAGCGGTTACAGGGCAGGTTTGAATCATTGCATCACGCATTGTTTGGTACAAGTGTGATGATATCAGGTTGAATCACACTGGATTCAAAAAAGCAGGGGATGGGAAGAGGAGGCTAAATAAAATGCACTTGTAAGTATGTAAGTAAGTATGTAAGTTGTGTGCATGAGCCATGAGTGTGTGTTTGGACAACTGACATAGATACATGTCTTACCACACACTCAGAGTCTCTTTGTGTTTGGCAGCTTTTCTCTAGTTTTGAATTCTACAATGCCCTCTGCATCACATGCATTTAGGAATCATCCCAGACTCTTTTTGTGTTTGTATACATCTTAACTACAAGTTGTGTGCAGGCACAAGTTCACAAGTCACTCGCCACTGTCTTGGCTCTCGTCCACGCTCAATCCCTCCTCATAACAAATGAACCCCCACCGGCCAGCAGATTTCTCTACCGCTCACCAGTACCGCCACATCTTTATCATCTTCTCCCCCATCCCTCTCACTTCCTCTCCCTTTTTCCTTCTTCTACCTTGTTCAGGCACACTCGAGCCTCTTTTTTTTTTTTTTTTTTGTGTGGCAGAGAGCACAAGACTCGCCGTTTGCTGAGTGGGCAGCGGGGAGCGGAGGAGGAAAGAAGAGAAATGGAAAGAAAGACGCAGAAGGAGGAGGGAGGAAGAGAATTATCTAACAGGATTAAAGGAGAACAACGGAGTTGGGGCCGCCCTGTGCCTCTGCTTATTAGCCAGCCAGGGATCAATTTATCACCTTTGAGGACAAAGAATGGAGGCGTTTGGGGATTCTCTCTATCCCTTTGATTTATGGAGTCGGAGGAGAGGCAGGGCATTTTTGGGTCATGCAAATTCTTCTCGGCACAAGTGCCTGCCCCCCCTGCCTCCTCTTTGTGCTGAATCTATTTCTATGACAGTGAGAGCAAGACTGGAATCTCTAAGTAAATCGGGTGCTCGGAGTGTGAATGAGAAGTTAAGCTTGTTCAAGTAAGTGGTAATGATGGCGCTGCGTAAATGCTAGCACCATGTATCAAAGGGAATCATCCACTTTCAGTGATGGCTGAAATAAGGGGTGTTGGATTCCACTGAACTTCCCTCAAACAGACTCGCAGCCACAGCACAGACCTTTCACGCAGTTCAGATTCTTCACCACTAGGCCGTGCTATTGGTCCAGCAAATTCTCCCTCCGCTCTTGTGACCTATTTTTTTCCATAACAAAAAAGAAAAAGCCGCAGGAATTGTGGCTGCCCCACCTTACCTCCGCTAAGTGGCTACCTCGTCTTGGCGGATGAACTACAGTGCCAGGCTGCTGCTCTACAACTCCTTCATTTGTAATTGTCCTCATGTAAATGATGGGCTGGCCATGGGGGCTTGTGGGAAATGTATTTCTCTCTAGTAGTAGTGTTGCTGGCTTTGCATAGCGGTTACAGGGCAGGTTTGAATCATTGCATCACGCATTGTTTGGTACAAGTGTGATGATATCAGGTTGAATCACACTGGATTCAAAAAAGCAGGGGATGGGAAGAGGAGGCTAAATAAAATGCACTTGTAAGTATGTAAGTAAGTATGTAAGTTGTGTGCATGAGCCATGAGTGTGTGTTTGGACAACTGACATAGATACATGTCTTACCACACACTCAGAGTCTCTTTGTGTTTGGCAGCTTTTCTCTAGTTTTGAATTCTACAATGCCCTCTGCATCACATGCATTTAGGAATCATCCCAGACTCTTTTTGTGTTTGTATACATCTTAACTACAAGTTGTGTGCAGGCACAAGTTCACAAGTCACTCGCCACTGTCTTGGCTCTCGTCCACGCTCAATCCCTCCTCATAACAAATGAACCCCCACCGGCCAGCAGATTTCTCTACCGCTCACCAGTACCGCCACATCTTTATCATCTTCTCCCCCATCCCTCTCACTTCCTCTCCCTTTTTCCTTCTTCTACCTTGTTCAGGCACACTCGAGCCTCTTTTTTTTTTTTTTTTTTGTGTGGCAGAGAGCACAAGACTCGCCGTTTGCTGAGTGGGCAGCGGGGAGCGGAGGAGGAAAGAAGAGAAATGGAAAGAAAGACGCAGAAGGAGGAGGGAGGAAGAGAATTATCTAACAGGATTAAAGGAGAACAACGGAATGGAGAGCACTTAAAATACTCATGACATGAGCCCTCTTGCAAAAAGGAGGGGATGAGTAACAATGGCTGAATCACTCTTGAGGCTCTCTCTCTCTACACAATATGCTTTCTCTCTCCTTATTCCTCCCTCTCTCCATTACAACCTATGCCTCTCTTTCTCTCTCCTTCTATCTTCCCCTTCGGCCTCATTTTGACTTCCTGTCCATGCGATTTGATGGATCTCACAGGAGTCGTGTTAATAATGAGAGAGAGAGAGAGAGAGAGAGAGAGAGAGAGTGCCTTTAATTAACCAATGGAAGAAAGGGTATTCAATTGAGATGGAATGACGAGAGCTTCCGCCGGCATTGACTGTAAGCCTTGGGTAGATCTTGTTTGATAGAAGGGGAGGAGATGGATGGGGGAGGGAAATCAGGAGGGAGAACGGGTAGAGATGAGAATGAGATGATCAGGAGGTGCAAAGACGTATACCAGGTTTCAGAAGGGGATCGGGTGAGACAAAGCAAAAATGAATGATAGGCAGATTTACTGCAAGATTAAAACAAAGAAAATCAGAGATTTGTCAAAAGGCAGAACAATCTTTAGCCTAGGGCTTTGAGAATAGAAGATGAAGTATGTCCTGTCAAGAATTGGGCTGAGAACGACTGCTTGGCCCGCCTCTGTCCCAAACCAGGAAGGGAGAGATGAGATCAAATGATTTCACAGCAAGGCCAAACAAATGCCTTAGTTACCTTTACCGGTCTGTTACACACAAGTGTTTGTTTATTGAGATGTCGAAAGCAAATGGGAACAAATAGCCTTCCTCTCACCCCCACCGTACCGGAATCAGAAAGGTGGAACAACATGACAAATTTCCTCCAGGCGGATCGAACTTCCGGGAGAGAATAGCACTTCAAACGATCAGCGTGCCTCGCCAGCTTCCCTGCCCGTCTGACTCACGAAGATATCAGCCGGCTGGCACACACACACACACACACACACACACACACACACACACACAGACACGCTCCCTTGCACACAGGTGTGGGAGCACACAGGATTTCGCACACAAGTACATTTTAAGTACACACAAGCCCTCTTCTGCTGTACTCCTCAAACGTATACTATCCCTCACCCAAGACACAAACACTGAAGCATCCTCCACCTCTTGTTAAAATACGGCACACTTACACTTTGCTTAAAACTTTACAATCGCCGACATTTTGAGCAGATTTTTAATGCGGCAAACTAATGTGTTTACACTCTCTATAAAAAGATTCCACTTGGCGCATAATATCTGTGGATAAGGTCTCTGGAGTTGCCGTTGCCTCTCTTTTTATATATCACATAACAAACATGTGCCGGCAGTGGGAGAGGGACTCTCCAGCCTTTGTAAATAGGACAACATTTGAATATTTTACTCATGGCTTGTGCTTATTGGGCATTCATTCCTTTAGAATTATTGCTTCTTCTAAAATGGAGAGAGGAAAGTAAATGCATATATAAGAAAACTAAATAAAATAAGACTGTGAGTGTGTACGTGTGAGTGCTTCTGTATGCACACACAGTGTATTCTGACCTTTTTCTCCGCAAGAGATATTGCATCCTTGACGGTTATGCAAGGGACGGATTTTAATGACAGTAAGATCATGGCAGTATGCACAAAATAATGACGACTTGGCTGCCTTGGTAAATTGACTGAGAGATTTCGCTTTCGGTGCTAACTCTCCAAAGAGAAGACTTAAGGAGCTTCTGGGATTTGAAAGTGAAAAGATAAAGGCTCTGTTACACCGGGGATCTGCGAGTGCCTCAATATTCAGCTCTGCGCCATGACAAGAATCATTAGGCTAGAAAAAAACCCGATGGAATAACTCAAAGGCATAATCAGTTGTTTACAATGGCAGGGGAGAGGGAGGGTGATAGAGGAGGAAGGAGACGGAACGAAACCTTCACAGATGAAGGAGGGCTTGAAAAAAAAAAAAAAAGAAACCTCAGTGACCAGACGGCGCTCTGACATATTCTGAATCCTCGCTGACACACTCCTGATGTGTGACAGCCAGCGACAGATGGGAAAAGCAGAGAGAAGAAGTAAATGTAAAGGTGACGGCAAAGATGGATAGAGGAATATGAGAAGTGGTTGAGGGGAAGGATTGAAGAAAAGCTGGGAGAGTAAAGTGGAATGAGAAGCAGAAAATGGACAGAATGTCCTGAGAACTCTTTGAAGTTCACTCAGGTGCCCTTTAGCAAGGCACTCCGACTGCTCGAAGCTGCTCGGTGGCAAACAGTACAGTGCTGGGACAACTCCCAGGTGGGAATGAGTGTGACCTTTTCTCTCTCTTTGCAACTATTCCCCGAGGCTGTTCCTGTAAATAAGAATGTGTTCTTAGTCAACATGCCTTGTCTGATAAAGGATTACGCTTTAAAGAGAGCAGCGAGGGAAGCGAGAGGGATGGAGAGCAATGGAGTGAAGAAAACAGCAGCAGAATAAAAAGGACACCGAGAAAGTCACAAATGAGAAGAGGTTGCTCTAGCTTGAGATAGAGGAAGCAACATTTACATCTGAGAATACGGTGAGGTCAAAGACACCGTGCCGACCATGAGCGCAGCTGATCTGAGACCTGTGACTGACTGACGAGCATTACCATACACTTGGCAATGATTGACAGAATACTAAAGAGAAAGTCACGTCACTGGGAGGGGGGGGGGAGTGAAGGAGGAAAGCAGGGAGGGAGAGACAAAGCATTGAGAGGCAGCGCTGGGATGGAGGACAGAATATTAAAGTGCGGAGTGTAAACGTAAAGTGGTACAGCGAGACAGAAACACAGCCAGAGAAAGAGATGCGGTCAGGAAGAAAACAGGGAACTGTGAATGAATATTAGGGAGAGGGCTATTCACCTGGTGTTGATATGGATGAAGGTGGGAAGGAGGGGGGGGGGGGTAGTTGGGGAGAGAGCAGACAGTCTAAAAGTGGAGGAGAGTGTGCAAGCGAGAGATAGGGGCTCTAACTCTCCTCTGGGAAGGTCTGAAAAAAAAATGCGAAAGACAGGTGAGATAGAGAGAGAGTGAATGGGAGCGAACATAAGGAGAAATGTGGAATAAAAGAAAAGGAGAGAGCCGAAGAAAAATTTCGGAAGTGGAGCCGAGATAAAAACAGAGAAGGAGACAGAAGGAGAGACATTCCGAACAAGTCCAAACTATTGCGCCAGAACACACTTATCTCCCAAAGTGCCGACAGTACATTATCGCCACTGGCACTGAAAACAGCCTGAATCATCAATAAATGAAATCTGGCGCAGGTAAACACAACGCAGTGTTTCAAGCACAGAGGTATCAGTGCTGACAAAGGGAGCAGGCTGGTGAGAGGATACGGCCGTGAGGACGATTCCTCATTATCTGCCGTGTGTCAGTTATTAACGCGGTGTCCATTCGAACATCTAATTAATGCAGGCAGCCAAATGCCAAACCTGATGAAATACCGCGATGAGGGATTAGCTGAAATAACAAACACTCTGACCGGCATAACTTTGTCTCCCTGATTAGGCGGCAGAGAGAGGAGGGGAGACACATTTCTGGTCCCTCTTCCCCTTTTTTTTCCTCCCTCTCTTTCTCCACCTACCTCCACTTTCACTGTCCTTAATGAAGACTTTTTCCTTCTGCCATGTGCCCCCATTCTCGCAGCTTCCCTCCCCTAAGTCGCTGAGTGCTGTCCTAATTCCATTCTGATAGATGGAGAGGGGAAGAGGCTCATTAAAAATGGCTTTGCTGATTGTGCTGCTCCTGTTCCTTATAGTCAAGAGGCATGTGTGTGTGTGTGTGTGTGTGTGTGTGTGTGTGTGCGTGTGTGTACTTGGTCAAGTTTCTTTCTTTTTGTCTTTTTCCAGCTGCTGTTAGGTGGAGTGGTGAGGTGTATTCAGCATGAGGGATAAGGGGACATGTTATTCAGAATTTCTTTTCTGCAAAGTTTGGCACCAGAGATTTACCCACACATCCATTTTACATTATATTGATGGATCAGATGTGACAAACCAAGTTCTACTTAGAACTATAAAAAACCAGGCTAGATTGGTGAATGTGGAGATGGCAAGTCTTGAGCAGGATGAGGACCTATGTAGTATTTACTTCGGATCAAAAAACAATAGCCTAGGTCAGGGGTCGGCAACCTGCGGCTCTTTAGCCTCTCTGTTGCGGCTCCCTGAGGTCCCCAACTGGCGCACCGGATCCGGACCCAGGAACTAAAAACCGATAGATAATTCGGAATTATAAATATTGGGCACCGAGTTTAACCGGCGCCTCTTATTCAGCCGTTACGGCACTTGTTGGGCGGTGCAGGAAACACACCGATCAATGTGTTGCAAATCGCATCACGTGATGCAGCTCAGCCAATCAAATATGGGTATTCTGACAAGTTTCCTGACTCGAGCGAGGTTTACACACACGTGACACACGGGGGCTGAGACGAGGAAATTGAAAGAAGAGCAGGAGAATTGCGCTAATCGAAGAAGTTATCTCACATGACTCTCTCCAAAAAGAGAAACATGTTCAGAGAGAATATAATTTATAAGCAAGAATGAACAGAATCTTATATGTTAATTATTCCCACAGGCAGTTAAATCCTCTACCCCTGTCAAGCGCTTTTCCCTGCAGGCGGCTAATCATGATTTTCAGACCCCCGCCCTCTGTAAACTATCAATGGATATATCCAAATAAAGAAAAGTCACGGAGGAAAATAGAGTAGTATTCATTTGCTTTCACTGCCAACGATGCTGACTTACCTCTATGCTTCCAGAACAAGCACACAGCATTTGCTGAAAAGTGTCACGCTGGAGATGAGCGAAAAAGAGCGAATTCTCAGCTGCTGCAGCAAACTCTCCTCTTCATTAAGAGTTTGACATTGTTATATCAGGTAAAATTGCAAAAAGATGTCAAGAATTGTCTTTGTTCTTGTTCTATATTTTCAAAAATACAACAAACTATAGTTTTTGTATATATAATGTAACTATATACAAAACTTTATAAGCTGTGATATCAAATAGCTTTTGCGGCTCCAGACGAATTTTATTTGGTGGAAAATAGGGCAAAATGGCTCTTTGGATAGTAAAGGTTGCCGACCCCTGGCCTGGGTGAAGGGGAGTGCCTGTTTCACAGCAGAGAACATTGTCAGAGGAAGAAGCATTTGCTGTTGCACAAAGAGCAGCATGTTCTGAGCTAGCTGGAGTGTTGACACTAAGAGTCACCATGGATTTTAAGCCAAGTCTGTAGATGAATCAGGAATAGATTGGCATTTCAAGAAATACACGTATGCTCTATCCAAGAGTTAGATGATGAGCTCTCTCATATTTGTTCATTAGTTACGAGTACGAGCTTGAGTTGGCAGTATATTTGCCTAGCTTAGCATTAAACTTGGAAGCAGAGAGCGACACCTACCAGCACCTCTAAAGCTCATGAATTAACACATTGGATCTCTCTTTTTTTTACAATTCACACACAAATCCTGATATAAAATCAATGTCGAGGTCAATGTCAATATCAAGGTTTTTAACGATGCTTAATATCTCTTCCTGGGCATAGTGACTTCCTCGAATAGGGTTGCCAGGCTACCAGTGTAGACTACAAAGGAGAAAGAGCATCTAACTATAGAATATGACAGGATAATGGAACAATTATATATGGAAATTACACTAACAGGAAAATAGCTGTTCATTAGTCCAGGTATACCTGAAATGTCTAATAACGTACTGTCTGAGCTCTTTCCAATAGAAGCGTGAACTCATACGAGAGCCCTGTGTTTTTCCAAAACCATCTGTATTTTGCAAGCTTTTGACAGATATAATTCCTGCTCTGATAACTGACATTTTGTAATTGCCAATTTACAGTGTCACTGTCTGTGAGGAAAATGACAGGTGTGGCTGTAACCAATACTGGCACAATTGAAAAAATTCTTTCTATCGAGCATGAAATACGACGGTTTAGCTAAATTCCTTTCGTGTTTCTCATCAGAATTCCCGATAAATTCATACCTTAGTTTACAGACAATAAAAGCTTTTCATTGTGTCACATTCTGAATTGATTCTCAGCATTCTCATGTATTTGTTCAAGTACAATGACAAATGTAACGAGGAATTTAACGTTAGACCAGCTCAGCTGAGATAAACACACAAATGAAATAACTCAATATCTTCTGTTACGATAACATTCACCTTAATAATACTATTAGACTTATTTTGTTTGCAAAGTCCTAAAAGGCGATCAGTCTTTGTGTACTGACACTTGCTAACAATGAGCAAGAGAAGGATTAACTGTCTGACAGAAGCAATTTTGACCCAAAGCGTACTGAAGGCAACCAAATCAGTTTTACTAATGCGAAAGTAAGTTACGTTAAATGAAATACCCATTAGCGGCGTGCCACGAGAATAGAGGTCTCAGAAACACCAATTTCAACACACAAAACTTTCCCAGCTCATGCACATGTCAGTTGATCTGTGATGCTATTGACAGCATTTCCAGGTGGTGATATTAAACCCAGCTATTCCTCTGCATGGTTGTAGAGGGACATGTAGATTATATGATGTACTGTGGTGCACTTTTTTCCTATAATACCAGGCTATGTACAAAACAATTAGAGTAAAATGAAGGGTTCGCTCCGCAATTACTTGATCACAACATCCCATGAAATAGTGAGGACAATTAGGAAAATAGTGAAAAATAGCCATCACAATTTAAAAAAAAAGCCCAAGTCAACTATTTGAAATGCCTTGTTTTCTCTAACCTGGTCCAAAAAAAATCCAATCCTATAACACTAATAAAAAACAGCAAATATTCATATTGCCAAAAGAAATGACATAAATTAACCGTTTTTTCAGACGGCCTCATTTCGCTCAGTCTTACGTACAGTAGATCCTCCTCTAAACCGTATTCAGAGTTCTAATCTGTATAAATAGCTTTCAGCTGCTGTGTCCTCCCACATGAGATCCAATCGCATAATAGTCTTACACTTAAGGGCTCTGCAGCACAGACATAATCTCACACATATCGCTCCTGGGGACAAGCACCTGTTATGCAAACTACAGGCCATGAGCTGCACTGTTTAAATATGTAAAAGTTTGCAACCTACATATATGCATGCCATTTTAATACATGAATGCACAGACTAAGATGCCTGACAATATAACTGAGCTATACTCTATGCATGATACATATGGGTGTGTTACCACTTTGCACTGTGACGCACACACAGGGTTAATGAAAAGGAATATTTCAAATATTCGTATGGCAGTTTCAGATGTCTCCGGCATTTTGTGGCTAAAATTAACAACCTTTTGTGCATAAAAGTAATTCAGTCCACCATTTAAAGCTTTGCATCACCAAATTAAAGCGGAAATGCGAGAGGAGACACGTGGGACTTGTTTCTTCATCGACGGCTTGTCTTGCTCAGACTTCAGTTCGCTCTCGTGCTCTAAAGATGACTGTTTCTTTTCTTTTCTTTTTTCTGGTCCTCGCTGTGCGCACAACGCCGCCAATTAGTTAGTGGCGGACAGTGAGGCGAGAATCCTTCCTTTTTGCTTCAAAGTTAATTCCTCACATTTGCAGTTCTGGGCCGTAAAGAAAGGGTCAAAGTACTTAACAAGGCCGGTGCATATGTGATTATGGCCCGGGATGTGACAGTGACGGGTAGCGTAGCAGAGAAGACCGCTTCTACACAACACACACACATACGTGCAAAGACTTAAAAGCAAATATTGAATTCACCTGACAGCTGCAGCAATCTAATGTGAATGTGAGCATAGCAAAGGCAGCCTATGGCAGGATGTATTTCAATCCATGCCTGATTTGATGCTTTGTGGAGTTCACAGGGCTAAAACCATTCAGTGGCAAAACATTGCTTGCTATATTATTTGTTAATACACACCCACACGTGTGGTATCCATTTGTTCAAATCGCACAAACACACGGAGACACTCATCGAAATCAGTATTTTCCATCACAATCTAGGTGTGAAGCTGGTTTAAATGAATATTAAAGGCTTTGAGATGATTGTGAGCTGTGTGCAATCATTGTATAGTTTGGAGGGGGTTGCAGGGTGAGTGGGGTTTTGCTCAGAATGCACAAGAGCATTACACACATCGAACCTTCCCCAGCAGCTTCTTTTCTACATAGCTACTGCCATCCCCACACCACCGATTTATCGATGACCCTTAATGAAACTGTAACTTTTGATAAACTTGCTGAGTGGGAATGATCAGGGTGATAAATAAAGCAACTAGTAGACTGCAGATGTGGTGTCCACTGTAATTGTGATAGTAATGGTGCACGTCTGTGTGGGGAAGGGGGCAAATGTAGCCTGAAGAGTGAGCTGCATGCTTATTGCCTGGACGGGAGCCCTAGTTAACGGCGGTAATGTATTCTCGGGCATCAAAGGCTCAAAGTTGAGAGTTTTAAAGGAGCTCGTCACTATTGATTTCGCAGGAAGAGTTGCTTCCCAGGTTCATTATATGGGAGCTCTCAGCCCTTACCTTCGGCGTCGGGGGCCATTGCACAAACAACAGGGAGCTCGGGGTGAGCATTCCTTTGTTGGATAGAACAAAAAGTAATTTCAATCATTTTTTTTGTTTTGCATACACTGGCTATACAGTATAAGCCATGTCTAATGAATGCTACCCGAACGATTTGAGTCCCTGGAGCTTTTTCACAATTAATACACATTTTAATTGAGCACAGGAAAATGTGACCATTTGCTGCTTAGCAGTTAGAAGAAAACCAAAAGGGAGGATGGGGGCTAAGATGTAATTGCTGAGGTTTTCTCAGCCTCGTCTCTCAAGGAGAAACTGTTTTTCTGCTCGTAGACTTTGAGTCTTCACAATTGTCAAAACAGCCTAAAATGTCGCATTTCCCTGTGTTTCGGGTGGGTGCAGTCTGTGCTGTGTGAACACGTGGAGTTTCAAATTTATCCTGAGCATGCTTCTGTGGAGTCATTCAACTGCATAAAATAATGAATATTCATTCAGTTATTTAGGTTGTTTTGGTTCGCTTTGTGCAGTGGGAGTGTAAAAAAAAGTGTGTGCAAATGTATTCATTATGTGTGACAGTAGCCTTACAGTACGTATCAAAACTTAGAGTTAATTAATTCAAACATCAGATGTACCTTAATTGCATAGCAAAACTCAGAATTCGCTTGAACAGATGGCCAATTGTTGTTGGTGGACTTGCAGAGTATTAGTCAGGCAAAAGTGTAAACATCAGTGTGGGCAATCAATATCTCATTAGGGTGCCTGCTTTAGTTCAAGTTTTGTCGCTTTGCATTCTCCGCACACACTTTATCGGTTTGGTAACTCCAGCCATTTGCTGGGAAGGGCAACGCAGTACAGTACATGGCACGAGATAGAGGGAAATGGACCTGCAGTGATCTCCGCATACTCTCACCGCTCACTTGATCCGAGTCCACCATTCAATATGATCGGCGGTTTGAGAAACGTCCTCGCAGCACAACTGGTTCACACTCCTGAATTTCTAGCAATGCCATCATGCTTCTTTTAGCATATTTTTAGAGCGAGGAAATCAGGGACACAAGATAGCTCGTGGTGCTGGGAGATAATGCGGGATGAGCCTCAGGCATAGGAGGGCTGGAAAACTCCTCTTGTCACTTTAGATAAGAGGAAGGGGAATGGGACTTGCTGAGGGGACCAGCTAAGTGCTTGTCGCTGTCCCTTTAGCTTTCCAACAACAGGGCGCTATAGTGCATTTGGACAGGCAGATGCCCATCGCTCCACAATCAGTTGTGTATGGGGTTCATTCCCACAAGGGTATAGTTGGAGAGCGAGGTTGATGAAAGTGGGGGGAAAGTTTGCAGCTGAATTGTGCTTCAGCTGTCACACTTTTGGAATTTGACCTCGTGGAAGTGGCAGGGCGGTATAGTTCTTTGGGAGACCGTCCCTCAACCAGAGTAGCCAGATTTGAGCCCATATGTCGGCAGGCCTCCTCCCTGCTGCAGTGTCCTTAAGCAACTCACTCAATCATTTTAAACTCTTCGGATGATTTTCTGTCAAACACAGCCCCATAAAGTGTGATATTACATGTTCAGGCAACAGAACTACTTTGCTAGATTTGGGAAAGATTGTGGTTTGGGGTTAGGGTTAAATATTTTCACAGTAAGTCTGTGTTGCAAACTGTGGGATGTGAATGAAGAGCAGGCAGGAGGGTCTAACCAAAGATCCCGTTGCATTATGGGAAATGTGGGATCCTGGTGACTAAAAGCCAGGATATGTCCACCTTTACTTACTATATGAGTGTGCAAAATTGTTGCACATCCCCTTTAAGAATCAAACATAATCATTGATCAGGGACACATTTGTATTGACACCTCTTGAATATACGAACTGACGAATTGTCCAGATAAACACTTGCTTCACTTTTTGGCCCTCGGGAACGTTTGATCACACACTAAACATGCATTTCTATTCCCTTAGTGTTCATTATTGATTTGGCTTGCTGCTGTTTGCTGTGCTGCTGTTTCCAGAATGTGTATAAGAAAGCAGCTCAGAGGGATGTCTTTGCAAGGATTGTGTTGTGGAATACATAAAAGGGAAGCCATGCTCGTGTCTGGCCACGCTCGATTGCTTCTGTCTTCAGAGACAAAGTATTTACAGGCTTCTTTGCCCGTGGCAAAGACGAGGCCTAGGTCGAACAGCGCTGCTATCACTGTTAGTATGTACAGAAACGTATCTGCACTAATCACTGCTGCTTGAATCCAGGGTGATTTTAGCACATTTAATGATTCAATTTAGCACGTGTGATCTCGTCACATCGCTTTCATTTTAACCGCTGTAATAATCTTCCCGGAGGTAAGGTAAATGCTTCATGTTATTGTGAAATGGACTGAAAGGGTCTTACCTAGAGTCAGAAATAAAATTCATTCGGAAATAAGTGGTGGAATGGCGGCAGCACCGAGTGCGTTTACCCTTGCAAGACATTGAAGGCTTTAAAAGGGAGACAAGCTCCATTGCTGACAAACCTGACCCACTATTCTTTACTTGTCTTTGCGTCTTGCTCAGGATATGTTTTGTTTATGATGCAGCTTGATTGATAAATAACCAAAGTCACACAGGCATTTACAAGCACACAAACAAACCGCCCACCCACCTTCTTCCAGCGGAAGGTCAGCTGCTCTCCAAAATGTGTTTATTTTGACGGTAATTGCATCAGATTGAACAGTGAAATACCGTCGCCTCCTGTCGCTCCCTTGAAAGATTAGCACCAAGGCCGTGAGCAGGATCGATCAATGTGCCGGCCGTTGCCCGCTTGAGGGATGGGAAGGTCAATGGGTGTGATATTACTCAAGCTGGGGGAGATCTGTTGTCAGGGGCTTTAATTTGAAAGAGGTTAAATAATAGGGATAGTTTATGGATAAGGTAGATCGACATCAACGACACAAACACAAGAGATTAGGAGCCAATTTACCAACAACTTCGTCATCACACACGGGATATTGTCATAAATGTGTGTATACATTCTGCAATGATATTTTTATAAGCAGGTGGACATGATCCCACGCTGCAGCTCACACGGAACAAGCACTCCCTCGTCTCCTCTTAATAGAAACTGTGCGCATTTTTTGTTTCCTTCAGTGCATTTATTTATTTTTTTTATGCTGAGCACATCCTCTGGCGGACTCAGATCATCAGAGGAAAGGAGCTGACTAATCTCAATCCTTAAATGTATTCATGTTCAATAAAAGCTATTCATCAGTTTAAACTTGCCTCTAAGTTCAAACTAAATTTGAGCCAGCTGGGAGCGACCTAGATGACTCGAAGGCAGTTTTGGTTAAGCAGCCGAGGTGGAAGGGGTGTGAAAGGAAGCGGCAGGAGAGAGGAACAGGAGAGAGCTCGGGCTGAGCAATTTGAAAGTGTGCAATTTTCAAATGATAAGAGCACAAATTAAAATTGTAACTTTATTGATTACCAGTGTGTTAACAACCAGGTGAAGGTCTAAGTGTTGATTTTTATCAGGTATGACAACCGTGGCCTGCGAATTTCTTGGTAATTAACATTAATTACGTGAGTTGTCAATAAATGAATAAACCATTAATAAGAAAGAAACCTTGACTGTAACATATTTAAAAGTGCTCAGTGGAGGTTTCTTGTAACCAAAGAAAAGTTTTCTTCACATTTAGTGGTACTCACTCAAATACAATCGCTTTAATCATACAACGTTTACATCCGTCCGTTAAGTAGCTTGCAGTCCTCGTCACTGCCTTTGCAGACGCACCACTTGTCAGGTGGAGTTGCATTTGTCAAGCGTAAATCACATCCAGTGTGTTTAGAGTGGACTCTGTGATGAACTTTTCAAGCACATCATATATTTTTAATTGCATGACTTCTAGAGTTCTGATATGAGACTGTGAAATAGTCACAATCACACAATATTGGTCAGACTACTCACAATTTCTCACAAATCGTTCAGCCCTGTGTGGAGCAGCATCACAAAAACAAGACAGAAAACGTTGAAAGCATGAAGGCCCCACTGGAGGCCCTCTGGAGACTTTGCCACGTCCAATGTGCGGTGGACCGTGAAACTGCACTCTCCACCTCAGTCACACCCTGCTGTCCCTCTCAGGTGAACACGTAAACCAAACCCAACAGACGAAATGAGAAAAGTCCCTCACACAAACAACAATACAAACCTACTATAGCACCTTTCAGGCTGTAGTTTAGAGCATTTTGCAGATGGGGGGGGGGGGGGGGCACACATCAGGAAGGTTATTTTGTTTTTCCTAATTTAGCCTGTGGAGCCTGCTTTAACTTTTAAGGGCTCATCAAACGAGCCCGGTTTCAAGAATTCAATCTAACATCTGTGACTTGACCTTCACCACCTTCAGCTGCAAAGGGTGAGCCAAGTCTCTTTGTCTTTGTCTCTTCCCCCTACTGTCTCTATCCCTCCTTGCAATGCAGGCAAATGGGAAATCAAAAACATCAATTATTCCAGTAAACAAGTTTGGCCATGTAGAACATTTAATTATACATTAAACATTAATAGTTGGGGCTTATTTCACACATCCATTAGATTGTGTTAAACAGGGATACTCAATCTTCTTAATAGAGCTTGAGTGACTTTCTTTTCAACCAGGAGCTTAATCAGGGAATTATAATGGTGTGATTGGGTGGCATTTTGTTGGAAGAGAAGCCTTCTCCGAAAACTACAGTACGAAGACGCAACGCATGTAATAGACAAAAGAAAAGCAACCAAGGAACCCGAGAGTAAGCCTAGAGACAAGAATTGGAGAAGAATGTACTGTAAGACAGACTGTAGGTAAGCAATAGGAACAGGAGAGAACACTGCACCATGAGCACAAACCTTTTAAAGTGAGTGTTGGATGAGGGCTATGGTAGTAAGCCCCGTTTCTCTGTGAATAATACACCTCTGAGACTCCACAGTTAGATCTTCACAAGCCTTAAAAATACAGCGCAGGGACTCAACACCCAGCGGTGGTTAAGCAGAAGCATAATATTCATGCTTGCAAGTCTACTAGTTGTTTGCTTTAGCCCTCTGTGTTAACACAGTTAAACGTTGGATAATGGCATTGATTAAAATGATTTATGAGTAATTATTTTAGTAATATCTATTTAGGAGTATCATGCTTGAGCTGATGACCCTATTCAGTTAAATTCATGAAGTAAATTGACATTAGAGTGTTTTGAAAGTCATTCAAGGCAATTGAAGTCAAATAAACACTGTCAGTGTGGATTTTGGACTTTAAAGTTACAAAAATAACTGATTTATATGGATATAAAACTGGTTATGATTATGTTCCATTAGGAAATAGACCAGAGACACCAGCAAAATAAAAGCTCCTTTTTAGCGCCTGTCTCTTTAAGCCTCCTCCAGAGTACGCCCAATCTGCTGTGATTGGCTTACGAGGAAAACGGTGCACCTTTGCAAAGTTCTTAAACCATGGGTGGAGATTATCAAATAGGTTTGCATCATTTCACAGTTTTTGTAACTGTCATTTATGTGGTTAAGCATGTCCTGATCGGCCTTTTAAGCATCGGTTTTATCGAAGGAGGATACACTGAGTTTATTGTCACAGATTACCCGTTCAGTTTAGCACTCTTCCCGTCTTCACTTGTCCTTTTGTCCCTTTGTTTGCTTAAAAAAACCACAAGAGTGTGGAGTGAAACATAACAGCAAATGATATTGACTGAGTTCAAGGCCTTGCTTTGAGCTGTAGCCATTATGGATATCAGGCAGGTCTGGGCATGAAGCCCACGCAGAGAAGAGAAGGGTAAACATCACAGATGCAGAAGTTTATTTCACAAAATCAAGTATCCTTTAATTTATTCAAAACAGCTTTTGCATCTTAGTCATTTGGTGCTGAATTACACAAAAAGATTGATTGAATATATACGTATATTTTCTCCTGACGGGGATAGACATTCTCATCAAAAGGGTTGTTTGTTAAAACACCCAGATGGATGTTGTGAGCAGAAAGACAGTTTTGAAGGAACACAAAATGAAAGTGCTCAAATGTCTTTCCTCTGTCACTTTTCATATTGTGAATTTAAAAACAAGCAAACAACCCGACCAGTGTTAATCCTATCCAACCTGCGTACAGTATGAGCACAAATTTAAATTCAACCAATTGTTTGTCCCCATGACAAAATATGAACACTATAATACATCTGCAGTTTGACGATGGTGTAAGGCAAATTTGAAAGTATGGTGAGGCGAGTTTGTGTGAAAGCATGGATAGCTTTGAGGATGAAAGCACAAGGCTTTTCTGAAAACTCATGAGGATGCGAGTGTGGGTAAACAGGTGGTTTACACTTTCCAAGGGGTGCAGACATCAACATCTTACAGGAGCCAATCAAAAAAAAAAAAAAAAGTCCCAGTCCTCCACTCCACCTGCCACTGCAGCGGCAACAAGGGGAAGCAATGTGCAAAGAGGCAGGAGACTAGCATTTTCTCAAGCTGAAAGGTTGTTAATTAGTGTTCATCACACGTTCAGGGGGCGTCGATCTAAATTTAAAGATGCTGCCATCGCTATTCTTGTGAATGTGTTAGAAAAGTTTTTTTTCCAAAAGTGGAAGAGCGCCACGGCAAATTTACACCTCATGTTGTTCTACTGACAGCTCTAATCCATGCTTTTTCGCTCACTTCTACTTTGTAAAAAAACACATGCTGCATTAACCGCACATATGCCATTGTTTCAAATAACCGCGGTGAAAGTGTATGCTTTGAAAGATCGAAGGAACATTTCTACAGCACCTGCTAGACAAACGTTGAATTCAATGTTGAGAGTTATTGGTTTGGGCTTTGGTTCCTGTCTTTGCCCCTCCAACTTTGCTAATCACTAACTCTGTGATTTAGTAGTCTGTGGCGTCCCCTCCAGGCGATGGGCTGTTGGTCTGACGGAGACACATGGAGATACGTTTCCAACCACTTCTATCCACTGCCGGTGTCCATGAATAAAATTGTGTCTCCAAACCAAAGAAGTGATGGAGAGTCGGCTCCCCACAGTAACAGCTGGCCCGTGTCTGAGGCATCACATTAAATGATATCACTGATCTGACACTAATCACGTGTGTGGCTATCTGCTGGCAGTCCAGTCATCTGATCCAGTTGCCTCTGGCAACATGTCACTACTGTGTCTACTGATTGTTCCACAGCTCAAGGCTAGGGTCTTTGTTATTACACAACACAATACCCGCTGTGCGTGAGAAGTCAGAGCATTTCTGATGGACACCATACAACAAGGAGTCTGCAGCAATGCTACGGGCGCTGTGAGGCTGTACTAAGGCAAACATCAGGCTCATAATGACAGCGCTAACATGCTGAAGTAAATCCATTTTTGAACAAATAGGAATTTTGACCCGATAATGGAGCTGGTCTCGGGATCCCCACAGTTACCACAATCCACACTGAGGGGGGCATGAATGTGTGTATTCCATTGCGATGCAGTAGTGTGTGACCTCTAATGTGAACCTCACTATGGCACTTAAGAAATGTCAGTGGATCACCTAAGTCATTAGGATCCATCATCTGGGAACCATGAATCTCATGTACAATATTTCGTGCCAGTCCATGCAGTAGATGTAGAGATATTTGAGTATTAAAAGTAAATAACTCGAGTAACTTGTGTTTAATATGACAGTTTTAATCGACCGTGTTACAGTCTCTTCGTGCCTATAGACAGAATACCAAATGTATGTAGGTCAGCGCAGAGTTGATATGTGCATATCTTCTAACATCCAAATATGTTATAGTATTTTACATGTTTAGGTAAGGCTGGGTGACATTAAGTTGTAAAAATTATGTTTTCCAAAGAAAATCCCAAATAGTAGAAGATCTGTGTAGGTGTAATATCTATATGGAACTGTTGAGTGTAGAATTTGTCTTCACTACAGCTGAGTGGAAACATAATGCTTGATAAATGACCACATAGCTGAAAACGAATCAGTTTCCTTCCTTGGGCCGTTGCCTCACTCTCCACCAAATTGCATTAGAATCTGCTGAGTTGACGGCGAGACAAACCAGCAGACAAACTGGACTGCAAACATAACCTCGTTGGCAGATGTAATAACACAAACATCAGGTAATCTATGACCTCTATGAATCACAATAGCAGCAGAAGTAAACTCTTCCTGGATCTGAACTCTCGAAACCTGCACAATGCATTTTATGTGCTGCTGTGATTCACTGCCTTTGTGAGAATATAGTTTGCAACTACAGATGGTGACTTCCCTCATGAGCATGAATAGGATCCCAAAATCCATCGCAATGATTAAGCACCATGTCCATGAGGTGCGGCAGTCTACAGCACGGAGCCTGTTTGGACAGCTGGGGAAATGGACGGTTGGGTGTCTTGACAGTGAAATGAATCCCGCAGTCCATTTCATACAGCGAGGATAGGTGTTTGATGAGGAGAAAACACTCTCTCCGTGGCAACTTTAAAATATTTTCCTCACAAAGACAAATATTGATTGGACACGCTTGAGTTTGATAACCAACCCTGGTCTCTTGAAGTCTCTGACACAACCTCAACTCTTATACTTTATCATCTTCACAGCTGGAATGCACTGTTCTGCATTGTTGGAAATGTAAATAGTTGAGATAAAGTTATGTCTTTGTTGTTGTTGTTGCAAGCCACAACCTGAGTTTTAAAGAAATCAATTGGCCTTGATAAACAGCCCAACCCCTCTGTTGTACTGAGGTCTTTTTGTATTGTGTGGCTGTAAAGACCTGAGCCTACTTATCTCCCAGGTAATAAAGTCCTTTGAATAGTCAGCCCCCAAATGTAATCTCCAAATAATCGTCAACCAGCTGCTTCCACTGGTCCTGCACCACATTGTGTTGCAGGATCATCTGGGCCGTTTCCATTTTCCCGTTTCTTCTGGCAGGGTTGCACTTGGTACTAACACAGACCTTCAATGGCAGTCGGGTGTGCAGCCCGGGCTTGTGTGAGCTCAACCCTGACTGTCCCTCACACACCCCCGGGGCTTTGTGAAAAATGAGACCGTGGAGAATGAGATAATAACATTATGGAATGGGAGTGTGTGGATTCGTGGCGGACTAGAGCATGCCGGATTGCGTGTGTGTGCGCGCGCTTTTCGCCGCGTGCACAGGTGTCCCGTGTGGAACATAATTGTGTCCTCCCATGTGTAAAAACTATCAATCAGGTCCACTTAATGTTGTGTCATTATGGGTAAATTAGAATTCCACAGTGATCGATAGGGTATTGGCTGTCATATTATGTGTGTTCAGTGCAAAATGATTAATCCTTTTTTTTAACTCATTTCCAATTCATTCTGGATATTTAAGTTTTTGTTTGTGTGTCCAATGGGAAGCAGCGAGATGGGCAGACAGTCAATATTGATGAAAGCATGGCCGGACTGCAAAATGGAAATGAGTTTACTGTTCACACCTGAATTAGCATTGTGTGCTGTCAGATAGCCTGATAAGACAGTGAATGGTTCCCCTCGGACTGCTGTCTGCGATTCTGTGTGTTAGCCTATTCACACATGCCAGAGCTGCTGAAGGTCTCCCTCTCCAACCGGGGCCGATCATTGTCACGAATCAGTGCATATTATGTGTGTTATGACAACATATTGGCATGAGGACAAACAAAACAAAACAACTGGAGAAGATATATCGTACTATAATTAAACAACTTGCACTGAATGCATTCATAACGGTAACCGTTTATTTATTTTTATTTGCTAAAATACATTTTTAAGACCCCCTCCCCCCAAAAACAGCACCTCACGTACAACCAACAATCGTCCTCTCGCGTTATGACTCACTTTTTCCTTTTGCTTTTATCGCAGCAATCATTTCTAGATCCTCATTCTTTAGCTTTCACAGTTTCTACTTTATAATTCCCAATGTGGCAACATATACTGAAAACCTAAGCGCAGTGTTTGACAACAGTATGACAACTCACATTTTGTGCCAACTCATGGAGTATCAGCTGGTCTCCATCCCATACAGTTTTCCCAAGAACCTTGTAATGATGTGTTTGTGCTATTCATTTGAGAGCATCGGCACAGAGGCCGAGACTGCAAGCTGCAAGTGTGTATCCCTGAGTGTGTGTGGTTTCCTTTGTTTCTTGGTGTGTCGGGCTCTGTGTAATTGCGATTATGACAAAGACACAGAGTGTGTGAGTGAAATTGAGTGAGGCAGACAGATAATCTCTACCTGCCGTTCAGTCTGTACGCTTCCTTGTAAGTGCTTCCTTATTTCTCATTAGGATTTAAGCGTCAGAGGAATTAGTGACACTGAGTGAAAGCTATGCCTGCTTTAATAATATTGCTGATCCAATTTAACAAGCGGATTATGTTAATATAATCATAATGCACCCAACTCAACTTAGCCTGACTTAATGTCCGCCTTATGAATTACCTGTTCTAGCTCAGTAATTAATATGGTTAAGACAGTGATGACATGACTCTACCGTGAGACACTGATATAGTTCATCATCTCTGTTGAGAAGAAGTTAATGTTTTCCTGTACTTCTGCATGTGCACTAACATGGCTGAATCTATGTTGCTTGCCTCTGTTATGAGTGTGAGAGGTTTATTCACTGTTGAACAAACGGTTCAATACTTTGAGGTGTGTAATCGTCCGCACGACACCGAATGTGTGTGTGAGTGGTGCTCACAATACGCGAACCCACGAGAGAATGTGAAACAACAGAGAATGGAAGAGTAAATACAATTCTAGTGATAGAAAAATAGAAAAAAAGCTGGATAGGAATAGATAACAGACTATGTTTATGATGGAAATCTAAGGGGATAAAAGATGATTCACTGCCGTCGACTGTGCAGTGTCAGCATGTTATTCTTGCATATGGTACCTTCATATCTATTCTTTGCCTGCCATCTTTTAAGTGAGGTGATTATCATGCCCAGTCAAAGAGGAAAGTTTAAGAGTGAGAGGATAAAAGAAGTGAGAGGTGACAGATGATGCTGCGGTGACACATGTAACAGCCACTTCGCATCTCAAACAAACACCGAATTAATCCAACTTGGTGATGCTACTGTATGAATGACTCTTGCGGCCTGACAGTCACTTAGTTTTATTTAAAGTGCTCCGTGTGAATTGAAAAAACTTTTTAATATCCCTAGTGAAATTGCAAATATCAACAGCGTGAAAGCTTCCTTTAAATAATGTAATGTGTTTTGGTCCGTTCTGGAGACAATATCCACTGGTGACTGACTAAAGGTGGAGTAGACACAAAACAATGCGTTAATTCAGAACTCAAGGCACAAACGGTACAAAACAAGTTCTTTCCAGAAGAAAAGTTGTGGCTAACGAAATGGCACCAACCAACATTTTCAATTATTCTAATGGAAAAGTTGTAAGATCATGTTACTTTATATATTTGTTTTACTCTCAGTGGTGTCTGGAAAGACACTTAAATAGATTATGGTTGTGGCAAATATACGGAAGAGTTTATAACTAGAGTTAGGTTACTAAAACATTTGATTAAGATTTGGGAAACATAATGCTTACTGTTCACGAAACAGTAGTCTTTGATAGGACCCAAACTCTAAAGTCAGACTGGCTTCGTGTCCATCCACCACTGCCAGCTCCACGCCTTCCATGTCCCTGCATACTGTATCGGGCGCACTACTTCCCCACACAAAAGAAACAAATGCCATTATTGAGATGCTCCCTCTGTACAATGTGTAACCAGAGCTTTGTCTTAGAGTGAGAATATAGTGGTGAGATTACAATTCTTCCCCCCGTAAACACAGCAGTTCATTAACCTCCTTATACGTCTCAAGCTCTAATCCAATCTCATGGTCACCGTTCTGTCCTTACCCCCAAAGGATAACCCTTTAGCAGAGGCCCCAAGCAAACACAAACCTCACAGCAATTTCCCTTTTTGACCTGCAGGAATGTCAGTGCACATGTCAGAGCAGGAAAAAAAAACAGCCTGGCTCAAATTCCCCATCTGGCTGCAGGCCTTTCATCTGTAACAAGGGCCAGTCGAGGACACATCCTCTCCTGTATTTACAAACCTGGATTCTCCGTATGCCAGGGCCACAGAGGACTAATTAGCGCATTATTCTATTTTTGTGCTGGTCAAGAAAGTGAAAGTAGTATTGTACTGGGACATGGTGGAGCAGCTTTGTGTATACATAGAGCTCTGCAGGGTAAATATAGTGCAGCCTCTACAGAGCCATGCTTTGCTGCCCCCTAATCGTGACGCAGTGTCGCTTGCTGCACTATTAAGGGTAATTAACGAGAATAAATAATTTAATAGATCAAGCCACCTTTTGAGGCTACAAACCCATACTCTGTTGTATCGTGTGAAAGACTGCTCACTCGTGAATGCTTTATTCTGAATGATGATGTGGGTACATATCAAAATGTGACGAATACCAAGGCTGAACATGAATATCAAGTGTTACAGCTGAATCCCTCTTGTCCTTGATCAAATGCTTGGTAAATTGCCTCTGAACGAGTAATTTGGCTTGAATGACCGGCTTAAAGGTTGTCAATCATTTCTGAATGGAGCTGTTGTAGGATGGCACGACTTTTCGAGTAAATATCTTTCATGTGGTATCTTCTTTTAGTTTAGTTTAGCAATGGCTTTACAGTAAAATCTAAATTAAACAGAAGAGAGGGAACCAAATACTTTGCCCCAGACGGGGCAATTTGAAATATGATAGGTAGTTTTATTTTAATCTTGTCTACACAGGCAGCGTTTTGGCCATATTTTTCAGCTGTCCATGACACATTTTTATTTTAATTACCACCGCTGTTTGCACAGGCTGCGTGACAGGTCATGTTTTTTTAATTATAGGTTTTATGTTACTACAATGAGTGATTATTGGACTCTGCTGCCAAAACGCAAGTAACCTCCTGATCAGTATCGTGCCTGAACACACATGATGTAACTGCCATGTGCAGTCTGCTGTGTGCACTTTATCTAATGAGAACTTGAGTGCATACAAAATACACAGGCCCCCCAATAGGTTAATCCTACCATGATTGTAGGCCCCATGCTTGAGTTCAAGTTCAGACCCAATATTGATGACACAATGTAATAGTACCTTCACACAGTGGAAACATGTTTTGAATGCAAGGTGTGCTATGATATTCTTCGATTAAGCATATGTCTTCGCATACGATTGATACCCCACAAAAAACGAATTCATTAGTCACTTTGCATCTTTCAAAACACTGTTAATAAAGCAGTGATAATGACGTAATCTGTTGGAACGCTTTGCTGTGATGTAGATGTAGAGTATACATCTGAGCAGGCAGTGAACACAGCCTCTCTCTGCTTAGACACCCACGAAACATGCCACTCTATTACGAACGTCCAGCCTGTACTGTATGTGGCAGTGCCAGGCCGGCAGATGGGTTGGCCACCCAGCGACCTCTGACATTCAACCTTCAGAGGAGCAAGGCCATGGATTCTGTCCAGTGGTCTTCATCATTCTCAAATGTTCTGCCAAAATGGATGCAGGGTGCTTGAGCCAGCTTTGGCCAGATGCTGTCTCAAAAGAGACCATATAACTTCAGCTGATATCCCAGCTCAGCACAGTTGCATATTAGCAGCATCATTCCTGTAGATGCAGGAAATAATATATGCACATACTGTACTTAGAGAGGAACTTCATCTTATAGCTTAACCTTTTATATGTGCAACGCTGCAACTGGGTTTTCGCAAGCTGACTGGAAAAAAAAAAGACTCTGCGACAAGTCAAACAACACATTTCTGCACTTGAGAAACATGTCCTTGGCACAAGTTGCCTCGTCGACATGAGATACCAGGATGATGTAAGAACAAGTAGATTCACCGATTGTTTCTTCACCAAGTTTCGTGATGGCTGCACCCGTAATCAGCTGTGCATATTGTGTCAGTCCTTTGACTGCCTTTGTTCATTTAATAACCAAACCCTGAAGACACAATAGAAAATAATATTTTTTGAAGAGCAGGCTAATTATTGTTGCCTAGAGACGTCAACATGGGAATAACAGTAGAAAGGGGAAGGCTAGAAGGGGTTGGGTAGGATGCATGCTGTGACATATCAAAGGGTTTTTACATGAGTTGGAATTTAGCAAGAAATGGATGTCAAAACTGAAAGAGAGAGAGAGTAAAAGAGTAAAATTTAAAAGCACTGGAGGTGATTATAACACGGTATTAAGTAATTGCTGAAAAACAATGACTCTAAAATAAGAACGAATGTAGTCAGTGTTAGGAAATGGCACTTGCCTTCAGGCATGGTGTCACTTGTTCTGACGACTTACACAAGGCTTTTTATTTCAACTTAGAAACATTAGGGCAGTGCTGTTCATAATAAATGTAGTCTTGTGTGTTAAGGACTGAAACATACCATTATGTAACAACTTGTGTATGCCTCGGGAGAGAAGCTTTTCATCATTAGCACTTATTCTGCTACTGTGTACTTCCCAATCCACACAGGAGGTGAAGGTAATTTTTGTAGTGCGTCTGATTTGTGTCCAACACCATGCTGTCATGTTGGTCCGTGGAAGACTGAGCCACTTGCTCAAGCAAACAAGACTTTGATTGACATTCAGCTTAATGTAGGAATGCAACACATGGAGGGTCTGGTAAACACGATTTCCTTCCAATGTTGGAATAGAGCATCACCAGGGCGGTTATGTTGGGATGGCAATTTAGGTTGTTGTAGTTGGAGAGAGAGGAAAAACAACACTACATCTTGACACCGACATAGTTACTGATATTGCCTTGTGATTTCTCTCCAAATGGAAAATAAACTTTATTTTACCATGCCCGGGAACAACCATGTTAAACTCCTAAAACCTTGACACAAACAAGAAAAAAAAAATGGTTGGTAGATAGGGTTTGGGAGTTCGGGCCAACTCTAATCCTCCGCAAAAAATAAATAAGTAAGTAAATGAATTACCGCAGAGCTTTGAAATCACATAAAACGGATCAAACAGACAGCACACAATCTCAAATTGGGTGCCCACTGCCCCTCAGCACACACTCAAATGCACACATACACTTTGTCCTGTGAAGTCGGCATCTGATGCTTGGCTGCAGAACCACTCATAGAACAGGAAGGCAGGGAAAGAGAGAGAGAGAGGACACCTTAATGTGCCTTCACCATATGCTGTTAGCTACTGATGGATGCCGCTCTCCCCAGGCACTGGAGCAACTTATCGCGTTTGCTGGTGACACTGCCGTCGCTGATAAAGTTAAAGATAAGCCATCTGTTCGTAACAGCCGCACCGCCTCACTTGCAGGGATGGGGGCGACCAAGTGTACACGACTCTCCATGGTGTGTCTGCCCAAATTACTGTGGCACAAACACCCTTAAAGAATCTGCATGCGCAAAGCATGAATATGCACACGTGTGATCATCTGCAATTATGGGTGATTATTATGAAAATATGGACATTGCCTATCAAAAGAAGAGGCGAGGAGCGACACGCTCTGCTAACAAAATGCAATGTTAGCAGATTTCTGAGAGGCGGGCTGTAAAAGCACTTGGTGAATTCATCACTCATGTCTAATTACTGTAGAATGTATACAAATTTACGCTAACAAGCCATCAGTCACATTTCTTATTAAAAACTTACCCTGCAGTAGATGTTTTAAAAAAAAAAAGAGGGGGAAAGAATTAACATACAACAATTTGAATCTCCCTCAAGAGCTTTTGTTAATGCCAGGAGGCTTTTGACATGGCCGAGAAACTCACCACTAGTGAAAGCGTTAACATTAAGACCCACCACAGGGGCAAGTCCTGGTTGTTCTTCAAATATTTGGGGCTATGACAGCTCGCTTGCTCTACGTACAAGCATTCCTGTGAGGGCAGTGAACTCAAGATCATTGCTAAAACATATGTTCTGTTACGTTCACCCATGACCTATGTATTCTCTCTCATAAGTATAGATAATGCGCATAATTATCGTAAAAACATATGATTCCAAACAAGCAGTTGTTCTTGATATTTTGAAAAGCACGTTTTTTCCAGGGCGTGAGAAGCCCAGATGGAGACTTGAAAGTGTTGTGATATCCGTGAATAGCATTGTTCTTGTCCTCTGAGAGATGAATAAACCCGAACCATTTCAGAAGAATCCACTCCTGTGTATTACAAAGCTACCATGCTTTGAATACTGTCCGGGCTGGCCTTTTATAATTTTTTTTACCAAGCACAGATCTACTTTTAGACTTCAACATCGTAATGGTATTTGCTTAACTGAGCAGCCAGCAATCACTCTCTTCTTTGCCAGTGTTATATCACTGTTCAAGTGTGGCTCAGTTCCTGTCTGAGAGGAGGGCTGCCAGACATAATGCAATAATAACTGGTGCACAGATTGTCTAAGAGAACCGAGGTCCTATTTCACTGCTGACGATACTAGGATGAACTCTTTGTGCTCTTTCTCGCTCATTCTCCCTCTCCGTACCAGCACTGAGACCCTCGAGCTTCCGAGAGCATAATGAGGCAATTGTAATTCCTCGCCGACAGCTTTGTATTGAAGTGTGTATGAACAGAAAAAAAGAAAATACTGGGCATTTCTACTTCAAGTCAAAAGACAGGGCTTCAATGAGTATCTAAGGCAAAAACGTACTTTTGCCTTATTATTCCATGATGGGGACAGACACAACTGCCTGTACCAAAACTTAAGGGAGAAATAAGAGAAACTTTGCAGGTCTAACATGTAGATCTTTATCTCAAGTCTCGCATCAGCAGCACAGCAGAATTGGGCTGCAAATTGAGTTTGGTGTTAGTTAATTAATAGCAACTGGAAATTTGAGTTAAATGAAGAAAGCCATTCCACAGCACTTAGTGACTGTCTGCAATCTGCAATACTATCGTATGATAAACGTCTTTAAAGCGTCCGTTATCTGGACATTATTTAAAGCTGTCGCTGCAACAGGTGGCTTTAATGTAATGTGGATTGCCGACCTTGAAAGAAGGTGAATGCATCAACTAGACATGATATGTTAAAAACCTAACAGCTTTTTAGTCTCGACAAAGAGCACTCCTCTCATCCGACATAGTGGACGTGAACCTGCGCTGCTCCCCCACAGATGCCTAGTGTGATGTTTGACAGATTTCTCCCTCTCCAGCTAGGCTCACAGTAAATGTCCATCTGGCAGCTTCCCATGGGTACTTATTATTCTCAGCAAGCCAGGGGTTTTCTTTTTCCGAGCAGTCAGCCAGCGCCCCCCTCAAAGAGTTGAGAGCCGGACCAGAACTGCTTGCAGATGCTCTGCCTGGTTGCCGAACTGTGCTAGTGTAGTGGCATGGCGCTGGGTTTTCAATTACACAATGAGGTGGCAGTATCCAAAAACTGTCCTAGTACGAAAAAGTCAAGTGCACAAACAACAACTATGTATCTGAGACAAAACAACAGCCAAGTAAGAGTAACATGAAGGTTTGCCAGTTTTCTCATTTGTCCAGTTCCCTTGCACCACCTTCAAGATGGGTTGATTGATTTTCCCCCCATGAACAGATGCTCAGAGCCGTGGTTAGTGTTGAAAGGTCCTGCTGGTCTGGTCTGAGGCCCCGCTATGGTAGATTCAATCGTGCAGTTGACCTCCATCACGATCCTACAGCCCGCTGAGCGTCTCCAGAAACAGTCTGACTAAACAGAGAATGCACACTCGTCTTGGCATTCAGCAGCCTGGACTGCTTTCGCACCGAGTTCTGCTTGTTCCAACCCAATTCAATTGTTGGGCATGTAAGTCTGCTGCTTTTGTCAGCCTTGTTCACTGCTTATACAACACATTTTTTGCTTGCATAGTCATTGCGTCACAAAGTGCATCTGTTTACCGCCATTGCCAGAGGAATGATATTGGCATTTTAGCCATCATGTTTTATGGCTAACATTTGAAAAATGCTATGCCAATGTATATCTGGGTTTGGATATTACCAATATTTTTACTTGTGGATTTGGAATTAAGTGCTGGTGTAAAGTCTCTTGAGCCTGCCATGAAGTCCGTATGAAGTGAGCAAAAGATTAGTAGGTCCCTGAGACACAGTTGTTAAGTTCTCCCCTGAGAAGAGGACTTTCAAGGCTATGTGACCATATGGACACTGTCGGTGTCCACAGTACCAGGAGTTTCATGTTGACATGTGGAGTTTTGAACAGAGGAAGGGTTCACAGCTTAACATATGAGATATTTCCACACAAACCACAGTGGGAAACGGACACCATCCGTGCTATGCTTGTTTAAGTCAACACTGCCGGCGTATTCTTTGAACAATCTGGGCCATTTGATTCTCATTTGAATAATATTCAAATTGAAGGCACAGAGCACACAATCCGCTTGCAAGAAAAAGCCACCATTGTGTATTCCCATGAACACATATGGGAAAATGGGATGGGGGAGGACTGCAGAGCATTGCATACCTTACTGAGCAAACAGCAACATCTTGGTGCCGTTTCGACTCCACCCCCCCAATCTAACCCTCTTCCATTTTCATGCATTCACATCTCTCCCAAACACACATGGCAACTCAAACAGTGAGAACAGTGCTATGAGGAATTGAATGAGTCTTACCTAGTGTGGAATAGTTGGTCACATCTGTAAGCGGGCCATTGGGGAAAAGAGGGAGCAGGGGGGAGGGGGGAAATAAGAGAGAGAGAGAGAGAAAGAGAGAAGAGAAATGTCAGCAAAGTACAATGTACAGCAAGCTGAACTTCAATGCAGGCTGAGGCTGTCACTAGCTCTCCTGAAAAATGACGGTGTCCCAGCATTGTACTGACTAGGGGTTAAGAATAGTCCCTGTCAAGAGGGGGACATCATTTATTAATCGAGGAACATGAAACGTCTGAGATAGTTTCACGAGGATTCAAAAGTTTGCACAACTTGCATTAATATTTGTCGGTGTTTCAAGATTTTGAGGGTGAAGGCAGAGAGGATGTAAGCAAAAACCTCATCAATTGCCGACAAACCTTATATTCTTTTTGCACCAGTGTGACATAACCACCGGACAAACAACCACAACCATACACACAAGGTGTTCCCCACTCTCTGTATTTCTCTGAGGTAATTTAGTCACCCTGAGATATCTCTCACCCATGCAGTGCACATAAACCGTTGCTATTTCCCCTAGCTTGCCAACGTCCAAGGTTCCAACACCATAATAAAATGCCAGTACTGCACTACCCGACAAGACCTCAGGATGGCCACTGAACAAACAATGAACGGGTACCCTTAAAAATAAAAAAAGCAACATCCGGCCATGTTTTCACTACGTCACTGCCTAACAGGCATATCTCCAAAAAATGATAGAAAGAGATATTATAAGACCTGCACTCTCCACTTTCCTGTGCCAACTCCCTGGCAGCCAGAGAAGTTTATACTGGATTTCCGTTACAGCATGTTTTTCTTTTTTTTGTTTAACAATTAAAGTGGTCCCTCTACGAATGTACTCTTCCAAAGTACAGTTTGGCTTCCTGGTAAATGTGCAATAAAACAAGGAAATGGAGTGAGCTGACAATAGCTGGATGCAGTGTGAGGGAAATAGTAGACGCAGGACTAAAGCTGAGCTGCAATTGCTTACCAGTGCAGTCTAGTTGTGTTGCTAAGCAGAATTTGCCAGTAATATGATTTATCACCAATGATGTTTCTATTCCCCTGCATTCATTTACATTTTTGGTGTGCATGCAACAAATCCCAAGGGGATCAACGGTGGGGGAATGTGATTACAATGTCTGTTTGGCTCGTGAGAACAAATCTACTTTCAGGAAAAGGGGGGAAGACTGGGGTTCAATCTCTGGGACGCTCATTGCCATTCTGTCTGACACACATTCTCACTCGCTGCTTCTGTTGTTGCTAAATAGAGAGCTCAGCTGAGGACCTTGAAGCCTCATACCGGGAAAATTGGACCCAGGGGAGGGGGCGGCAGGGACTGATGTCAGACTTCAAGAGCCCCTCGAAGCACCTGGGGTTTCAATGACATTAGCATCAGTGTTGTTTGGTAGAGTGAGAGACCAAGACACTTGAATGGACGCCGATGAAAGACAACAATAACAATGGAGAGGAGATGCGTGGGATGTGGCAACATTCTAAATGTGATCTCATCACCTTTCGTGTTTTTGAATAGACACTCTTTTTGCGGTGAAGTGAAGATTACAGATATTTCCTTAGCCTTTGTGGTGGATATTCGGAAGCCTGGCCAATCAAAAGCAGTGGAGGTAGCCTGGGCCTCAGTGGATTAGACTCGTGGGGATGGTGGAGGGGGAATCTAGAGGGAGAACCCAAAGCTCTGGTGGCTTCAATAAACCCACTCTGTGGAAAAGATAGAAGACGGAGACACGTTTTTCACCCTCTCTCACCCTCCTGTTTTAAGCAGATAAGCTGCTTCCAGGGTCTTAGTTATGCTGTGTAGAACCCACAACACGAAAGAAAAACTTTTGACAAGCCAAAGAAAAGCTGAGAAGTCTGCTCCTCATGTTGTCTTTTCTGTATTGACAAGAGGGATTTGGGGATGTTTGGAGTGGTCAGTGCTGGGGAATTACAAAAAGCCTCTGTGATGCAACATAGTGAGCAGCATATCACTGCTCAGGCATGGGTTTTAGTGAAGGCATGGGCTCAAGTTTTGCTTTGGCTAGCCTTTGCAATAAGGCAGAAATGGCTATGCCAAGATGAGTAACTGGCAGCCACACCATGAACCCTTTGAGTTTCCTTCCAGATTAAATGGGTTACTTTCTTGTATGTGATGTGACAATTTTATTAGTCAATTTTCCCTTGATATTGCCATTGCTCATGAAATGTCTTGCGACAATGTATTGGGGAAGTAGTACACTGGAAGGTTTCTGTAGTTTAAGAGACTTTTTAAATTGTATGTAGCCCCATTTACTAAATCAAATAAGGGCTTATGAAGACATAAGACCACTACTACAACAATAAATACACATTGATTTCTACCCAGGTAGTCACATCCCGATATATAAACAAGTTGTATACGCGGCCTAGTCTGTACTGGGCTGAGTTAACTAGGGATTCAAGCAGCCTATAATTAAAACTTCTATGCAACTGTCGGCAGCACATCTTGTTAAATGCATCAATATGTTCGGTATTTAGTTTTTACACAATGTCTTTTCACCAAAAAGCTATTGATGTGTAAAGAAAACATGGCGACAAACATTACACTTCGTCCAGAAATTTGGATTAAACTTAGAGAGACATCATCTGCCCTTGGTGGGATATTTGCAGTGCTGTGTATTCAGTCCTCTGAGACTCTGCAGCTCTAGGACAAGGACATCAGTTTCCTCAAGGGAGATTCTTTTTGACACAGCCAGTCTTGACTTTCCTCATTCATCACATAACAGTCAGTGCACCACGGCGGGGACAACTCCGCATTTTAAGGGAATCTGAGGAGCAGTTTTGTTTGGTCCCTGACAGCCAACTGCAGCCACGCCTGCTGATAAGTTAATATGATTTGGAAGTTTTGGGAAATAATTCACCATCTTTTGATCTGGCCTTAATTGTCCATAACGATTCTGACTTTTAAGTCCCATTACACAAATGAACACAGTATATCTGTGAGGGTTTTATGGGGTTGTTAATCATCCTCAATTGTTCTTCGCCAGCCATTGGAAATCCTGTCAAAACCTTTCTCGCCCACATTCTGTTTTAGACTATACCCTCGCCCACCGCTACAACTTTCAACTCCTCAGAGATGAAGGACTGAAGGTGATCAGGGTGGCAGCTAATTTAGCTCTGAGGTCAGTGGAGGGAAAAGAGAAAGCTGTATTATTCTGCATTTGATAAGTATCTTAAGTAGCTCTTATCTCTTATTTCATTCTAAATGTATCTTTCTACAAGATCAACAACTATCTAATTGCTGGGCTCTTCTCTGTTTTAATAGGGAAATGTCCTAGAAAATGGGACTTTTATGGTTTGGTATATTATGCCAAGCATGCATATTTCAATGCTATTAAACACTTGATTTATAAGTGCACTTACAGCCCACATACACTGGTTTTGAATACTTGTAATAGTATTGGAATTGAAGTATACTAAGCTTTTCCCCTGTAACATAATGACTTCAATTGTATTCCTCTTTAAAAAAAAAGATGCCAATACCTTGTTATTTAAAAAATATAACCACTTGTTTCAGGAAAAACAACAACACAAAGATCAATTAAATAAATGATAGAGCAGCTTACATTTGAGATGGCACAATCATTACTCAAACTAAGCCTATACTACACATGCACTCAACCGATCCACTGCAGTGGGCATCTATCCCTCTTTCCTCTAGTTCTACAGTGCGCGGATTCATTTAAGTCAATCAGTGGATCCGCCATTTTTCTCACAGTGGCATATGAAAACATGTCAATGAAGGCACACACACACACAAACACACGCAGCAAGAGAGAGCGAGAGTTCTGTCTCTAAAATGTCTGCAGGACTGTGGTGGCCGCTAATTGCAAATCAAAAGCAATGGAGCTGGAAGGCAGCTCGAGAGGGAGCAGTGGAACCTCCAGCGCCTGTTGTCAGTCAATTTAGACCATGACGAAAAAAAGCCTTGTTCCTTGTGTCACAATTTAACCTGTTCACCAGTGTGGAATGGGAGCAGCTGTTTGTTTTTTTTTTTCTTCTTTTTTTACAGTACCACATAATGGGACAAAATGGCTCTGGCTGGCCAAGCTCCAGTTAGCTGCAAAAAAGGCCTCAATGCAGAGAGAGAGAAGGGAGAAGGTGCGAAACAGACATTGCAGAAGAGAGGACAGAGCTGCCGTGTTATCAATGATTCTGAGAGAGCTTGCACCCTTCCATCTGAGCTGATATAAACATTACCTCTTTTTTTTCTGTTGCAAGAAAGACGTAGAGAAGCACTGACGGAGGCTACAGATGGCCTGGGCTCACACAGACTGCTGAAGTATCTAGAAGTTTACACAACTCAGACAAGAAGCCAGATTGGCTCCAAAGCTATAAGGCTGTTCTTTGAGGGGTAAAAAAAAAAAAAAATTGCTCACTTGTTTTTAATCTCTCTTCAAGTCGAGGTGTGAATAATTACTTTGTGAGTGACAGCCTGATGAACGCAGATATAGAAACTTCAAACTCAGACTCGGCGCTGTCCGGTTTAAAGGCCGCTCAGGCATGACAGTATGGAAACGAGGTATGCTTGTGTTAGCACCGCGGCAGATGTTCTTCTTCTGCTGCAGCTGTCTCCTGTTTGAAAAACAGAAGCGCTACGACAACGCTCTGTATCACTCAATCCCCATATCCTCAACGCTCTCCTGATATTCAGATATTTTCTTTCCTCAGGTCAGAATATAGTCAAATTAGATGATGACAGACAAGTTAATAACTGTTTTTCTATAAAAAATAATACATAATTGTACTCTATTTTTGCTCAAATAAATGCAATCTTAATGTTTAATCATAATGTTTGTCATAACAAGTTAAAACATATCTTTCGGATATTAAAAAGAGTCCATATGTTCTTGCCCTAATCCCTTCTGATATGCTATACAATGGTGAACAGGGGAAAAAATAAAGAAAGAACAGAGCTAAATCAAATGCAACCCTGGTCTGATGTATCTTCCCAGGGGCCATGTCCACCCCAGATTTAAGGGACTTTTTCAAATGCAGCATTTTAAAGAATGCTGCCTGACAGACCTTGATGTGTGATCAGAAGTTGGGGAGATCAGATGCCTGTGGGCATGATGCTCTGTTCTCAGTTCTGACCCTGAGTTCAGCTACGTAGAAGTGGGATAAAGATTCTTTCGCCTGGGGAGAAGTAGCCGCAAGGACAGAGTAGAAAGGAAGAAATAAAAAAGAGGGAGAGGCAATCGCCGTGATGCCTATGGCAGCGCAGCACTGGCTTGGCCCTTCATATCCGCCACTTGTGAAGACGGGGGGACGGCGGTGGAGGGGGGGGGGGGGGGCCTACAGGCAGTCGTATGTCGACTGGCACGATCAAGGCCATCTAAAAGAGGCCTGGTTCCTTCAGGCTCTGGTGAAGCAAAAAGAGAAAGGCTTTAATGATGTTTGACACTCCCTACTCACAAATCAGGTTCCCAAACATTGGCCTCTCGCAACAAGAACACCATTAACACAGGTCATGAGGACACGCCTGACCAATTGACTGCATTTCCAAGTGAAATTCATCAGGTCCAAGATCAGTCATTTATGGCCTCAGTGCACCTTAAACGCTCACGCTGACTGTCTAAAAAGCTCGACTTTTAAATCTCTGACTCAAATAGATAATTAGACATAATGAGTAAACAGTGTGGCCGCAAGATGTGAGCGTGCTCATTGCTTTTTAATTGTGTTTCCCTCTGTGCACCGAGCTGGTTCTGAGAGCTCTGGTACCTGTGTGCACTGGCCCATGTGAGGCCAGGTGCAGTCATTACCACGGGACAGATGGATCAGCAGAAGTGGCGCTCGTTTCCCTTGCAAGGCAACACGGTGGCTGCCATATGTAGGCTCGTCATTAAAATTGACTTTTGACCTTCCAGCGGGTGTCTGTCATTCTAATGGAGATAATTAAAAATGTCGACGGTGTGTAGGGTGTGGTATTTTCTCTCCGTGTTTGTGGATGTTATTGTTTTTTTGAAGAAAGTAATAATGGTGTTTATGTGTGTACGGCCATTCATGCCTGCCAGAGCGCGTTTATGCTTTTGTACCTTTACGACCACGTCATTGTGCGCATGCGTGTGACTCCAGTGTCAGAAGCGTTTAAGTTTTTGAGCTCCTTTTAATATTGCCAATGCAGCTCCTTTGAAAATTCATTAAAGTGCTTTGACCCCTCTGCCATCTGTGTGAGCGAGAGGGAGAGAGCCGTGCGAGGGAAAGCAGCTGGGGAGAACGGGAAGATGAAAATTCTGACACAGGCAGAAGCATGCGGGCAAGCCCCTGGACACAGAATGAGGAGCCACTGATATGCCAGCTTTGAACTGCTATTTATTTATTCCTTAAACCTTATCTAAGGCTGCATTCAAATTTCGATTCGGAGATGACGACTGTGGGGTCAGATCTTGCTCTGGATGAAATTTGAAAGACAAACGTTCAAGCAACCATGACGGAAATTAAATAATAAAAAGGGATGAAAACAATCCCTCTGAGGTCTAATTAAAAATGCTACACACAATGCATAGTCTCAAGCTAAAATGCTATTAACTCCATAATTGCATACAGTATATTACCAGAAGAAGAGGGCTGCTCGATTACACTAATAAATCTCCATTGTTGATGTAAATTGCATATACAAATAAACAGAGCCGAGCCAGATCATCATCATATACTGAAGCTTAATGAGTGAACACACATTTGGAATCTTTATGCCTCAGCGTCCCGACACTTGGCCTGAATTGAGCTTCAATTTAATTCGCCAGGACAACTCGTTATCCGTGTGAGTCCTCCATAACTACCGACAATCACTGCAGTAAAGCACCTGATTAACATTGCTGCTGGCGCTCTTCTTCGGGGCTGTCTTCAGCTACTGCCATCTTCATGCCAGTCATTTCTCACAATAAAGCAATATCAGTTGCAGTGTTTATGCCCTGTAATCACTTTCTCCTACACCTGATCTCCTCTTCATAAACTCAGAGCGCCAACATTATTGCTGTTACAGTCAGAAATATGGAGCTATGTATTATGCATTAACGTTGATCCCCTGGAGGGAAGGTACACACACTTTGATAAGACACACACACCCTCTCATCGACAAACGTCTGTGGGTATACTCTAAATGCATACCAGAGTGTGCACACATAGACACACATTTCCCTGCTTTTTCTTTTCCTCACATGTATACACACACACGTCAACACACACACCTATGCCTCAAAGGATCGGGGTGTAATATAGACTGCCTTCACTTCGCCTTGTCTCTCCTTCTCTGACACTAATCAACACCTCTTCTGCGATTAAAAAATACCTCTCCGAGCTTTTTGATCTGCTAACTATCTCATTTACATGACTGGCACTCAGCAACAGGGCTGGGGAGGTGTGATGACGAATGGTGGGGTGGGGAGGAGAGGCTGACGCAGGTGAGAAAAAAGAAAAGGTTGAGAGTGAAAATAGATTTTTAAAAAAGAGGATGGCTGCTAGAGGAGTAAAGAATTATGCAAATACTTTTACGTTTTAGCATGTGAAGCTATGATTCAAAATCGTTTGATGCGAAACCATTGATATTTTTCATGTAAATGTGTAACGGACTAAAATAAACACAGCCAAAATGAGAAAGAGATGTCAAGTTAATGGGGAAAAACGCCAGAACCTTTGGCTCATGTTTCCTCCACCTTTCTCCTCCTCCTACAGTACTACTCCCTCTTCTCTTTCTTCTGTTGGCTGACTTTGTGTCGCGTCATGGGGCTTCCAGCGAGCCTGAGCCTCGTTGGCAAGACCTGTGAGTGTGCATGGCATTAAAGAGACTGGGATGATGCATCCAGACGATGGGTGGTGTTGGGCAGGAACACGGGGACGGGGAGGGTGAAGAGAGAGAAGTAGTCAGCAAATGGGGGAGAGTGGGGCAGAAAGACAGGGAAGTTGTGGGAACCATTGTAGGTGGTTTCAATCATTCTGTTGCCATCTGCTCCACTCTATTTTTCGCACTGACGGTGGATATTTTTCCCTGGTGAGACGAGAGGAATCTGTGAGCGATTGTGTGTGTGTGGACGGCAATGAAAGTGAAGGACATAACAGTACGGGCACAGACCACAGTCTCTCAAACATATTGTAAATCTCAACTGTACAACCCAGGTGTCTGGTGGTATGTGTTGTAACTGCAACTAGAGATTATTTTCATGATCAATCCATTAATGTTTGAGTTTATAGAAAGTGGTGAACAATGCCCCAGTGATAACTTTGAACTCCTTATTTTATATTGGTTTTTCCAGACCAGGACCCAACAAAATGAAGTCTACTGCAGCACTACAGGCTTCTGCAAGGCTACACACATACTAACGTCAGCCAGCTAACACACTGTCTGCCACAAATCTTTGCATGTGAACAACAATTTAAAAACACACCCCTAATTCTTACAAGCTGATGTACCATGTTCACCACTTTAGTTCCTCATCATGCTAACATTACGTACGTAGCTGCAGCTATTTGATCATAAACGTATTAGGCAAATACAAATGTTGACCTGATGATGCCGCTCTATGTGAAAACTTCTGGGGACCATGACTGTCTGTACAAAACTGACAACCCATGCAATAGTTGTTAAGAAATTTCAGTCTGGACCAATGTGGTGGACCGACTGATCGACAGACATTGACATTCCACAAGGCATGCTGCCAGGGAGGCTAAAAATGTTGGAAAAAAAGAGAAAAGTAGGAAATGATCACATTTTGGAACTCCTTAGCATATTTCCTCTATATATATCATGTGTGTGTGTGTGCGCGCTAAGTTTGTCCAGTCCCCATTGTGACTTGGCTTCGCTAACTCACATCATGAGATGCATTGCACCTGGTGTCATCTCTCCGGCTGGGCGCTGGTACCCACATCCTCGGGGCATTTAACTCATGTTACCTCTCTGCTTAAACATGCATGAAGTTATAACAGTGCTCCCCACCACCTCCCAGCTCTGACTGCTCTCTCATTTGCTCTCTCAACTGGATCTTTCTCTGTCGCTTTCTGCCTTTGTCTCTTCATCGGCTCAACCTACTTTTTCTTTTTTTCTCCTGCTCCTTTTTTCCGCCCCTTCATTACCTACCCTGCATCACTAGTGTCTCTCTTTATATATCTCTGCTTATCCCTTATAAAAGCCAGCAATGAAAACCCATCTTCATGTCACCCTGGTTGCTTATACAAAAATCCAACTCTTCAAGATAAAAGGCTTCTGAAAATAATACCAGCATTAGGGTTTCCTATTTCACAGCGTTTCAGTTCTGAGGGGTCAGTGAATGTGCCTGATGTGGAATATTGAACATGAAGATGGGAAAGCGCCAAAGTGTTTTTTCAGCATGTTTGCTCAGTAAACGCAGTGTTATTGGATCTAGACGGCTGCTATCGCAGGTTCAGGAAAAAGGCCGCCGTTGACTACACCTCAAAACTAAATTGAGGGGAAAATGGAGCACAATTTAGGGGACTGTAAAAGGTGAATCGTGCCTTTATGAGAGAAGAGACATCAGAGGTTCCCCACTCAAAAGCAGAATGCTGACATAATATTGGGGATATTAAACACAAGTTTAACGAGTATCGCATAGTCATTAGGATTCATCTTCTGGCCATCTGTTCCAATTTAATGGCATTCCATTCAGGAGATGTTAAGACATTTCACTAAATACAAAAAAATTCTTAACCTCATGGTGTCGCTAGATGAGAAGTCAGAAAAAACACTAAAGTAAATTAGCATATTTGTCAAGTCTGGACGAAATGTCATTGCAATCCGTCCAGTCATTATGAAGATATTTCCCTCTGGACCAAAGTGGTGGAAGGCATATCGACAGAGCCAAATTTAAAGCCACGCCACCAACATGGCTGTAGATCTGCAAGTTGTTATCACACTAACCATAACTAATCAAACACCGTGTCAGACAAACCTCTTTACTGTAATGTCTAAAATCTAACCAAAGAGCCAACCATGGCATCAATAGTTACACAACCCCAACCTCCCAATGTGCTGCACATTTATAAATCAGGAAGGTCAACAATAAGGCTGCTTAAGGCTTGGAAGAAGTCCGCTGGGACCCAATCACACCTAATAGTCTAATTAAAGCCATTGATTGCTTATATAAGCACACACGAGCAGTGGACATTCCCCACTAACAACCACCCACAGGACTGGTAATTAGCACAAATTCTGAGGCATGGTTAACTCAGTCCCTGTTTCTCCCACCTCATTTGCTGTGCGGTGGTATTGTTTTGTTTATCAACGCTCTTTGCCTGTGTGACCTTTCCATGTTGTTCCTATTGTGTTGCATGCACTCATCCTCCTTTGACTGTCACCATTACTCCTGAGCGTTTGTGTTCAATCAGCATTCCAATCTTTTTTCTCTCTTTTTTTTCCGAACACGCACAATAGTTCTGATGATTTGGTAGGACTTGCTAGGAAACTGGGCTTAATCAGTCGGGTATCTCAGTGGACAAGAGTGTAGATTTGTTTGAATGATGCAGCAAGTGGATCCTCCCAGTCTCAGTTCAGTGCCAACAGTGGGGAAGCAAAGGTTAAGCCTCTGCAAAAATAAGAGGGGATACAAATTGAAGATGTGATCACAACACAATGGAATTTAGTGAGTGAGGTCAAGAGGATTGTTGTGGCACAATGTGGGATGACAGTGTTGTCATGGAAATTGGCGAGGACACAACTGGTTTTCACGGCACTTTGAGTGCAGAATGGAAAGCTGAGTGATTTATTACACAGGGAGAAATAGAAGACAATTAAATAGAAAACAAAGAAAAATAAGTGCCTCCCTCCCTATACCCCCTGACCCCCTGTGAAAAAAATGTCACCACAATAGCCACAGTTTGCCTAAATTCAACACAAATAAAGAGGCAAAAGCTCAACTCTGTCCCTGCTACACAAAAGATCCCTCCCCAGGCTAACCTGGCGTACAATGCACTATTGATAATTTAAAGTCATTGTGCAGAAAAGTCCCTGTTCGGTGCAGAGTATAACCTGCTGTGGATCACACAATGCATCCATTGGCCGCATCATTACTTTCAGCTGGCCTACAAAGAGGTTGAACATTGATTGCAGTTTGATTTTGCTAAATGTTTCCTACAGTAGACCAACAGCAGGCCTACACAATGCCTAATCACTTAAATCACTTGTGTGCACCATATGAGAGAGAGAAGGGAGGTTTGTGTATACTGGCAGAGAAAAGACCTGTATTATGGCGGAGCCGGGCGCTAAGCTGCGTCCAGGTGTTCGCCTCTTTCCAGGTGGCCGTGTAATACTCTTGCCGACCCAGATCATGGCAATCATGGTGCTGGCAGAGATGGCTCAATGCCGACACTAGTGTAGTGCCCGGGTAATATGCCAAGTTGGCAGCGAAATGCCTGAAAAGCAGGCGGGCACACAGGCAGAGAGTCTTGAACACTCCTGGAGTGGAGAAATGGTGGAGAACCTTTCATTTTCTTTTCAGAATTCATGAAAATGGCACAGTCTGGTGCAAGGCCTGTGAGATAGCTTTGACTTATCGGTGTCAGGAGTGGTGGTGGTGGTGATACATCATGCTCTGAGCTATGTGTACCAGATGATGTTTTATCATCTCACTTAGAGGAGCTTAATACCCTGTGCCATGCCTCCATCTTACTTTATTTTGGCACATTGGAATTCTTGTGTGATGCCTCTAGAAGCATATCTTCTGTCGAAGATTGTGGACAAGCTACATCACGTTTGAAAATCCTCAGCCTGAGAGATGATCTGTATTAGCTCAGGGTGCCAGAGTTATACACAGCCTGACTCTGGCCTGTAGAGTCTGGGCACCGTGTGCTCCACAGTGTAAGTAGCTTGGCTGGCAGGCAGCCACAGACAGCGCTGTGTTTCTGCTTGCCATCCTCTCATTTGACTGCAGGGTAATTACCGTCTCAATGCGGTAAGAAAAAGCAGCTTTTGGTAGAAGGATTGAGAGAGAAAAGGGGGGAAAGAAATGTGAGGATGTGTGGCTTAGCAGCTTAATGAACATGTCAGATGTATTTAAACAAATGGATTACCACATCTGTACACACTCGGCTGGATCGCGATTGCTCCAAAACACTTAACAGTCTGTCGTTGAAGGATGAATGAAAAAGACATTTGCTGGAGATATGCAGGAGGAAATGGAACAGTCCTGCTTTAAAAAGTAAATCAGACCTGTACTAGATCAATTTTAGCTGTCACTCAACTCTTGCTATTACATCTACATCTATATGTTATCCTATATATATATATATATATATATATATATATATATATATCCTGCGACATTTGCATTATAACTGATTGTCAGGCTGTTTAAAGCACATTACAGAAAGCCTATATTTAATTTTATGTTATGTATTATGTTCAATGGCCGTGGTCAAAACAGACATTCTACTTGAGATCTTTCATCATGGAACCTGTTATTTATTTCCTGTTCTATATTTCTATCCCTGATTCCCTTTCCTGTAGATTGTTGTCCTGACATTACCTGGGTGCTCACCAGAGCTCTCCATGTCAACACATTGATAATAGATGCTCTTTTGTGGCATTCTTCTGCCAAGGCGCCGTCTCTGCTTGAGAGGCTCATTTGCTCGTGGAATGTGTGTTATTTGGCAGAAAAGCTCACCCTATTATTTGTTGTGTCATATAGAGAGGTTAATGATGAGGGTTATCGTTTAGAGGGCAAAATACTCAAAACTTTGTGTTTGTGTGTGTGTGTTTGTGCATCTCTGTGTCTGTCTGTCAACGGCTAATCTTGCATACTGCTCGACCCATCAGCCTAATATTCTGGTGTGGTCATTGATGACTGTATGCGCAAGGACATCTGGTGGTTGCAATGGAAGGAGGAGAGCTATCGTTAGCAGTCAGTGGGAGTCGTACAGTGTCTTTGGCTAACAGTTAACAGAACGAAACCCACAGCAGGACTGACCTTTTCTGTTCAGAGGAAGCATTAAACAGTCAACATGAAGCGCTAAATAGTGAACTGCAGCTTAGCTGCACAGAGCCGGTGCAGTAAGCTGCATAGAAAAAAGAAACTGGGAGCGTTTCTGTTGCGTCACACATGCGAGTGTGAAAAAATGCGTCCGATATGCTCGCGGTGTAGACGGCGGGCAATTGTGGTTGTAATCACTCAATCAAACATCACAGCAGTGGTAGCAGACACACTTGGCTGAGATCCTCCATCTACTGAGTGCACTTTTCTACTTTCCATTCATAAAGCAATGTGCAAGGTGTAGATAGCTTCAGAGTTATATCAGCACACTTGGCACTTGCTCATGGACCTTCCTTAGGCTGTTAGCATGCGTCTCGAGCTTTGTTTTCTAGCCTCAAGCCATATTTGTAAAGAAACATTATTTCCAGTTGGCTGTCATGAAATCCCTTTTCTGTCGGTTAGGAAACTGTGTAAACTCTCAATAACTTAGCATTTGTGGAGGACTTGAGGGTCGCTTGGAAAAAATGATGCTACTGTTTGGTGAGTTTGTCACCAAACAGTGGACTCTTTTTCTATCTTTGCTGAAGTGAGAGCTTGACTGTATGACTTCGAACTGTTCTTTCACCACCGGTGTTTGTACCAGAAAATAAACAAAATACTCAATCTGATAAGTTAGCTGAAATGACAATTACATGAGACATATTGTTTGTTCAGACTATCATGTTGTATTAAGAGATCCTCATTACATCCTCCCTAATTAATGTCCAACAATGACGTCCAAACACCTTTGCTCTGTGGTTTACTGTGTAAGTCCTTGCCTTGATTCTAACGGACATGTGTTAAACACATTAGTGCAAGATGGTCCTGACTAATCACTGCATCATGGAGCGGTGGCGTGCCAGTCCAGCACAGAGGAGATGGTAGCCTTTACCCAGAGGAGATAATTAAACTGACCAAGGGGAATTGAGTGAGCCTGGATGTCTACCTGTTAGAACATGACACTTTTACTCATTGCTGATTCTGGACGATACCAGACCGATTAGTCCTGCAGTCATTACTAAGCAAAATGCCAATAGCTTATTGGAGAGAGAGAGAGACATGGTGATAGAGATGGATGGAGGAGGGATGAAACAAGTGGTAAGGAGGAGGAAAGAAGGAACCATGAAAATAAACCACCATTTGTCACAAAACAAACAGTCATGCAGGTCAAGCTTATTGTTTCAGCTTACGTGTGAAAAAAATGATGCTCGGTTCCATGTTTGTGCTGTCATTTGTTTTTAATGGTTTAATAATGTGCCAACCGCCACATCATTCTGAGCTTTTTCTACCTTCATCTCTCGCTCTAACTAACTAACTCGCTCGAGCATTCAACTGAAAAGCTGACAACGTCTAATGAAATATCTCTCCTGAGTCCAGAAACATCATTCTTCTGCTCTGTCTCTCTGTCACTTTCCTTTCTTCCTTTCTTTCTTTCTTTCTTTCTTTCTTTCTTTCTTTCTTTCTTTCTTCCTCTGTCCTTCACTTCAACTGTTTTGCTCTGTTTCTCTCTCAGCATTGTACAAATGTTTCTCTTGTTTAAGGAATCGTTCCATATGTTTGCAATCACTCTGGCTCCCTTGCCTGCACAGATCATTTAGCAGGCTCCCTCATACATTTCAATTAGGCCCACCTAGCGCAGCCACAGACATGGGAAAGCAATATCGATTTCTCGATATCCTGTGCATGGGTCGGACCAAATTAATGCTTGTACTGGGGAATGTGATAGATCCATAACAATTCACTTGTGTTTGTTACCATACGTGTGATATGCTGGGCTTGTTGGTAGACAGAGAATTGTCAAGTATTTAACTAATTAAAAGCTTCATGACAGCCGTCCCCAGTGCACTCCCCAGTATGCATAACAGACATGTTAATAATACAGCTGTGAGCATTTAAAGGCATAGTTCTGACTTGAAAGGGGTCCTCTAAAAACAAAAAAGAGCTCAAATAAAACCCTTTATTTTGCTTTGAGTGGCAAAAGCAAAGTGGAAGATGCCTGGTAAGAGCACAATGTTTCAAATTGATAAAGGCATTTACCAAACCTTGCCTGCATCCTAAAATGTACTTATAATTCCATCACAACCAGCTTTTTTAGATAGGCTGGCTGAAGTGTGGTCGCTTGGGGAGCAGCCGCTGCCCGGTAGCTGTCAGTCACTCTCTGCCACCTCATCCATTCTCCTGACACTCTGCAAGAGCCCAGAGAGAGCAATCAGTCAAAGTTCAGGAGACAGGGACGCCACATCAAAGAGCTGATGAGACTTTGGAATCGGGGGACTCTGTATCAAGTTTGGACTTTATTGCATAATGGTTGCAATGGCTACTCAGCTACTGAAGTATAAATGTGAGTACTTGAGGTACTTCAAGTTTCTACTTCTTTGTCCCTCCCTGTATTCTGGAGGGAAATGGTGTGTCTTTACCTCCACTAAATTCATTTGGCAGCTGTAGTTCCAATAGTTACTTGGCAGATTACTATTTAACATGATAATACACATCTATACAGATCCATTCATAAAATGTTATGCATTGCTGTACAATAAACTACTCAACAGTATAAAAAGTAATTATAAAGTAGCCCCATATCGACCTGCTGCAAGAGATCTTTAAATGTGAGTGCATCAGTAATAATTATCCAATAATACAATATATCATTTGAATAATACAACACACTGAAAGGGACACTTAACTATGCATAATAAGTGCTATTACTTTTGATATTGTCAGTAAATGTTGCTGGTGAAACATGTGCACATTAAACTTTGGTAAAATAAGGCATAACTTTAATTAACATTTATTTTGACATTGGGGTTATGCTATGTTTACTCAAGCAGGATCTCAGTGTTCCTCCCATCGCTAGTTATACAGGTATTGCTAATAAGTTTGAGGATAGCCTGCAGAGTTTGAACAGACTCAATGAAGTTTGATTTGAAGGTATTTGAAAGCAATCTCTAAACTGCCTAAATGTCCATATTTGGAGATACTTCCGAACCCCTTTATACAGGTGACCCGCAATAACCCACTTTGCTGTCTGGTCTAACCTGTGTTTGACCCTGTTCACATGACACTGCTGTCACAGGTTAGTCCTTGGGCATCACTGTTCAAATAGACTCAGGTTTGCTGTGGTTCCATTCCCATCACTGCTCATTGCATTGGCTTACACCCAAAATTACATTACATAAATGAAATGCGCACTTAAGTTCTCAATAATTTCCAGTTCAGTTACTCTCTCTTCTCTCTTTCTTCCAAGTACAAATGCTCATGAATAAAATAAGAATGAAAAAAAAAAAAACGGTAGTGACTGTCCGGCCATTGCCATTACCAACATGCAGTATATTGTATTTAATTTGAATGTCTCTCCAATATTTAAAGACATCCCACCCAGACTACCCTCCAGGTTTTATCACATGAAAGCCTCGCTGGGCTCCATGAACTCGCTTTGCATATAGATAAGTATCAAGTAAAAATATTATACTGAACGCAAGAATTTAAGTTACCATTTTAAGGAAACTATAAACTACTCAATAAACACAGTTTATCCTCTTCGGAAGATAGTTAATTTATTCTCCCATTTGTGCTCTATTACTTAGTAACTCAAATGATTGGTCCATAAAAGTTCAATTGGGATGATTTAGAGTTACTCACCGGCATGTAATTCTGTTATGGAGGCCATCTGCGGCTAATGCTGACTAATTGTCCCAGTCAAGTAGATGCCGTGGCTTTACCCTCTTATGAAGATACATGTCCAGCCTTGTGGTTTATCGCTGTTCATGGGTTGGGTCAAGGGGAGGGGGGAAGCACTCGTAGAGTCTGACATTTCTAGTAATTATCTTTATGAAGATGGGAGGCCTCTTGATTGGAGTGGCGTTTGATTAAAACGAATGGCTCTCCCTCCTGGGCCTGTGAGCCGGCTGACGGGGACAGCATCGAATCCCCCTTTGGCTGGGGCGGGACACTTGGTGAGCTTTAAATACAAACTCTCGTTTTCATTTAGCTCAGACATAATCAGTCATTTTACTTTTGAATGCAAATCTCAAGCATGCTTGGCATACCTACCAGGAATCATAAGTCACGTGATATGGCAGCATGGCATGAAAGCTTAAAGCACTGTTGGTTTGATAGTCTTTCTTAAATATTGAGTTGACGGATATTATCATCAGCTGTGGTTCCGACTTCATCCACAAGAACTCCTTTCTCTATCATTCACACGTACAGACACGCTCACTTGGAGGTTGTGTCGTGCCTCCCTGAGTAATAACAATCTTAATGGAAAACAAAACTGGCTCTCTGGGGAGTGTGATGGTCAGGCTGGCCATTACAGAGTCACTCAATAGCAGCTGATTGACTTGCTCCCGTGCTCCGCTGTAAGCCAGTTAAGCTGCTACTCAGCATCAAAGCGGTGCTCTGGGCACTCTCGGTAATGCTGGTACTTGCCTTAATAGGGCACTGGATTACCCTAAATTTAGCAAAACCAAATAGTGAAGACCCCATTTGTGATTGGTGGGGATATATATTCGATCAGAGATGAGAAAGCATATCAACCTCAAGGAGTGGTGAGAGAACTCGGGTGGGGTCAGAGAGAGAGTTTGTCATTGTCAACCGCTGATGGTGGTTTTGCAGCGTAATTCAATCTTGCAAAAGGTTGCCTCGTTTTGGAATGCAACGCACCACATCATTTCCCCATTTGATGCTACCTTCCACCTCTACTCCACTACATTTAGAGGTAAATATTGTACTTTTCACAACACTGCATTTAAAGGTAAAGTTAGTAGATTTACTTAAAAAAAGATACAGTAAGTTTTTTAATATACAACACATTGTTAAAGATTAAACAAGTGCGTTCCAGGTCTTTTTGGCTTGTGGCAGTGATTGGTCAGGGCTCGTGCCCTTGCCACTATTCAGCTGTTTATGAGTTGTAAGCAGTTTCACCAAAGAGACATCTTCCCCACCAACATCACCAAGGTATGTCGAATATTTCACTAAAAGCAAGAAATCCTCAAAAAATGATTTATGTTGCAGAACTTTCTTTTTTCTTTAATCATCTCACAACCCCTGAACTTTATCTTGTTATACGTTTTGTAATACATTTAGCTGATAATGCCTTTTTCCAAAGTAGGATTCAAAATGAAGGAATATTTTTACATTGTTGTAGATACTGCTCATTGAAACAAACAGTCAACTCCCTTTTTATCACGTAAAAGAAATACATTAAATTTGGCCTTTCAAATACTTTACCATAGTATCTGTTATTGCAATGCAGTGCCCTTAAATAATGGTTAAATAATAATAATTAAATGATAATATAATAATTTTACATGTTATTTATAAAGTGGTCAGTTTGTATTGATGACCATTACACAATCATGTACTTTATTTGACAAAACACAGGATGAATCCATGCATTGAAGCCTGTTTTAGTGATCATGTATACCAGGATAGTATGCTGCCTCTATCACCCACTCAAAGGTTTGATGAGTTGAGAGTTGTTCGCTGTTGCACAGCTATTATTTGCATGCTTCTGGCCATTTTCCTCCAACATATCTCAGTGACAGGTTGTTGTTTTTTCCCCCACAATAAACTGCTTTTTATTTTTTTTGTTAAACGCCATCCTCCGCAAACTCCAGGCAACAAAGTGTTTGAAAATCCCAGGACAGCAACTGTACCTGCAGTACTGGATCCACCTTGTCAGGGCACCAACAATCAAATCATTTTAAAGTTAGCTCGGTTATGTTTCTTGTTCATGCTAATGTTTCTTTAAAAAACCAAATGTCTGTTTGGATGCTTTATATAGAGGTAAGCCACAGCCTGTTTGAGTGAACAAGCACGCACTGTATCCTAACAAAATGGTACCTCTGTACACACAAATGATTCCCTACCTGTCTCAGACACATACACTAACACAAGAGCATGTTCAAATGTGATTTAGTGAAAAGTAGTAGTCCAAATGTGCAACCACAACCATCGAGGCGCAGACACAGAGACAAACTCGCACACACACACACACACACACACTCTTTCTTCCCTTTCTCCATTTCTCGTGTTCCTTCTACCTCAGGGAATCGGATCACCTCCTGATGTGAGGCTTAGAAACAGTAATGCAATAGACAGTCAACTTATATTTCCCCAGCGAGACCGCCAGAGCCAAAACTTCATATTCTTCAGCGACCACACAGCGGAGGGAGTAGATGGCTGCAGGACATCAAGACGAGGAGTCAAGGAGATAGATGGGAGAAAAGATAGATATATAGATATTTGCATAGAGACATATACATGCATCTCTTCAGCTTGAACTCTCTAGCAGATGCCATAGTAGGATGGCTCATTTCCAGGAGTGAAGCAAGGCTAAAGAATGGGGTCAAGCGCTCTAAAGTACAAGCAATCAATACCATAGAGCTCTCTCACTTGCTGACTGTCAGCCTAGCCTGACGGGCTGAACCGGCTAATGACACCTAATCATATCAGTGGGAGGAAACTCTAACCACCGAGCTTGCCCTGAAATGGTGCATCGCATCAGTCTGGTGGGCAGAAAAGCGAAAAAGAAAAGATGAGGAGGGAGCCAGACAGTGAGGTGAACAGGGAGAGCGATGGAGAGACTATATAAACTCTCACTGAAGCATTTGTGATTAGATGAAACCAGCAGACAAACATACTGGCTGTGTTTACACGCACCGAGACAGGCAAACAAGGACACACAGAGTCACAGATGCGATGCGTCCTCCACTGTCCAGCAATGTTGCACAGATAAGGCTTGTGAATTCATAATTCTAGTTCAGTTCAGGTGTTTGTGGACAATGCAATGCCTTCTGTTGGCCACCTGGAGGCCATTACACCAACACTGAGAGAGTGAGTGGATGGCTGAATAAACCACTGAATATGTGTATTGAGTTTGTCAATCAGTGAGCTGTTTTGACTTATTTCTGAAACACTATTCATTTAATTGATAAGTTAGGCTATTTAACTGGGATGACAAAAATACTGGCCAAGATACAGACAAACAACATGAGGAAGATAACGCAAGCCAAATATTAAACAGAGTGTGATTACAGAATCATAAAAACAATCTTATAAAAAGCCCAGGGACTGTCTCAGACCATGAAGATAAATAAGACGAATTAGCATAACTTAAATGAGACTGAGATTTTAGATGATCCAAAACATTAGCAGCCAGAACACATTTTTGAATCAAGAGAAGATTCCAGGCAGGGACAGACAGAAAGCCCATTGACTTTAGTTTAAGTGTGGGCTTTGGGAAGAAAGAGCATAGCTGTTCATGCTTTTTTTGTTGGATAAACTTTTATTTTTAATCAATTAGTCAAAAAGAAATTCAACCGCAAATTTTTGATGCAAAAATGCTTGTAATCTTTTCTTTCTTTCGGTTTTATCAGGTTTACTGGAGAAGAGCAGGAATTTGAAAACAGCTTGGCTGTTGGAACTTGTGATGGACATTTTCTACTTATATATATGAAATGGTAATAATAATAATGCTAATCAAACTAATCATTGACACAAAAAATGTGACGAAGAAATGATTAAAGAAAACAATGCCCTATGTGTGCAAACTGATACAAGTCCACATTTCTCTCTGACCGCCATGACAAATAGATATTACAAAGTGATTCATAGTGTAAACTAAATAAGCTCAGATTATCAGGAAAAGCAGTGCGTGCAGGTTCAACAAAGCCCAATGGTGAGGAGGAGAAGAGAGAAATGCCATCCGAGCCAGAAGCGTGGAGGTAAGGTGTCACATAATACTTGAGGAAATGCATTGGCAACAAAGAGGAACCAGGTGTATTACACTCATGAATAAATATGCTGAGGGCTGGAATTGATCATTAGTGCTGTCTGGAGGAGGCAACAAAAACAAAGCACGGATGAAGAGAGGTCCTGCAATTTGATGAGTGCCATGGAAGCATGGGAAGAGCCTTAATAGAAGCTTTCTATTGTCAGTGATGATACTTGGCTAGTTTTTTTCAGTGCAGTCTAATTACTGCATTTTCTTGCTCTATTTAGGTACTTTGCCAAAAAAACCAGCTGCACAACTGTCTTTGCTCTACAATATGAATTGTAATTGGACTTTGCCTGTGTATTGAATACCTATGTTGAATACACTTATCGCAAGTCGCTTTGGATAAAAGCTAATGACTGTAATGTATTGTATTGCTCTGTGTATCTCATCTATTCTCTATATTTGTCCTTTCATACATTATGACGACGCATCTCACCAAAAGTAAAACATGAGCCCGTTCTCAGGAATACACCAGAGTGCACCAAATATACTTTGGTTCCTGCTGTACTAAGAACCGAGCTGGACCTGCTCCTGGGCTCTCGTCTGATAGTGGGATGTGAGGCAGCCAGGGAACAAAAGGTTGTCTTCCTTGCCTCTGCTGAGGAGTGGAGCAGCACGGTTTCTTAATTGGTGCTCTGATCAGAGAGGGATCTGGGCTGAGAGACCCGCAGCTCCCAGCAACACTGTCATCCCGGGAACGCCAGTGTGTTGTTCCCGTCCGTCTTGATTAACGACCTCTCCCTTTGACCCCTCCCATGAGTCCTGACAAGTACCTCGATGGAGCAGGCGCAAGCGCAAAGCGCACACACTCACAAAAGCAATGGGGACACGCACAAAAATGCTTGTATGTCGGAATACACATACACATGCAGTCATGTAGCTGGGTTTAATGAGCCTTTTTCCGAAGAGAAAGCAGAGCAGCAGCTCAACTCGAATCAAAAGGGAGGGCAACTTTATTGGCCGTCGCTGACGACACACAAACACGTGCGCACTCTCGTTTACATCTATCATCCTGCGTTGGCCACTCAAATGAAATATAGATGACCTGATGTGCACCTGTTGTTTGGCATTTGTGAGTTTAAAGAAACGGGCGCACTGCTTATTCCCCAGGCGGCCCCATTCTGGCGTTGGTCAGCACCATTTCTGTGTGCTGCTATTTAATCTCAGGCTCCAGTAATAAATCTGATTCCTTCACACCGACGGTCTCTGCTTGTAGTTTGGGCGCCAGCGAGCATGAGGCAATATGCGAATCGGAAAGTAAGAGAGCTCTCTTCGGAGCAATCAAGGGGGCCCACGATGGAGCGTGGAGGCAGTAATTGCCCCGGAGGCGTTGCATTGACATTCAGTCCACTTCCCGTCTACGTGGTATCCCCAAAGTCTCCAGAGAATCCTAAAGTTAACCACTGTCGGGTATAGTACCCGTATACTGTACAATGCATGCTGCACCATTACTCTACTGTATCTTTATTCCAGGGTGTACATGTGCTGTGAATGTGGGTGTACATCTTCACATTTCCATGCTGAGTATTTGACTGTATCAGTAGCATTATTGTTGTCATCTTACAGGGTGCTCCACCCTCTCAAGCATATGCCTTCCATTGTTGAAACATGATGGATACAAGAACGGAGACTGCATTACTAGGGTGGCATATAATAAGACACTGTTTTAACCAGTAAATGAATGGAGGCAAACGGAACCTTTGCTCAACTGCAGGAAGTAGAGGCTGCTCAGACAGCATTCAGATAACATGTCACAAATCTATTAAACACACCCTCCATCAGGGTAAAGGCGAAGAGCATTCATCTATAACGGTGCATGCCAGCTCCTCCTCCTCCTCCTCCTCCTCCCTTCCATCCCCTCATTGCTAATTATCCAGAAGATGGATTACATCATGGGATCTAATCGAGAGAAGCACCATTACACAAAATCACCGCTAAAACACACACGCACACTCTAAACTCCCTAGCCCTGACGAGATCACTCAGCCGATCTGCCCATTTAGTTCCACATTCTTATTAACAAAATAGGGAGGAGTCAATCATTATCATCGCTCAAAAATATGAACAATATTAGTCAGGCCTTCAAATTGTGAGGATAGATGGTATGTCATGATAATAAATGATGATAATAAACATGATTACATGACCTTTAAAAGATGCAATAGCTTAGATTGATATACTCAGAGCTGATATAATTATAATGGATAATATTTGATGTGCTTTTTAAGAGATGTATACATATTATTACACACATGTAAAGCGTAACCTTTAAAAGGTGGTTCTGAGATTTTGTGCATTTTAGCTCTTTACAGGATATCTGCATCGAGCAAATGTACTGGGTTTGATTCAAAAGAAACAAACTGTATTTAAGGGTATTCTGCAGAAGTTAAATCCCGCAAGCGGATTAAAATGCGCTTCGTTGTTTCGGAGAAGTGAAATTGCCAGACGTTATTGTTGGCAGTGCTCATGCCCTTGCTACTTTAACACCGCTCTCCTGACTAATCTGGTTATTTGAAAATCACCAGACAACTGCTGGAAAAAAAATGGAGGGCGGTTTAAGGAGAAAAAAGAAAACACTTACTTTGCAAAGAAAATGTAAAATGATCCATCAATTTGTCTGTGAATGTTGGCAACTCATAAAAAGCTTCTTTTTTTTTTTTTTTTTTAACCAAATCCTCAACTCCTGTTGCCATGGTAACCGAGAGAGGGCGAGGGGGGGGAAAAAATCAGCATACAAAGACTTATTTGAAACCACGATGTTGGAAAAGTCTCTACAGTTAGACGGAGGACAGATTTTTTTTTTTTCCTCTTTTGATGCCCCAAGGCCAAAATGACATGCATGACGAGTCAATACACAGACTTGTTTAACACTTCCGAGGCAAAGCAGAGCTTATAATGCATCGTGTTTGCTCTATGCAGTTGTTAATTCATGCTCTCAAAAAAGGAAGGCAGTCAAAGCAGAGCTGTTTGCTAGCAGTGTGCTCCATTGAAGATACAGCCTGCATGGGGAAGTAGTCCCGCGATCAACTCACTGGCTCTTTGCACTACACCCTGTCTAGCATCCTTTCACTCATCTATTATCTCTGAGTTTCACTCTGTCTTTGTATCCCTACTTTTATTACTCTCCCCTCTTTGCTCCCCTTCACTGCCTCTCCATCCCTCTAATCCCCTCCTTCCTCTCCTCCCAGATGAGGTGGTCTGGCCCTGGCCTGGCTATTCCATTCCCGTCTAATCTCCCTCCACCCCCCCCCCCCCCTCCCCTGCCGCCTGATTTGCACACTTCATGGACTGGAACGTCTCGATGGCTGGTATTCCCCTTAGCATTCGACCAGCGCGCCATCCCCGAGCTGTCGTGCCACCTTGAACACATCATCACCCCTGATGACCGTGAAGACAGGAGGCATATGCATGTGCGCGCACACCGGCACGCTCCAGATAATAATCGCGTGCTCGCCTCGCTTCCTCACACGCAGTCTCTCGCACCCTCTAACAAAAAGAGCGATCACAGGCTCGCTGTCTAAGTTGCTACAAGCTCTCTCCTGCTCATGCGTGTACATCCTGTCAGGGGACGAGATGTAAGTTTGAAGCTTGATGATGATCATCAAAACAGTCAGAGATGTCTACATGTGCCGGTGTGTTTGTGAAACGAAGCTGCCACTGCCTGTGTAGAACGTATCTTCCGATGAAGATAGACATTTATTCCCACACCTAAGAGAAGAGTGCCACTCAAAGCTTCACATCACATTCTTCTTTCTTAAGGGCAAAAAGCGTTTGATTGACTTGAAGTTTTTGTTGTATAGCATCCCATACTGTAGAGCCTTGGAACGTATATTTCCCGAGATTTTTCCTCAGTGTGCATGCCAACCAGTGACCTCTGGTGCTAATTCACCGGGAAGCCATTCACCAAGGACAACAGTCCCCGGCGGGCTTAGTGCAGGACGCCTGCTTGCGTTTTTGTCACAGTGGGGAGGTCTGAGTCATTGTTCACTTGGCCTGAGCCTGTTTTTGGCCGGGGAGAGTCGGGGTGATAGGATGCACTGGAGAATGCCGTCTGCCTCATGATCCAAGGGCTGGCCTAATTTGTAATTACCTTCTGCAGTGTTCTGGAAGACTGCAGTTTGCGCTTGTCCAGGATGTGGATTATCTAGTGTACTGAGATGGCAGGGTCGTGTACATGCGTGTACACATGCACGCACAAGGACCTCCACACACAAACGCACGCTCCCTTAGCGAGACGCTGATGAGTTTCCACAGCCTCGCACTTGATTGACTGAGGCAGCCATGTTCTTAATTCGATTTTTTTTCCCTGTCATGGTATTGTTCAATTTTTAATCAAACCCCTGTGTGCTACCTGCATTCCCAACACTGGATTACATTTAATTGTATAAATTGAATTTGGAGCTAAGACCGAGTGAAACGTAAACTTGGATCTCGGCGATGTTACCAGCTTCGGCTGTTCTGCTGAAACCTTTGAAGTAGACAATTCGATCTGTAATTCACTGGATGCTGTTCTTTTCAGAAGCAGTTTTAAAGAATGATTTGAACCACAATGCTCTGCAGACTGCCTATTCAATCCTTCTGGCTATTAAGCTGAATGACTCAGCTAAGCCAATATTTGTGTCATAAGACACTCCTCTTCATTATGTGTGTGTGCATAGGGGGACTGTTATGGAGGAATGAGGCTAGGGATTAAACATGGATAAAGTACAGTAGCAGTTCTGTTACGTTGAATATGAGAGGGGGACATTTTTTGCAGCTGTCTACCTTTTGAATTTTGGTGTCTGACTAAATAAATGACTGCACTTCAAATGCATGAATCCTTATTCATTTATAATCAAAGGACATAAAGTGACACTGTCTTATGTTCCTTTAATACTGATGTGTTTTACATCCAAGGATGAAGAGAAAAGCAAAAACCCTCCTTTGGCTAGGAGTGTGGAGAGCTGCAAGATCGCTGTAGTGTGACTGCAGTGATCCTGAGAGAGATTTAGCTCCTTCCGACTAATTGTGAACAGTTTTAGATGACCAACTGCCTTGCGGGCGGGTGGAAGGAGGAAGGCACTGCCTGTGTGGCCTCCAGTGGATTTACACTCGGCACAGATATTGCCAGAGCGAAAAACTAAATGAGGAGGAAAAGAGCAATACTTCCTTTGCGAGGTTGACTTCACACATAACAAGGTGCATGCTGCTTTTTTGGCCCTGAGCCGCATGGTGGCAGTGCCAGGTCTGACCCACCAACAATAGACGTGTCCACTGGATGCCACTGCGTCAGAGTGAGAGTGGGATGAAAGGGGTCGGAACCACTAGAGCTTGCGGGAACCTAGGGTGGCTCACTGAAGGGAAGGACCCTGCCAACTAACTCCTGGCCTCCCACTGAGAGGGCTTTGCAGCACAAACTAGTGGCCAAATCAGCTGTGGCACAGTGGGAGAGCGAGAGAAAGAGAGAGAGGCCCTGGATAGAGGAAGGGCAGGATAACGGAAAAGAGTGTCAAAGTACTGTTTTCAGGGTTGATTGACTTAGGCGAATGAATTCAGAGTTGTTTTCGAGTATCAGCCAACGGGCAACATGTGAAGCACCGAAGTAATTCTGTTTCCCATCTGGTGTCAACACCACGTTTTAATGATTAAAACCTGACTGAGCATGGTGTTGAAAGCTTTGATAAAGGGTGCTCCACGAGTGCAATCTGTTGCCACAGATATTCATAATAAGGTTACATTCGAGCAAGTACGACCGATGGTCTGTTAGTCATGTTTGGGGCCAGAAACTTCGGATCCTCTCTAGGTCAGTAGCATACAAAACTGGGGCTACTCGGTGATACATTAGCTGCAGTGCCAGTTCGCCGGAATAAGTTGGGGTCTCTTTGATCCACAGCTTCATTAAGACGAATACTCTTCTGTGTGGAAGTACTTCAAACTGAGTCCTGGCTGCTACTTGAGACGTGTTGTGGATGTTCAGAGTGCAAGATGTGCACTAAATGGCATAGAGGCCAAGATTTCTTTGGGCTTACTGAGGGGGAACAATCACACCAAAAGTGCCTTTGTTTGCAATGCATGGAGCTAATAAACATTCAAATTGGTTATGCATTGTGTTTATTCATATTAATTAGACTGGGCCAGTCATTCAATCATCCCTGTGAACAAACCTTAATGAATACAAATGTTTGGATCCCTTAACAACTGCTTATAATACCACTCAAGGGCATAATTCAATTGGATTGCATAATTGGCACTCAGAGAACAAAGACACTAGGGAGCTGCCTCCCTACGGTCCATACTGGAATGATGGTGTGGCAGAGCTAGCAGAGGGTTGGCCTATAGCTGAAGCCTTTTGTCAAAATCCTGTCTGAGCTGTGTAGACCCAGATGGCACTGCTGTCACTATTCATAGTTGGGTTCATCAAATTTAAAAAAAGCTTAAGTTGGCCCAAAAGCCACTGTTTTTGGGGAACTGGCTTGCATTTTTAAAAAGTAAGACATGTCAACGACTAGAATTAAAATCAGGAGATAACAAGTGAGTAAAAACAAGAACAAATGTTTTTTTCCCCACACCTACGGTAGACGCTTTGCTTGGCATTCACAATGGCTCGCTTTGCCAGAGATAGACATGCAATTACACAATGTAATCTTTTTCAGACTGCACCGCCATGGCATTAAGATTAATTCGCAATAGACAATGCAGAGGTCTGCTCCAATTCAACAACAGTGAAATTAAGTCAGCTTCAGCAATATCTGGTCTGTTGGCATCCTCTTCTAACCTCACAATTATGTTAAGGTTGCTTGTGCCTCTCAAGATCGCAGGGGTGACTTTGGACATGGGGAGGTTACAAGGAGAGGTAATTGCCAAAATCCACGGCGGAATAGCATGATCCCTCTCTGACACAGATGGGAGGGAAAAGACAAAGAGCCTTATGAATATTTAAATTGCAATTTTCTTCATTTTCTTCAATTGACCCTTTTTCTTTGCTGGCACGGAAGGGAAGCTCTGGATAGACAAGGGTGTCAAAACTAAAGCATGTGGCTCAAGGCAAAAACCAGATCAAACAGCAAAAGAAGCAGGGATTTCCAATGTGTAAACAGGATTAGGCCTTGATGCAGCAGGTGAGCACTCACAAATGAAATAAGTCAGCATTCATTCAGAACCAATAAGTCTGCAACAGATGTTGGTTTTAAAAGTTATGTAAAACAGTGATGCTCAATGGAAGTCGGCTTTTCATGTTGTGGACTGGACTTGTGATGAACTGCGCTGTTGGGGTGGTTGATTGTGCCCAAGCACATAAACAACAACAGCTTGGGAATTATCGTCCTCCACAGACGGCATTGCCCTTGGTCAAAGAAATCATTTAGGGGCAGCATAATTCAAAAATATGAGTCCCTTAAAAATGAAACTTCAAGTAACTTTTGTTGCCGAAATTCTTCTTAATTGGGTGATGTAGAGGCTAACATAATGCAGATGACTCGTGGATGAACTATTGATTTTGCCTGTGTTCGTAGCCGTGATATATTCATACTGCAAATCGATGTGGAATTTCCTTATTAGAAATATTGTGTTTAAAGCCATTCAAAAAGAGCTAATTCCAGATTCAGTGCTCCACTAATTTGTGCAGTTGCTAATCATATCATCTCCATTTGGCACTAATTATAGCACATGCACAAGAGTGTAAGGGCATAGCTGATAAGACGGGATTAACTCAAACATGCTGAAAATTGCAAACGTAAACTGTCCATGGAGACCAAAAGAAAATGATGCATTCTGTACAAATATAGTTCAGAGTCAAACTGTGTCCTGCAAAACCTTAAAACCTTTAACAATTTTTGGTCTTTATTCAATTATTTCTGAGCATTTCAGACAGATGGGGGAACACAGGTATATTCAGATGGACAATAGAGAAAAGTAATGTTTTTTTTGAACATATTATATAAAAATGTTCTCGTAGAAACCCAAAATAAAGGTATGAATCTGAAAATGAGCATTATATCCCCTCTAAAGAAAAAAAAACAACCAAAACCATTCAAGCTAAATCACTTTGACATAAATGGGACTTGCTATGGCCAATCAAACATTGAGCCAGCCTCTGTCTGCAGTCACATTTCTTTGTGATTTGGCAAGTAGCAGGTTGAACGTCAGAAACCTGCGCTCAACCTGCCCAGTCGGTTTGACCTAACATGAGTCACAAACGGGCCCAGCGTAGCCTGGTCTGATGAGAAACACAAGCTCTTTGTCTCAATGTCACGGCTGCCTCGCTCAGTTACTAACCGGAGGCGATACTGCATGCTACCACCAAGTAATGACCAAGTGAGGCCATTCTAATGTGGCTTTACCTCTGGCTCCGCACACCCCGGCTTATTTAGATTGGAGAAGCAGGCACATTTGCATATGTGTTTGAATTTTGCGTGCTGCAGAGAGGGCTCCCCCACCCCCCTGGGCAGCATTTACTGATTGGCAGTCGGAGTAGAAATGATAAGGAGGGGTTTCATTCACAAAATTCAAGCTCACTCAGGGGAGAGTCCTTGTATCGCTGTGTTATAAGCATATTGGCATGGCCCTGCAACCCCTGTTCATTTCCTTGGGCATTCTGCTAAATCCTATCCTCCCCCCCTTTGCATTTCTGTGCCTAAGCCATGAATATAAACCAAGAGAAACAGGCTTCATATGAGCATCTCATAAATGAAACATAGGTTGGGGAAATAAACTTTATTTGGTTTGTATAACCCCCCCCCCCCCCCCCCCCCCCCCCCGGGATATACATAGTATTGTTATTCACCTTAAGACAATTATTTGCCTTCTGCAGCTGTTTTGTGGGAGTGTATTGCCAATAATCCTCTCAGACGTAGAGGCCTCCCTGTGCCGTTAACCCTGCGCAGCATCCCATAATGGATAAAACTGAGCATGCATTCTCCTCTCAAAGCTCCCACCACATTACACCAAAAACACCTTCCCTAGGTAACCGATGCCAGCGTAAACAAGCGGTATAAATAATCACTTACTCTTTCATCTTACATCTATGTTATATGATCATACTGGGAATGGGTTGTCTTTTTCTTGCCAGTAAGTGGATGGATGAAGGTTGAATCCAAGTTAAGGGGTCATTATTACAATGACACTCAGGCATATTCATATCTCCTTTGAAGGTACTCCACTCCAGTGGCTCTAGTTTCCTCCTTTGTTTTTTCTGGAGATTGTTGTTTGGCTTAGTGCTTCCTTTCTATCTCAGCCATCGCAGAGAGAGATTTTGCATTTTAAGGGCGCTTTTTTTGATCATGCCAGTGAGCGCGTCATTGAGGCGTCTCGGCATCTTTGATGTATTGCATACTGATGGGGCGCATGCATTTTATCCCCCGCAGGTTTTAACAATCTCGCAGACTTCCAACTGCTTTTTCAACATGCCAATGAATCATCTGCCAGAATGTGCACTCGGGGAATAGATCTTGGGCGTTGATGAAGACAACATACAAGAGAGATTGTCATTCCAAGCCCTGCAGTTGAGGCTAAGGATGGACGTCACGAGTGTTTTACAAGAACTGTAAGGTGCTTAAACTACATGCAGCATGCTTTTCATGAACACGGGGCTGGACGTGAGGCAAATCAGGTGCATTTGTTATGGAATCTTAAATGACAAGAGTGAGTTCAGCAGCACTGGTAATGGAGATGGCGGTTTATAATGCAGGAATCCTTATTGATCCAGATCGGTGTAGAGGAAAGGAATCGATTAAGCTGATCCCTCTGAGTTATTCTTAAGAGAGCCGAGGTGCCAGGTGAAAAATGATCCATTAGAGGGATGTGAAGCAGCCTCAGTGGAGTGCATTAAGTCATTGTTCAAGGCTTTGCTACTGTCCAGAGCAGCTGTGTGTATTTAACCCTTTCCTGGCTTACTCGGCATAAAACCAGAATATACTCTTGTAGCTCCAAAACAAGTACTCCTGATTATTTGTTACAAATCATAACACCTCTATAACCTTAGCAAATCACATAGCCATCCATTATAACCCTTTACTATCTGAAGAGAACTATTGTCTCTGTCTCTAAATATGTGTTAAAACGTCCTTGAGCTCCTTGTTAATAATGTGTATATACAGTATATGGAAAAAACAAGTGTATACATAGCACTACTTAAAACATACAGTTGTATGACATTAAAACAAAAAGGTTCTAGCTGACTAACGTTTTGTGTGCCCTTTTACAATTAATTTAATTTTTAAAAAATGAATTGGTTTGATACACCACATGATGTCAGTCCTCAAGATAATTTCAGCACCAGATTCACATGCTTCTATACAAGCATTGCTTACTACACCCAGTAACCTTTAAGGCCAAAACACAATATGTACTGACACAGACCTTTTTCTGAAAATTTGAATTATTTATCAAATGGAAAAAGGGAAAAATATTCTACATGTCTGCTACTTGAAGTTCAGGAATAGCCTGTAGTGAAACTGCAAACCAGTAAATCCACATGGAGCACAACAAAACCGTTTCAGAAAAGTATCTATTCCTAAATGCTTTCCTTTCGGAAGCAATCCTTGAGCAGATGAGAATATGTGAACTTGGAAACACCAGAGATCGTGAGCACTCATTCATCTATCTATTTGCTCTGGTGCAACACATGACTTAACACGCTGCAACATCTGCCCTAGTGTGCAATCACCTTGTAAGGACATTTCCTGGACATTAATCTGAGATTACAGTCACAAACTGCACCGGGACAAGCAGGGATTAGTGTCTCCTCCTGTCACTTTTATTTGACAGGAACATGGTATGATCACACCTCGGGTATTATCATCATTCCCGCCCACTCTACCGCATCCCTGTGGCGCTGATAAACACTAGGTAGTTTTTAAAAAGGTGACTTTTATCATGACAACGGCAGGTGATACATTAAATTGAAAGCGGGAAGATAATGTATTGGGTTTCACATTCATACTCCGATTACCAATTGTTTCATGTGGTGAAAAATGGCTTTAATTATCTTTTAATCTGTTTTTATATTGTAGATTTATTGCAATTGTAAATTGCATGTTTTCATTACGATTTTGCAGCACCTAGTTTTGTCTGTGAAAACGGCATGAAACGGTACATGGCCTGGATTGTCAAGTGAAACAAGCCAGCTAATGATGCCTCATTATGTTGCAGATTTTTTATTTTTTTTTTACATCAGAGCAGACTATCATTTAACAGCATGAAATCTGACAAACACAAAACAAAAGATGAATGAAAATAAGGACGCAGGTCCCTAAAAAGCATGCTTAAGAGCCGGTGGCTGGCTCTCTGTACTCCGCAGATTGGCGGCTTAGAAAGAAGAATGGAAAAACACTCATGTGAAAATGTGAAAATTCTTTAAAATATGATGAAGCCAAGACCGGAAGGATTAACAAAGACGGAAAGCTAGCCAAAATAAAAATCACCACACTTGTTCCGACCAATTAAATACATTGTATCTCACAACATTGTTTCCCCGTCAATTCTTACAGAACACAATGTACTATAGACTATTGTGTGTGCTGTCACGAGTATGAGAGACAACGCACCACTAAATATGACATAATTTGGGTTGTTCACATCAGCACACTGGCCTTGGCCAGTCAGAGTAGATTTGAGTCATCCCTTTGGATAAGGGTTCACCCTGCCTTGAACTGTGGAGATGGAAGTACCGTAACGCGGCACACCACCTTCTTGCTTCTAAATGAAATGATCCTTTACTAAATGACTAAATCTTTTATCACCCACCTCTACTCAAACCCGATACCTGGTTCGGTCAAACTTGGTTAATCGTCTTGCGTCGTTTGTAGATCAAACGAAGCTTGTGTAAGGCGATGTTCGACATAAAAATTGAACCTCTCATCGTTGTTTGTCTGAATGTTCCACGGCAAAATGGCATGGTTTTCTGGTCGTTCAATCACTTCAGCACCCGCTGCATGAATGCACAATTACACTGTACGCCGCTTGACAAGCTAAGTGATTCCAGTGTCATTTAATCTAGGATGTGACAAAAAGGCAGTCGAATTGAGACATGAGTCCAACTTTTAGATGGCGACTGAATTACTGCCATTTGGTAATTTTAAATGTCGTGTGAAGTGCGCTGGACAATGGGCAGCATTCAAGTGGTTTACAACATGTAGCATTTGGGAATTATGTGTCCATTTCTGTCTCTTTGTCATCAACTTGCATGAATTTCTGAGTTCCTTCAAAAATCTGAGAAACAGCGTACCTTGTCTGAGCAGTTCATAACGGCACTAACAGCAGATTAATAGCTCCAATTTAGAATGTGCATATATGCTGTATGCAAAATTTCTTTAAGTGCGAATGGTGAAAAATATGTTGAAAAATGCAAAAGAGGAACCACCACCACAGCTCAATTGATGTCGGTGTGTGTGTTTTCATTAATGTAATCAATCAGTTGCCACATCTGCATCTGATTAGACCAAAGGTAATCTCCAGGGAAATACTACTACAGTACATACACCCCCTTGGCATTAAGCCTCTGAGCTGGCATCCTCTGCTGAAATACTGTATATGCTCTCTGCTTCGGAGCTGCCTGGCTGTCACTGTATAACTGCATATACACACAACACAAACTGCAAAGTGTGATAAGACTTATCATCGTCCATTCGTGTCGCTGGAAGAAGCTTTGCTTTGGTTTTTGCCTCCTTTTGTGAGGCCGTTATTTTTAGTGTGGGATTGAACGTGAAATACTTTTATGTCATTAATTTTTAATGAGCAAATGTCCCCAGGCTTTGGAGCCATGTAAGTACAACACAGGTTCAAATACAAAACTCTATCTCTTTCCTTTTTTGCTATTCGCGTACTGTATTTACTGTAGATGAATGCCTCTTTTTATACTTTGAGATCAATAACTGAAGCAGCAGTTTCAAACTCGCACGAAGGCAACACATCAATATCATTTCTCAAGACTTCCTCCTCATTTTATGTTGTGATGTGAATAATACACCTAATAAAGGGCAATCACACAAACAAGCTTACTCCCTGATTTCCTGCATGACTAATCAGTAATAAGCTCTGACTCTGGAGTTTACGAGATGTTTTGTTTTTTACACTAGCCACTCCGTTTTATCTGCTCGGCCTGTCAACACCGTGCGGTGTATGCGGTGACGTAGGGACACGGTGAGCAAATCCCCGAGGTCTACTCTGCCACTCGAGCTCCCCTTGTTGTCGACTCAGCATGTCGGACAAGCTCCCTGGGTCGGCTCCACTGCCTCGGCTGACACACTCGGTGGTTAGTATGTATGAGTGTGTGTACGCGTGTTACGAGGTCAGCGGTTGCCAGAGGCCGGTCGCTTGAGAGACGGCGAGGTTCCCAGCGGCCACCGGCTGTGCGGCCCCCTGCGCCGTGTGTTGTCACACGTTATCATCGCTAAGAGAGGGTGAGGGAGACTAAAACGGGGAAACAAAGCAGCACCAAAGAGGCAGTGGTAACCAGTATGCAAAGGCTAATGTTTTGAATAAATGATGTTGCTGTTTTCATTTCCGTTTACAGGGTTATGTTAGGGATAATATCCACATATGGCAGTGGGTTGACTTTACCATTACTGTACATAAGCCTCATTTAAAAAAATGCCACTGAATGCGCAATTCACATTGTTTTAACATCTAGAGCTGGGAAAAGGCATTGAATATTCTACACTATGCTATATACTGTACCAACACCATCTATTCTGAAAAGCACCGCTCGTATCTTAATGAACTACAGTAATGAACTGTGTAAAATGATGCATGCGATTAGAGTTTTGTTGTACAAGCCATTTGAGTAGGAGACATAATAGCCCCCAATTTTATGGCTAGATTTACAGGCAGTAATCATCTCGCCAAATCTCATTCTGTGTGACTGGTGTTCAAGAGCGATTATTTTTTTGCTAATACTCCTGTAATTAAATGCATGCTTAGACTCTGAGCGATTACAGTTCCTAAACGAGTAATTGCTCTGTGGCTCAGATCATTGCGAGAATGATGATCAAATGTGCAGAGTTTTGTCCAGGCGTCCCGAGAAACAACTGAATGGCTGTGAGTCACCGTTCCGGCAAAAATCAGGAAGTGTCAGATGATGAACAGTCCTTTTGAACGCTGACTCTACTGACTGTAAATGACGATTAGTATTCATGTGCCTTTCCTGTGTGTGCCAGTTTAAATACCCTTTCGTAACATCCACCTTAGACCTATTTATTATTATAACATTTGTGTCGGTGACATTGAATGCTGAAATTGCAGTCCCTGCTGTCTGCGCCTCGGAGCCATCTTGGCTTCGAGCAAGAAACAGCCTGGCTGCCTCATAGCGTCACACAACACCTTATGGACACACTGCCCACATGTCTGAGCGCATGTATACGTACTGAGTAAAATTCACACGCAAGTTGTCGCTTCACTTTGCATAAGCACTATCGCAGCGTTAAAGGATGGCATTCACAAAAGCTGCTATTTATTCCACTTTCTTTATGCTTCATGCACATCAATAGCTCTTTAGGAAAAGTTGGAAGCAAACCATCTTGAATAGCTGCCACAAAAACAGCAACAAAGTCCCAGAGAGAAGATCTAAATCCGAACACAAAGTGAATGTGGCTGATTAAATACAGTGGTCCCTTCTGAAAATCCGCCCTGTTTTTTTGTTGTTATATTCTTCACGAACCTGGAAATAATTGCAACTCTCGGCTGACAGTTCCGCTGCGCTCTTTTAAGCAACGGTTTGAGCTCTGTAGAAAACACCAGGGCCTAGTAACTACCCATCACCTTGATGATCCTCGCTATCCCACAGCTTTATCAGCTCCACAAGGACTCGCAGTAAAGGGGAAGTTGTTCGGAAAAAAAAATACATAAATGGGCTTTAAAGGAAGAAGAGAAAATGATGAAAATTGATATTTTAATCTTGGTGGCGTCAGTGGCACAGCTGAAATTGTCGTGTTATTAGATTGAGGACAGAATAACATTATAATTATGTGCTTGTTGGAGGAGCAAATTTGCTCACATTGTGTTGCAGCAGCAAATTGCTCAGTTCATTTGCGGGAGTATAAAGCGGCAATTAGCATTTGATTCACTGAGAAATGTATGAAATCATCTTATCGCACAAGCATATCCCTCATTGATTCACTGCCCGAGTAAAACGGGCCTGAGCAAAATCACGAGAGCATTTACTGGTGTATTTTGTCATGACAGGGTTCTGATACAAATTAAGACGTAGCAGAAACCTGAAATGGGAGTTCAGGGAAGAAAGACGGGACACATGATACAGTGTGTTTGAAGGTTGGATTGAAAGACGGGAAGTGCTCAGCGGTCTTAATTGGAGTGGGGACTGGCAAGAAAATAGCTCAATCACCCACATCTCTGTATTTCCAAAATGTTTCATTTCACTCCGATAATACTGCTTTCATTTTTTTGTTCTTTCAGAGAGTTAGATGAGAAGATTGATACCAATTTTAGGTAGGAGAGTGATATTGATCGTCTTAATTCTCTGCAGAAATAGCAAAAATATTTACCAACATGTCTGACTATTTGTTATAACCTTGAGACTGGGACTGTATTTACTAACTGGCTTGGCAATTTGTCAATCTGTCAGTAAGGGAGTGCATTTTATAATTCAGGGCAGGCTGACCAAGTTAGCAGGACAACCCTAATGTCCTATTCCTGCTGAGTGTGTGCAGTAATGCAACACTTACTGTAGTTTGGACTTCCCATTGATAAAAAGGGTCTTTCTGCTCTATTTATTGTCACTAGGTAACTGTTTAGTCTTTGGTGAAAAGGGTCTTATGTTCTGCCCCATCTCCAGGCATCCCCAGGGTCCAAGCCCCATCTCTTTGACCTGTTTCTCTCTCTATATATATATTTTTCCATCAAGGCTCACTCAGCTGTATCAGTCTTATTTCAGCTCCCAGACCCTCTGGGGTGCTCTCATTCCCATTGCTCGGGCTAGCTTTGATGTTGTTGATACCTCCTCTGCACACAGTTGCAGGGATACATTTATAGCATGCGCATATTGTAGGAAATTCCGTAACCATTCCGACAAATACAGTATGAGAGCCGGAATCCACTATTAAAGACCAGACATTCAGCCCGTTGTATGTAATGACGAGCAGGCATGAAAAACACATTTTCCCACACAGTAAATAAATGTGATTCCATGACTAGATAAATTGTCCAGCTGCAATTTATGCATAAACAATCCACTTTGCAGAGTATTGCAGTCTGAACATCTAAACAGTCCATGTATTTAGCGAGAGAAAGATGGAAATGGTCAGCTATAAGGACTGCATATACAACACAGAATTATTCATATATTAACCAAGGATTTCCACGCCTATTACTTATGTGCTCGGCAGAGGACATATGCAGTGGGTCCAAAACGTGCAGGGAATTGTAAGTGTCGAAAAGCGACTTTAAAGTGACTCCACGCATAAACCGGATTTTTTTTTTTCTGCATAAGGGTTGCCAGATAAATCTCTAGGTAAGACTCCACCTAACAAGGCAAAAGCTGGCACGGAATAGCAACTAATGAGTTTTACATATCCCAAACCCTTTTAGCTCTCAGATTGTAAGAGTAACAGGATTTCATGCAATATAATATCTGGGGTGTGAGCAGCAGTAGCGGTGCATCACGATTAAACGCTTGCGTGGGTCGGAGTGAATGATCTCTGCATTTGTCACCAGAACAGAGCTTAGTGTCCATCAGAGCTGCCAGCGGAGGTGCGTCTGCCACTGAGTGGGAACAGAACAGGCCAGATTGTGTGGGGAGGGAGGCCTTGGCACGTGACCAGGATGCATCTGAAGCCTCCTCTGATCCTCCAATGTGCTGTTGAGCTGCTCTATTCCCCCAACACAACGCCAAACACCTGCTTGGCCCCATTGTCGCACCGAAAGCTCTGTTATTGACGAGCGCCGTCCAAATGGTGAGGCACTCTGCTTTCATCAGCAAGTAGTATTGAGCAGGGAGATGGGCTACTGATGCAAGTCTGAGAAGGTTTTGAGGAGATGGAGATTTCTTGTGGTCAATTTGATATTCTGTTGAGGAGAACAAGTTTGTACTTGTATGTGAACAAGCATAATTGGACATACAAGTTCATTATTTAGAGTTTTACATCACTGTCTTCCTTGAAAAAAAAAAAATGTTTGCTATTAAAATTAAGACGTCTTGTTGACTGTAAATCCAAATGCGCTATATGAAATATTGGCATCTGCCGCGGTGAAATATTTATGTGACTAGCATCTATGATAATTAATTGGGCTCTAAATGCAAGGGGGGTGCGGGTTATCATCAAAAGGATGCGCGGTCAACAATGTGAGTTGCTTGTGATGGAGCAGAGATGCATTTCACTAATGAGAAATTCTGAAGGGAGGCATCCGTCAGATGGAGAACTAATGCCCGATTCCCTCTCATCACTCTGAGCAATGCCAAAAGATGACTGAGGCACCGCAATATGACATTCTAATTGAAGGCATATTCCAGAGAACAACAATATGTGCTTTGGGGGGCCCATAGATATTTTGTGTCACCGTGTTACGGCGCAGTACAGGGGATATGAATGAATTATACAGCCTTTATGTTGAGCCTATTGGTCATTACATGACAGGACTCTGTGACAGCCCAGATGTGAAGTTGTCGGGGCAGCAGGCAGCTTTCAGAGTGGCCGATCACAGCATTTGGCAGGAACCTAACTGGTGGTATAAATACAAAAGCGACGGGAGTTGTTTCGGCTCAGCGGCGACGGCGAAGGCGTGTTAGACAAAGATGTCTGGAGTGGAAGGGAGTTGGGGAGTAGGAGGGGTGGTGACAGATAAATGAGGCCGTCGCTGGCTGAGGGAGGAGGAGGGGAGGAGAGGGTTGCTAGCGAGCTCCCTCGCGATCTGTACCTGCCAAGTCCCTACCCTGAACAGCTGCTAGGAACTCTGAGGATGTGTAGCAGCTCACTCCCTCACCACATCCATCTTTTACGGTGCCTAATCCAACTGCTCGGAGATCTGTTCAAGGTGTTTGATGCAGCATTTTCCTTTCACAAGAGCGCCGTATTTGAGCTTCAAGACTCCCATGCAGTATTCATCGTCGCAACACAAAACCTTTTACATGCCATCATGTTCTCACACATACTCTCCCTTTCCATGATGGTGTTCTGACACGCTCGCACCTGCCGTGCTACACTAGAAATACTTTGACTATTATTATCTTGTCTGATTTCAGCCTCAGCATGCACAGCAAAATACAATACAACACTCCTCACTTGTCATGCCTCTGACGCCCCCCACCTCCCATGCCCCCCACTCACAAGCTGATGGTCACTTACAAGCTGCCGCCTGCCATTCATATATACGCTCTCTATGAGTTGCACCTACACTGGGGTGTTATGTAACAAGCCCATCGGCGAGCCGCTCAACATGCCCTGCATTTGCAATGATGCCCCGCCGATAAAGACTTTCTGTCGTCCGGGGCACATGGGTGTTCTCTTATTCATAAACTAAGAAGGGTTTCAATTAGGCATTTGTGGCTGGCCTCCCAGCGGTTTGCGTGTTTAAATGAGATGCCTCTGTGGGGAAGATGATGGAAGAGTTCTCTTTAAAAGTGGCCGGAGATGATGAAATATATCTTCATATTTACAGTCAATTTTCGAGTTGTTAGTGTTTTTTGCCACATTGTTTTCATTGAAATATTTTTAACAATGCCATTTTTTTTTTTTACATTCTTTGTTGAGCCGCATATATTTTTAAAACCTCTGCTGTGAGTATTAAGGTTGATTGCTAAACAAGTTCACATCATTTCATGGTATCTATTGGTAGTTTTTGCATCAGCCAATATCTAGATTTCAAATGTATTTTCAAATCCAAGCCTCCACTGGGTGCCAACTCAATAGTAAATGATAATGAAAAAATCCACGTCAACATGCAACACTAGCCGATTAAATCGACCACAAAGGAAGCAGAATGCTGCCATGGATGTGACGCAGATGTGAGCACAAAAAAAATAATATATATAATTTTTATGTCACTTTTTACGAACAAATTGCTGCATTTAGCCACCAGTCCCACGGTCTCCAGCACCTAACTCTTTTGTAGATCCACGGGGCACTTCAAGCAAGCCTGTATTAAGTGAGATTGTGCCATTACTCAGGCTGTGATTGCAGCAGAGTTCTGACCTGAATAGAGAGCACTGATGAGCCCTTTGTAGTGTGGAAGTAGGAAACGTTTTTTTTCTTTTTAGCTGTGACGTCAGTAACTTGAAGGTGAAGAGAGAATAGATGCGCTTCAACAGAAGGTACATTTTTGAAGGAGTTTTTTTTATCGGCTCGAGACTGTGGATGGAAGGTTCACGAGCTACGCTCTTATGCGCTCAAGACGAAAAGAGATGCATTGGCTGAGAAAAGAAATTGCTCTCAAAAAAAAAAGTGGTTGTCCGTGAACAGGTTTAACCCTTATGGCAGGAAAGGCAAGGTAAGAAATGTATGGCATCTGGCTGCTTCTTTTGCTCTTCCAGCATGGTTTGCCACAGAGTCTATTTAATATGTAGACGTTGTTGGACGTCATCCTATTCTTTTGTGTGTTCTGTGGTCACTCTGAGAGAGAAACAGCTTGGCCGTCTCTTTAACCTCTGGTTTGGCCTGCCTGAACTCCACAGTCTGGAAAATTTAGACAAATTACAGGTCAGAACCTCCATTAAAAGCGATACCCAGTTTACTGTTTATTCAACTGTGCTACATCAACAAAAACACATTGTGATCTCATCCAGAAAAACTACTTTTTAATAAAATAAAAAAGTGAGAACTACTTGTTTTTTGCTCTAATATTGAGAATGAGCCCAGTACTAAAACAAATGAGTTAAATTCCTAAACTGGCACTTATTGATCATTAGCTGACAGGAAGTGGACTTCTCAACAAACAACCAATTTAAAAAAAAGACAGAGGACTGGGATTTAATTGTGTTTAACGAGACTTTATCCATGATAGGAACTCATAGCAAAACATGTCACCTGCCATCAACCGGTGCATGTTTTGCACCATGTCATCATCATACAGACGCTGGATGATCTGTAGGAAATAAAGAGGGTCGGTAGATAGAAAGAATTATGTTTCTCAGACTTTTGTACTTCTTTAATAGCATCACTGTGGTGTACAATGCGCACTGGCGGCTTACAGACACGCTTGAGCAGAGAGTCTAAGATGACAGTCCTTTGTTCATGACTGTAATGTGATAGAACTCTAAACCTTCAGTGCATCTGCATTTAGACCTGCCACAAACAACCCTATATCAGGATCCCGCCATCGATTTGCATAATTGGAGATTGCGGCCGAGTGCTTATTATTCGTTGACATGACACTTCAGAGAGGCAGATGGAGAGATGTACTGAACTGACTGTTCCAGTTTCTGGAGGGTAGGGAAGTCCTCAAGAAAACACGACATCTAGGTCCATCTTATTGATTTGCATGTATTTTATATAGTGCTGAATTGTAAATTGGCATGCAAGCCGATGTCAAAAAAGAAATGCCTCGTGAACAGCTGGAAAACAACCAAGCAAAATGAGCTTCCTTCTGTTTTTACCCAAGACATGTTTGAGGCATTCAAAAAGCTAGCTCTGTGGTTTACCAGCCAGCAGGCCTCTAAATAACCTGAAGTACAGAGAGCACCTGACTGAGATGAGACGGCGCTGACTGACACATCCATCTCCCCTGCTATCTGTCTCACTGAGGGAGGGGAGCCATCGCGAGCCCCTCATCCATGAAGAAGAGAGCCCTGTTTATTAGTGAGGGGAGACAGAGAGAGAGAAAGAGGGGGGAGGGGACGATAAAGGGGAGAAACAGAGATTGCATCGTCTCAATTTAAGTTTGATGAAGGACACAGTGTCTCCTCGGGATGAGCAGAGATCTATGTCACGTTGGCATGGTTAAGACTTCAAAGGCGTCCGGTGAAAATGTGCCGTGACTTGAAATGGTCTGCGTATGCAATTCGGTAGTGACACTGAGCAGGGTTATCTTCTCCTTTCGGCCCTTATATCCCTTCGGGATCGAATGCAAAACCATGTCAGATAAAAGCCTTTTATTGTGGTTGAGGTGCATATTAAGTTAACTGTAGGGACTGTACGAAAATCTGAAAAAGAGGATGTTATTGTAACAATATTGTTTTGGCTTAAGTGGGGTTAGTCCGACTTTTTATAGAGAGCAGGGGGGGGCCTTTCATTTTATTAAGTTATTTATTCTTTATTAAGTTATTTATTCTTTATTAAGTTATTTATTCTCGCGATTAATTAATCGTTACATATTACATAGTTACAGTCCTGCATCTGTATGGGTGTCAGTATGCCCATTATATAAGTAGCGAACACAACCATGATGTTAATTTTAGGCCCCATTTACATCTGGTAATAACATGAGACCTGTATCTAGATACTGCATAATGCAATCCAATCTATGGGTCGTTGCATTTACACCTGGCATTAGAATGTATTGCATTCACAACACTTTGGCATTGGGAGCGTTCTGGCTCTGTTTGTAGTCAGAGTAGTAGTGACCACTCACGTTCGAGGAGACGGAGCAAGAGGCGGATCGCATTGGCCGAAAACAATCTGGGAACCCTGGTTTAAAATTAGCTCGTAAACTGGCTACATGTAAAATATCGTGTCGTACAAGTCGTCTAGTAACTCCAACTCCAATCTCGCATCTCAAGTTAACAATCGGACTGTAAACAATGAGCTCGGAAAAAAAGGAAGTCTTCGCCCAGAGATCCGCTGGCTACATCTGAACCCCAGAAATATAGCTCCTTGCCCCCTGAGGCTCATCCATCATCAGACTGATAGCTGATGGGTTCTGGGAGTGGGTGTAATAATGCTGCGGAGGGTTTAGCTTTTGTTTTTTAAGTGGAACATAACATTTAACCTCCCTCCCTAATAACTTGCATACAGTCCCTAAAGAAAACCAAAGTAGAATGTGATGTGGAAGTAGTTAAAATGCCATTTTCGAAGGGGGTTATAATACTATTTAACGAGAAAGGTCTGCTTCTCCCAAGTGCAATGATGCTGCGCATTGAAAATATCACACGACTAAGTGAGCAATAAATGTAAGTTTGCACTATAGCCTCAACATTTCATTACCGCACAGGCATCCTCATGCTCCAACTAAAAAAAAAACATCTCCAAGAGTGACATCAGAGGTGAGACAATGGTATGTGGTCTGACGTATGAATCCCGCTTCTGGCACTGTAGTTTGGCTGAGAACGCACTTTCTAATTTCAGAAACCTGAAGTTGCCACAAATGATTTATATAGCAGGTCCTCTCATCCAACAAACCTTTCAAAGTTACATTTCCTGTAAAATTAGTGCCAGAGAGACATTTGATTTTTTTTTCCCAGGACCTACATAGATCACATAAATGTTCAGCTGTTTGCTTTTTACGTGGACGTCACATTTTACAGAAAGCTGTCCTGAAATGTGTGTTTATGAACAGATCAATCAATACATCTGACCTATTACCTGCGAGGGCTTGTCATGGGTACTATTTCAGGTTTACAGCCTTTCAGCGTGAGTGCTGTATTGATTGCTCGCCTCCAGGAACACTTCTGGCGTAAGGACATGAAGGAGGATGGGGGGAGGGTGGTGGAGGAAGAAATGGTTCATCTCCTAATATTGGAGCTGTGTGGATTTTGATCTGAGGTTCGCCAGAACCACAACAGCTATAATGTGTGACAGAGCAGTGCCCGACAGGATTTTCTTTATCAGTAGGGATAGCAGTACTTAATAGATGATGCAAAATGAAATTAGAAAAAAAAAATAATGAAGTGAAATAATGAAATGTACAGCAATAGGCAGCTAGTTCTACTAAAGACAAGTCATACAACGGGGAGGAAGATGATGTTCATGATGGTGTCCATTGCGTTTATGACAACTATGACTCAATATGTTCATAATACAACATCGCACACTTAAGTTAACGTCAACAATGACAACAACTGGGCTTGGGAGAATGAAAACGTCATTTGATAAAAACCAACCTGGACATTCTACACAGGACTAAGATAATATATAATATAAATAGCCCACATAATGAACACTTGTGTTCAAAAAAACAAAGAGAATACTAGCTTTGACAGTTTGGGTACAGTGTGACATTCCACACACTGAAGTGAAAGAATCCTCCTCTGTAGTTCAGAATAAAAGATGGCATCCTTACTGTTATGTGCTCGTGCTATTTCACAGTGGCTCTGAACACGAATCTGTGCACTTCAGAACTTGCTTTGTCTCACCCTGGGAAGCAGGCGTTTTTGATGAAATCAGGCCCAGTGTGTCTGAAGCGTCACAGTCAGTGGGACGCCTACCTATGCAGTGAAACACGAAGCAATTTTGCACTGTCTAGCTTGGCGAACCGTGTTTTGTTTCAGATCGCTGATTCCCATGGATAAGTATTTTAGTGTTTGAAGAATCTGGATTGTGAGATTAAAAGCAAAAGAAGACAATACAGCAGCGATGCACTGTTGCACATTAGCATGTTGTTTTTAGACCAAGAGTCTTACTGTTGAGGTAAAGTAACATTTCCAAAGATGGAAAATTGCTGTGTGTTGCAGTCCCTCGAAGAGCTTCACTGTTTGTGCTTCCTTATATTGTATTATATTTAGTAAAGCAGCCATTGGTGTGGATGCTAAACAAATAACGAAGGACTCAGCAAAAGAGCGCTTAGACTCACACCTGGCTCTCAGTGCTTACGGGAAAGAACATGTGCTGAAATTGTGTACACAGAGGAAACATCACATGACGATACTGTAGAGCTGCTGAAAATGATACTAGCGATTATGTCAAAGATTTAGAAATAAACGGGCGAACGAAGACCCATACTAATCAACACCTGTGCTTGTCCCCTCCTTTTAAATGCAGCCAGAGTTGTCGTCAGTCAATTTAATTTCCACTCCCACGAAAGTAACTGTGAGGCGGTGCCAGTGCACTGCAGAAATAAACATCACAAACATACAGCCACAAACAAGCTCAGAAGAGATTCTTCAGAGGGTCTTTCAAGTGAAATGGATGGATGAGGAAAATTAGCTTGTGACCAGGGAGGAAGGAGGCGGTGGGTTCTCTAAGGAAGTGCGACTAAAATCCAATATTCGTTTGCGAGACTTTACTTTTTTCTCTCTGGTTTGATTGTCAGGCCGCATCTTCTCACAGTCTATAGAAATATTGTTATTTGATCTGTTTTGGTTGTATAGAAATATTAAGAATAGCCATTTTAACATGCATTACTTTTTATTAGTTGTCATTTGATACATTGTCATAATATAAATATTAGATAGCCTCTGTTCCTAACAGTAAGAATATCTGGAAAATCTGTAAATCTGTAAATTTACAACTATCTCTGTCACCAGATTCTGTGATTATATCCTGAATCCAAGTTTAAGACTGTTCGGTGATTTATTGAGATTGAAAATGCGTCCTTGACCTTGGAAACAGCAGTTGGCAAAACATTCTCACAGCAAGGACCATTAGTTTTATAGCTATTGATATTGTTTTGCCAACTGCTGTTTCCAAGGTCAAAAGGAAACTTTCCCAATCTCAATGCTTAAGCCAACATAGATGAGATGTCCTTAAAACGATTAGGAATATGGAAACTCTAGAATCAGTATTCACAAGGCGAACTTTATCCTGAATTGATTTTTGAAGTGCCGCTTAACAGACTGGTACATTAATTTCTTCTACATTTGGCAAGTCCTGTAGTTTTTATTCTTAATTTATCTGAATTGGGTTCTCCTTGTCTTGTTAATGTTATCACAAGCATTATTCTAGTCATCCTCATCCTCTCCGCATTGTCCCCATGCAACTTGACAGTTGCAATATACTGTATGCCCCTATGAATGTTTCTATCCTCTATACCGGGTATAGTTTCCAGTGGTGTTTGATGGTAGTACTTTTGGTGTTCTTTAAGTGTACTGCCATACCACCATAACAAATCCGTTTGTGGCGGTTTCAGTGGCGGTATAATTGTTGTAGTGTATTTTATTTTCTGAACCGCAGAACAGACGAATATTTGAAGAATTTCATTTCTCTGAAGAAAGGATCCATACTTGTGAAGTTATGCCTTCGGTGAAAATATTCCCAAGTATGAGCAAGACAACTCCAAAACATTTTAATCATGGCTATAATTGATAGGGAGGACCGTCTCTGCGAATTAATGAATCCAAAAGGGACCCTTTGATGTGAGCGGGACTGTGACATTCAGATTTCTGCTTGACTGAGTCTGAACCAGATAGCTCCTCCAAAATAGCTGACTTTAGCATTGGCCGACTATCATCCATCACTTTTGATATCAGACTGCAGACAGGTGGATTGATACACCCGATACATATTTCAGAGAGATCCAACAGAGGAAGCCTTTGCTTCAAGGCAGCTCATGGTGCCTAGCTTTAATTAAATCTAAATGTGTAACGATTACAGATGAGTAGGTTTCTATTTACAGCGGAAAAATCAACTCACCTATGTCAAAGGGCAACGTAGAGGATCTATATGGCCGCTCACTTTCTAAGTTAGATTCATTTGCCACATGGTTTTATGGCAGTCGACACAACCTTTTCATCTCTGCCCAAGATAAAATGATTGACTCATCAGCACTGTGTAATAGCTGGCACCATATAAGAAAGAGAAAAACTAGACCTAGTCTATGGTTTGTCAACGCAGAGTAATGTCTTGAACTGCTGCCCTGCTATAGTGGCTGGTAATAGCATGAGGCCTAGCTGCATAACCTAACAGGCAGCTGGCCTAGAAGCCCATTACGGGCACTGGCTGGCACTGCTGCGTCTTGTCGAGACTGCTTGACCTCGCAGGTCTGGTGGGTAGCACATGTCGACATGGGGTTTCACATGGGTGTGATGAAGCTTCAGAGGCATGGCTGAGCTTAGCCTCCCAGGAACTTTCCATCCACCGCCCCATAATTTAGCCTATAAATTACCTAGTTTATGTACTTAAAATGTATCAATGTCATTCAATTTCTTTCCTCCGTGGAAGTAAGGCAGCATAGTGATGGCAGGCGAAATGGAAAGCAAATTGTGCCATTATGTCACTAACCCATATGATAAAATTAGCAGTTGGTCCGAGCAAATGCAAATTACAGCTGTTGCTTGCTGCACTCGATCTCTTTAATAAGGTTAAGGGAGCGGGCTCGTGGATTACTCCTGATGCAGCTAAAGACAGATGGTAATAGGACATGACCTCAATACATTTCAAAGCTGAGGGTGTTCTGACTGCAAAAGAGATCATCGAGCACTGGGGAGGATTCTGCCGCCATTGGAGAAATAAACAAAACTTAATTGACTATAAAAAAACATATCATCACACTCTGCTAAAAAGGCACATGGACAATGCACAAGCACAATCATTTTCTTAACTGGCATGCCACAGAGAGATTTGCCAGACTACTGGAGCAGGTCAGAACACATCCAATCCACACACATTGCTCTTAAGGGGGACTTACATCATTAGCTGGATGAGGCGTCATGGTTTTGGACACAGTGCACCTCAAGGCAGAGTGCATTTTGGCACATTTAAGGGAGCTTGGCAGCATGGTGTACTGTATGGCCTTTGGGGGAATCACATGCTCTAGACAACATGGGCTTGAATGTGTGCTGTGATAGACCTCTGCTCCCTTATTGGCGGAGATTTGTGTTCAAAGTCAGCCAAGTGAGAAAGAAAGGTGACCTTCACACTCCGAGCCTCCTATCTTAAGTATTAACAGCACTGTAAGCATGCTCAATACATTGTTGCCCAAGTCAGGCTGTGCACAGCATATTTTAACACTCCGCCAACCGAGAGCTTCCTCACAGATGACATTAGCATACATCTTGTTGCTGCTGGAAAGGAACACTTCATTCTCCCCGAGATAAATCATTCATCAAGTGATTGACCTCTTTGTGGAGCAGTGATTCTAAAGGGATCCTGACCTGTCAAAGCTGATTTGTTTCAAAATGTCAACAGGGCCACAAAGTTGCCCTCACTTGAACTCTCTGTGATGAGAGAAGTTAGCAAGAAATAGAGAGAGAGAGAGAGAGATTTACCACCAGAGATGGAATTTAACAGTTCAGCATAAACTCAATTTATCATCGGCACATTATCCTGCCCTCTCCTAAAAGAGTAGGGGAAAAAGAACCACAACGCTTCTTCGATTAATGACCCTTCCCAAGTGCATCCAAAGGCACACAATTTGTTTTTTTCTCCTCTGCATGCCTCTCTCACAAACCTGAAATTTAGAAAAAAGAAAATAAAACCTTCTCGACAGTGATTTATAGTTTGCTAATAATGTATCACCTCGTATTAATTATTTTTCACCATGTTAAAAACTGTCAATCTGTAATTATGGAGTTCTCTACAGAATATATTCCAAGTTTTTGATCATTATTCTAAGCTGAAAGGTATTTGCTCCTATCTTCTGTAACCCTAAACATCTCATTGACCTGGTAAATATCCACTGTGGAAAAAAGTTGTGGTTCAACTGAGAGAGCAATACCACACACTGGACTGTATGGTTGATTGAAAGCACTGCTAGCAAACCTGATAGATACTCTCATTCATCCATGAATTCCCCTGCACTTTGTCAAGTGTCAAATTACGCACTGGCAGAAAAAAAATCTATCCTAAGCCCTGAATGATCTTGTACTGTGAAGTCAATTTTTTAGCATGTGAAGAATGAGAATTGCTGTCCCAAGATGTGGTAAATTAATTTGTGACATTTCTCAATATCTATATCCAGGGAGGTTTGGTATACCATCTATGGAACAGCACAAACAATAATGCTGTTACCTGTGAGCAGCGGGTGGGTGTTTTTCTCAACCCGAAAGAGAAGTTTGTTTTATTCATTTTAATTGCGTCCTTTCTAAAAAGCATTGTAAATAAAAAAAAAAGGTATGTTTCCATAACAAAAGGATTTTACTCCCTTTTCTCTTGTAATTGAGTTTATAACCAATAAGTCGATGTCACGAGGAAAAAGGAGAACGAGCCTGAGATGTCTGTGAAAATGCCGGGAAAGGGGAAAAATCTTTCAGCTCCCAGCAGATTTTTAAAGGCCTTGATGATCCTTCCCAGCTAAACTTGGGATTATTTCCGGAGTTGGCAGTTCATCACGCTCGCATGCGGGAGGCGCTGAGGGCGAGAGACTTGTCAGGAAGGCATTCTGCTGCCAATTAGTATCAATCGGGAGGGAAATAAGGGCTGCACTGTTGCAATTGTTATAAGGGGCTTTTGCCCCCCCGCAGCTCCACTCCCTCCCCAATCCCCTCACATCAGAGCTGTTTTTTCAGCCCTTTATCTGAGTGATCAAACCTCTAAGCCATATCGCTATCTGTGACAGGGTGTGCCTGATCAAACTACTTTGTGCGGTATTACATTAATTATCACCCATTTTCTCTGTTGGTACGAGAACGGAATCACAGTAAATTGTGAAGAAGAACTAAACATTGATGGGCCTATATTATGTAAGTTCCTCATTGTCTATGCTTAACAAGTTGAACAAGATATTACAAGCACTCACTAGGGTGAAACACAAGATACAGAATGATATATAGCAACCTGAATGAGTAAATGTTTAGTAGTCATAGGAAACATATAGCGCAAGTGTTAATCTTGTCTTGCCGACATAGACCGCGAAGGCTGGGTCCTCCGAAGGATGCAGCCCCGCAATTGAGACCCAGCTATACTGTATATCTATATGTGTATGTGTGTACTGTATATATATATATATATGAAAACCATCTAAAAAAATTGAATCATCAGATGAATCAGATAATTTCATTAAAGAGTATATTAACTGTGCTAAACCATGCACTTAAAAACATGTTTGGATAGTTCTTTACTATAGTTTCCACTTCAAAACGTATCTGCATGACTTTTCACGGTGCTGGTAAGTGTTGCGTGTTGTACTGTGGTGACATAGTATGGCACTTTAGACTCTTAGAGAAATTCGCTGCATTACATTTGTGCCGCGTTACTTTTCTACGGCTCTTCTCGATGCATGCAACGAGTGGAAATTCACATTTGTAAAACTGTCGCTATTGGGTACGTAGACCGACGAAGCATAAGGCTGCCGACCAATCTGCAGTATTTTACGGGTGGGACTGAGAATGTGTTGGCAAATACAGGTTCAGGTACAGTGTCATGTGTTGATAGAGACAAACATTGTGGCGGTTGACCCTATTGCTGCACGCTGTTAAACACTGTGTCAAACCTCATTATATTTGCTCGAGACCCTGGAGGCTCCGGGGACACCCGAAGCATCACATGCCAGAAAGCAAAGGAGTAAACACCTCCAACCATGGATGGATGCTTCATCCTCCTCTCTCCTGTGTATTCAGTGAAAGCCTCCTCCCCAGTTAGCTGGGAGAAGTAGGGGGTCCGTCTGTGAAGGGAGCGTTGTGTAATAGTTGGAAGCATCCCTGTTTCTGGTAATGTAATTAGCATTCTGTGCTGCTGTAATGCTGTTGTAAGCCACACCTAGAGATGAAGAGGGCTGGTGTCATACGTAGCCATATTTACGTTGACGTAGTACTCGTAGCTAACTGTAATGTGTATCTGGCAGGACACAGCTTCAGCCATGTGTCACATTATAGTGAGGCCTATTTGAGACAAATTGTTTCCAAGATTTATCCAAATGTTAGTCTTATAAAGGAATACATTGAATGTTATATGATAAAGCTGATACTCTTATGTCTCTGTGGTTAATAGTTTCTGGGGTCTGCAGCTAGTTATCTTAGCTTAGCATAAAGACTGGGGGAAATGAGGGGAAAGAGCAAGCCAGGCTCTGTTCAAAGGTAACAAAATGTGCTCAATGCTCACTAATTAATGCGTTGATTCCTGTTTGTTTGAAGATGTATAAAAACTAAAGTGCAATAAACACCAATCCAACATTTTACAGGGGGTGAATAGTCCAGCACATAACCCCCGTAAAATAAGAATTATTGTTTCCGCATTTAGGTTTTTGTTCATATTAAACAAATGAGGTATAAGGTGTTAATTAGTGTGCATTAGAGGTGTTGGTATGTGGATGTTGTTACCTTTGGACGGAGCCAGGCTAGCTGTTTTCCTCTTCTACCAGTCTTTAGTCTCAGCTAAGCTAACCTGCAGCTAGCTCCAGCTACATTTCTACCAACATGACAGTGGTATCAACCTTCTCATCAAACTCTTGGCAAGAAAGTGTAAAAATGACACCCTTCCTTTCACGGTAATTCCACTGAGCGTTTGATAAGTGGATTGTTTAATAAGGGCATCAAAGCGGCACTTTACCAAAGACCAATAGACCAATAACTATGTCAGTAATGTGACTGAACTCCATAATAGCATTTCATCCTTCATATCCAACTCCTGACCAAATGAAAGGAAAAGTGACTCACAAAAGAAACAATCAATCGCTGAAGATAAAGCAAGTTAGTTATTATCTCACTGGATCAGCCTGCTATAATCACAGCAACAACTGAATCATCTGTACACATAGAGATAATCAAATGTAACATGTATGTTACTTTGAAGTTTGTGTTTTTCAGTTCAGGCCAGGTAATGAGGTGGAAGAGGAAGGTCAGAGGGAAGATGTTTTTTTCATGGTAGCGTTATCTGACAGGCCATTTGCCCTAAGTGAAGCACCACCTTCTCTATTCAAACTTATGAAATATTTAGCTGACCTGGAGACAAAGGAAGTGCTCCAGCGACATCGACCAACACGAGCTGCTCCCTGTGGCTCCACCAGCGAGCCGCAATGTGTGAATGCACCCAGCAACCTTTCGAGCTATTAACTGACCCCCACCCCAAACCGGGTCACTCCCATAACAGACTGTGTGACCAATCATTCACTCTTTTAAAAATGAATATTAAGTTCCGCGCCAAGAGTTATGGGCGGCCTTGTGACTAGGGAGATGATGATTCTGGGCAAAGGTAATTTATCTTGTTATACTGAAGGCACAAGATGTATACCGCAAAGAGATTTAGACAGGTTATCTAGTTTTCTACTGTAGCGCATGCTGGATCAAAATAAAGACATTGTATCTACGAGAGTAAATTGTTATGGAGATGGTCTGAAATGGATATGTCACAGAAAGCCATCAAGCGATCCGTCAGCAGCAGAAAGCAGTGAATAATTTGCACATGTCTTGTTTCTATCAGTTCAATACCATGACTTCCTTTTTCTAATACCCACACTGACAAGAAAGTGTAACATCTTTCATTGTGTCACATTCTTAAGCAGAGGTGCCATCTGACAGCCTAAAAGCGAAATCCATCGGCGGTGTCACTCAATAGTTACGCATGTTGCGAGGCAAATTCAGCATGAGATCACTCCTTGACTTTGCAGCTTATGATGTATGCAGCCAGTGTTTTGGCCCAGACTGTTGATATTCCGAGACTGCGCTGCCGCAGCAAATTGCCCTTGCTGAAAAGAAGAGAAGTCGAGCGCTTAAACTGTTTTGTGCCACTAAAAAAGCCATTGTGTTGCCTCAGCAGGAGTCAACACACAGCGCAAGAGAGGCAATTGATTTGTCTTTTACTGTAAGTCAACAGTAATTGACTGTGGTTGAGTACTTAAAAGACATTTCCATCCACAGAACGCATCGAGCGAAGGGAATTAGCAGCGGTGGGTTGTGTTTGTGTTTGTTGAATGGAGAAGCTTGAAAATGAGCATTGCAATAATGGCGGCTGTTTTAAACCCTCCTCTTTCCCAGCAGGTTTGTCGCTGTGCAGTACATTAACCTCAATTTCAGAGGCTCCAACTTTAAAAACAGGACTGAGTAATTCATCTATTTTTGAATAGCTTGCCCTATATATTTATCTGCAAATGCCCTAGAAGTAAACCAAAATATCAAGCGCCTACGTTTGCTTATCTACCATGAAAAAGTTTAAGAACATTTTAAAAGTCTCTGAAAAGTTGACAACAATGAAAAGAAACTTGAAAACTTTATTATTGTTTATGAAGAGTTCGTCACATCCACCCCATAACTGCTAAACACATTTCTCCAACTAAGCCACACCCACTTAAAACCAGTGAGAAAAGCAAGGTTAATAATATAAATAGTCTCTCTTGCGAATTAACCAAAAACTCCAATCAATCAAAATAAGAAGCTGAGGCCATTAAGGCAACACTGCCATGCTATATAACATGCTAAACTCCCACATTGTTAGTACTGTACATTATTTAATTATATCAGAAGTAAAAAAAAAAGAAAAAAGAACATGTAATGCAAGCAAAAACATCAACGACAAAATGTTCAAAGTTAGCAAATGACAAAATGGACGGAGCCTGGATATTTCCCTAATTGTGCCTGTTAACTTTTGTTGTTTCAGCACTCTCGTGAAAACTTCTGCAATTAAAAGATCCAAAAAATAGATAGCTCTGATAAGATGTCCTTGGCAGCAACAATGACCATCTTTGATCTTCGCAAGCTGCTCTCTTGGTGGAACAACTGGAAGTAGCTTGTTAATTCTGCAGCCCTGTGTTTCTCCAGCATTCGGCTGTGTGATTCATCTCTCTGCTCCACGGCTACCACCCTGACACTCCTTTTCTCCCGCTGCGTCCTTTTTTTCCACGGGCCTGCTAGTGAGCCGGCTTGCCGTTGCCTGCCGATGTTTATCATTAGTTCATTAAGGGCACAAAATGGCTGCCGTTCCCCCCCCCCCCACCAGCCATTTCCTGACACTGTTTTAGTCATTGTCTCAGGACTAATCAGCACTTCCTGCCTTGCCTATAATTCCGTCCTATAACTCTGTAATATATTGTGTATGTCTAGAACATTAGTAGTACCAATCACAGTGTTCTTTTTTGGTTTCCCTTTTGTCTTGCATATTTTCACAGTTTCCGCATTTTCACTGCGACACATCACACAAATAAATTACGGCTTACAAAAAAAACCCCCAAAAAAACGGCATCTTTCTCATTACTTTGAATGCCGGGGCTGAATTGTTGCACTTGTCAGCAAGGTGATCAAAGAGACGTTTGAAATGAAACGGCTCTCTGTTTAGGATTCAAGTCTCCTAGTGTCTAATTGTGCTGCTCGCAGAGAGCTGCGAAAAGGCTGGATGTGGCATTCATTTTGTTGTTGTTCATTCACGAGTAGGATGTATTCTAGCAAAATATTTATGCACTGGGTAACATCAACATCATTTGTACTGTGTCCATTATGCAGAGATATTTGTCGTGCTCAATTTCCTCATCCACAGCAAAAATACTGGACCGTATGTTGGCGAGTGATTCACGCACTGTAAGTTGATATGATGCTGTTTAGCTCGTCTACAACATGGATTGAAACAAATGATTTCTTTGGTGTCCACTTATATTTCTTGCAGTGTAATGAAACATACTTGTTAAATATGGCTCCTCTGAATGTTACGTTGTCAAAAAAGAGGACATGATGTCAGCGATGTTTTATTTCAGTACATCTGTTCTCCCGAGCGAAGTCACAAATTTCGTAAAATAGTGATGCTTTCTGCGCTGCCAGAGGTGGGTGAAATACATGAAAAAAACTAAAAAGTTTCTGTTAAAGGGGAAAAGAAGTTTCAAACAATTCCTCAGGCCTGTCTGGATGTGAAAGATTCTCTGTTGTTTGAACATGGCTTTCACACTGCTATCATCCTTCTGAGGTACTACAACCTGCTGCCTTGTCTCGGGGCCTGAGTCTTCTTCGGATAAATGCCACGCTCTAAGAATGCAGGTATAACAAGAAAAGTAGAGCTGGACCTCTCACTCAGGTTCAGACAGAACCAATATCCCTGAGCATCCAACAGGGGAGCTGGCACAAATAAAAATCCAAGGGAACACACATTGGGAAGAGAGAGGAGAGGAGAGGAGAGGACACCCCCTTGAAGGGCGCTCGCTTGCTTGCTCGCTATTCTGCCTGTCACCCGTCCTCAGCACGACGCGACAAAGTGGAAGCCATTCCATATTCGACTCTGATTGTCTTGCGAGTCATTACATTCCGCTCAACATCGGGCCCATTTCACTGCTGACACGGCTTGCTGTCACCACTGAATTGCATTGACATTCACAAAGTCTTTCTCCAGTGGGACCCAGGCCTTTTACATATGAGTGTGTGTGTTATTAATGTTGGTGTGTGTGAGAAAGGAATACTCGAAAGGTGCCTATTACTGCTCTTTAGCAGTCAGTCACTGGAGGCTGGAGAGCACTTGTGGACTTAATTGAACTATTTCAATAGATTTGCAGTGATATTGCTGGGCATGGCCATTTGGGTGACCTATTGAGCGACGTGAGACTGCAGGAATACTAACCTGTGGGCCCTTTACATGTGGATGTGAGCAACAATTAATCCATTATGCATGAACTTCCTCCTGGGATGGCAGAGAGGAACTTGGCCAGAATACCAGACGTTGCATTGCAGTGTCTTACCCCCCAGAGAAGCATTCAGAGAGAGTCCCATCACATCAAAAAGACAACTAAATCTATGTAAAGCTTGTACTGCACTGACAGATAGTGGGGCTGTTGTCGTCGTGCACTGTAATGAGTTCAACGTGGCCGGCTGATGCAAATGCTGCGATATTACTGTCATTGTGATGGGCAGCCTGAGACGTGGTTCAGTTTCATTACACTGACAGCACTTGAAGAGTTTGACTTCCTAATGTGCTGCAGACCATTTGGCAAAAGGGGTGAAACATGCTTCCTCTCAGAAAATGATTAATAGGCCCTAAAATAACACAAAATATTGCACTTTTTATAGGTTAGTAGGTCACTGAAGTCCTTGTTTGACAAATGGTTAACACTGACAGGCCATTTGTAATCTAGAACAACTGGATGGCGAACTTCTGCAATCTTTCTTTTTGCCCACTGTTTTTGACCTGTATATTAAAGGCCAATACCCTCTTGTTTTTAGCTTATCACAGATCACTTTGGTGACTATTTTCAAAACCATTAGTTTTCATTGATTTCTTTATAAAAAAAAAAAATAATTAGTCAACTGGTGAAAGTAAGTTGTGTAATCCATCACACTTCAAATCAAGTCTGCATTCATTTGTGTCAATGTCACATTAGTGTTGCATAGCAGATTGGTCTGAAAAGTCTGCATTGTGTTACTTCGTAACGATAATGTAACGTTAAAAAAAAACCATCAATATTGACTCGATGCTCAAGATGATGGATCGTACAACTCAAACACAGCACCAGTCTGCTAATTGATTTTGACATGTTTATAAATGAATAAAAACCAATGGATGCCTTGAATTCAAATGTCTAAATTATAACACTAGCCTTGATTGAAAACAATCTTTGAATAGTAATGGCAAGAAAATGTATGCGACCTCTCAACAATACTGTAAATATAGCATAGCTGCAAACCTATTTTCTGATACAGGCACACAATGAAGCACACAAGCCAGTTATAAGTCCCTTGAGAAGTTGTGTAGGTATTTAAAAAAAAAATCCACAGTAAGTTTTTGCATACCCGCAATGGCAGACAAGACATGCAAGACATAAATCCCAATCACCATGCTATTTCTGTAAAGGTACTGTTGAACACCATGGGAAATGAGCTTTCACTATTACAAAGATGACTTTTCCCTGTGCGCTCTTACGGTACTAATGCCTGAAGGTGTATCATGTTACAGAGGAGCCAAGGGGCATCATTAAAAAGTTGAGAATCATCTACGGATCACAAAGAAAATTGTCTCCAGTTCATTTCGTTCTTCACAGCACATCTGGACATGTTTAACCTATTCCACCGAGCACCGAGTGTAATCCACGGGGCGTCTAAAAATGAACTTCAAAGAGGAGGGCTTTTTTTTAAATGGGATATCCTGAAATAAAATCACACAGAACAGTATGAATCAGACCCATTTAGCACAGGGAGGAAAGCGTAGGGGTGAAAGCATAAGGTCCATGTTAGTCACTGGAAGTGGAGGGAGTTCTCGTACAGCCAGAGTTCCATAAATGTATTACAACAACCCACAGTTGAACACTGCTGTCCAAAAAAAAGAAACGGCTTTCTATTGTTCATTCAAATTCAAATTTTGAAGTGAAATCTGTATTAATAGATGATGTATATTAGGATGTTTCTTTTCCGAGGTCTTTCTTTTAATAGATTTAATGGATAGAATCAAGCTGTAACTATGCATTAGGGTTATTCACTCTCATGTTCAATGCAGTGACCTGTCTTCATATATAACGATGCTTAGAAAAAGGCCGTTTGCAGACAGTGATGCCCGAAGTAAACAATGGCAAGCGTCCCTGAATGTTGAGGGGCAAGCGACATCAGCTTGGGGTCGTGGTAGTGTTTAATTTTGCAACAATGAGAAAGGGAGTTGAACAGTTTGTATTTGTGAAGTCCAAAGATAGACATTCCATGTCAGCTACAGCACAGGGGATGCAACGTGAGGTTGACAAGGACACTGCAGTGCTGCAAGCTGTATGCTTAAGTGCTTTCTTAGGGATAAGCACTCATAAATCCTTCAATAATACACATGTGAATTGAATGCAAAAGTTCAGCTCGCACTATTTTCACTGGCATCATTGCATTTCCACATGGACAGCTTATGCACTTGTATGAGACAGATTCAGAGCAGCATTACATTCAATCAGACACCCAGTCTTGATATGCTTCAGTGAGTCTTTTTTTTGCTTCAATTGCTGGTACATTTATGTGTGCGTGTGTCAATTCAATTTGCAGACAGTCAGGCGGGCGACCATCCCAACAAGGGGCGGGAAGAAGGTTGCTAGCGTGGAGGTGTATAACGGGTTTGTAGCGCAGAACTGCAGAGAGGAATTATTGTTGGCTCTCGCCGTGTCAGCTGTGACAGTGGAGAGGCCAAAACAGCTGTTGGCTACCCACACCCACTATACTCTCTCCCTCCTCATCTCTCTTTCCATTCCCTCTGAGCTCACCCTCAACATCAAATGGAGTCTGTGGCACGGCCTCGGCTGAGCTGGTCGGTTGGCTGGAGCTGCTGCACTATGGTTTGATACTGTATGAACATCCCACAGTGAAGTTGGAAAGCCATCAGCTTAATTCTTTCATTACAGTCTCGTCATCTACCAAACGGCTCTCTCGCTCTCTGACACACAACAGTAGGCCCCCTGGTCCCCTTGCCTCTCTCTCTCTCTCTGTTTCTCAGAGATCGTGGTGCTGCAGAGGACATGCATGCTGAGGGACAGGGATGCAGGCGAAACCTGCTGTGGCAAATGTCGCCCTGGAGCTTTCTCTGGTCTGAACTAAAAAGGGCTTGGAGAGTGAATGATTCTGTGACTCCACATGCCCATTGAGGTGGCCATGCACCAGCTTTCAGGGGGATTAGTCACCTGTGTAATCCTATACCTGGATGCAGGCTGTATGTCTGCTGCAGCAGCAGCTACACGGCAAAATCATTCGAGGCCAACTTTTCAGAAGTTGTACTTTCTGCGCTGAAGATGTCAATGTTCTGTCGCTATGCGGTTCACATTGTTCCAGGTTTTCTTGCTGAAGGGAAGGGAGGTCACTTCAGTACACTGTCAGAGACACAATGTTTCTCTGAGGGAGGCGCCAGGGCACTTGGCCAGTCAGGCACCTGCTGGGAAGATGAGAAGACACCTGGGGTTCGTTTCTGGTGTGTGTGTGTGTGTGTGTGTGTGTGTGTGTCTTATTGTGCAAGGCTGTGTGCACATGAGACATCTGACAGAGAAGCCTTCGGATGGAAATATCTATTTGATTTGATTGAAACACAGAAAAGTTATACCGCTATAAATTTGTCCTTTTTTGGCTCAGAATCCCTCCTTGGAATTGCGCTGTAGACTTAAAATATTTCTGTTTTTGATTTAAAAATGTAGAAGTTTGATATATGAGACAGTGGAAAAAAATCCAAAATACAGAAAGTAGCTTTTATGTGTATGGGATAAATATAGGTAAATAAGCTGACTAGCTTATACATGTTATTATATGATGCTATAAATAATACATCTCATTTTGATATTAGGATATTAACCATTGCAAAGTGGATGGTAAGGAAATACAAAAATTAGGGGCACATGTTTCTGTCATCTGAGGACAAAGCACCATAACATTATGAACATATTCCGTAGCTATTATTGCCCCGCCTTCTGTCATTTTGAATAGATAAATAATAAACCCACTGTTTGCAAGAAACAGCTTGTGAATATTAATGAATGTGCACATTATCTGAGCCATCAAAGTTAGACTCATCACAATTTTAAATTATTCATCATCACTGTTTCAAAGCTGTATTTTTTGTCCCTGCCACTGTCAGTTCGGGAGGACCTCTTGTTTGTGGAGAGCTGCTTGCATGATCTCCTTTACATCCCAAACAAAATCACTCGCAAATGTATGCCAAGACTCTATCTTTTATTAACCTCATTGTTATTGATGAACGTTTCTCCTACTACGGAAGGTGCGCGCAAGTCTTTTGTCTCAATGCCTGAATAGTAACCAGATAGGACACTCTGTAGCTCTCCGGAGTATTGACTGAGATATGAGTCATTTCCTCAGTTAAGAAAGTTGCACCAAGTGCATCACTCTGAGAAATATTGGCCAGTTAGAACTGACTTCCTACTCTGACACACATGATAAATACTGGTCCTAAACTAAGTAGAGACATAATTCTCACTCTGGGCTGCAAGCTGAGAAGTTATCATCCATGGTGCTTGTGTATCTCATATTAAGACACGTGGACAGAGGGAATAAAAAAAGCAGGTAGACTGTGTAAATGTCTTGTTCTTACTCATTATTATTCTTCGCTGAGGGAGACCAAGTCTTCGAGAGTCTTGATCGGTGAATCTTGCTGTCAACTCTTCTGCCACTGCTAGGTATGATCGATGTCGAGGTGTTAACTTAGCAACCGAAAAGGCAGGTGCTGTGAGGCAGACATGGGCTGGACAAAGGAAGACATGTTCAGGGGACATTGCGCTGCTAAAACGAGATCGCTCTACTTTTCTCTGCAAGTCTCAAAAATGTGTCAGAGTAATGGAGTCGCTCTACCCTTTCATTAATTAAATTTCAACACCTACATAATTAAGCAGCTACTTTAATGAAATTGCTCACGCTCGGAGCTGTGAAGAGAGACGGCATCTATGCCGTGATAATGAGGGAGAAAAATGTTAATCTATCGGCAGAATCTCAACAAGGTGTTCAAATAGGAGATTTCATTTTCACTTCGAGAGAACATGAAAGGTTCCGACAGTTTTTGCAAAGTAATCCCATTATGGAACACATGTCTGCTTCAGCCCAGGCTGACTGATCGAACTAGTATCACAAATGTACTTTTCAGAGAAATTTAATCAAAAATCATGTGAACCTAATTTATTTTAGCAGGGAGAATGATCCTTCTTTCTGCATTGCTCGTACAGTGACTCTGGTATGAATTGGAACTACTTCAGGGGGGAAAGTGTCTGCATTAGCACTGTGATATTTTAAAACATTCTGCAAAGGACTTCAGTCTGTGCAATATATGCACTTCATCTGAGCTAAATTAGGTACACAGGTTATACCGGTATATTTCCTGTTCCATCAGCATTCATGTCCCATAGCAGCTGGTGCAGGTGTTGCATTTCTTAATACATGGTGAGAAGAAATCACACATCTCTAGTCATTACAATGCTATGTACCATCACATCACACCAACAGCTACCAGGATTTACTCTCTCCTATACATTTTTATATGCTTGTGCATGCAGATGTTCAGAAAATCCCTGAGGCTCTCTTATTATCGCTGACTAGAATATACTTGAGCTCTGTCATTACTTACAGTTTAATGTACGATACACTAGTTGGGGGAGCATAGGATGGCAAGGATGAAGACGGAGCAAAAAGGGGAGGAAAATGTATAACCTTGCATATTTTCCTCCTTTCCCCATTTCCGTCTGAGCCCTGCCTGCCTGCCTGCTGTCCTCACTGTCACACACGTCCCTAATCCAAGGAGGGGATTGTCAAGAGTCCTATGCATAATGAAGGTGGTTATTTCTCCTCGCATAAATAGGCTGGCTGATGTGAATTGTAGTGTTGCAGTTAGTTCACCTTACGCGGCAACACAAATAAAGCGCTGTTGGATATTAAACATGAGCAGGGATGGAGGAATGTAGGAAGTCGTACATGTTGCAGTGTGAGAGGATTATAGGGTTAGGCCGAGTGCCCATTCAGCACATTGCTGCGAGTTATACTCAGGAGACAACTACAGCACGATTGATGATGCCTTTGAACAATGGGTTCCAATGCATTCCCATGTTCAGAGTTGAATAAGCCCACTGCATTATGGCACTGATAGCAGCCTTCCCATGTATATCCTCACCCCTAATTAAAGTGGAGTGACCGGGTGAAGGGGTCGCGTGGCAAGGGGTGTGGATCTCCACCTCCGGAGCCTGCACTCTTAACAGAAAGACATTTGGGAGTCAGGGCGTAATGAAAGGGAGGTCAAACGGTGGAGACAGGGTTCCTCTGAGAAAGGTTCCACACAGCAGAGTGGGCAAGAGAAATCTCAGGGGGCGGGCAAAACTGAGATATGAATCCGCTCAGAAAATGAGAGACAACCTATGACCCGAGCTACACTACAATTCCATTTCAGTGGTGGAGAGAGAGACGATCTGAAACAGCACCGAGGACTCGGCGCAATTTCAAAAAGGTCCACAAAGTGTGGGGCTACCACTGACGGCATCGTAGGAGCAGACGCCAAAAACCACTGCGAGCACAAGCACTTTAAAATGACACACAATGACTTTCAAAAGGTAAAATGACATTTACAAGGGGACTTTTGAGAAAGTCAGTTTTGCATGTGTAGCACTTAAAACATGCAAGAGGGATGAGGGATACGGATTGGAACACGGAACAGAATACGGAATGGAACACGGAACAGCACATGGAACAGAATAAGGAATTCGGAACATGAAACAGAACACGGAACAGAATACGGAATTCGGAACACGGAACGGAACACAACACGGAACACGGAACGGAACAGTTTACTTAAACAAAAAAATATATACTTTCAATCTCACGTTCAGTATACTTTTCCTCGGGCATGAACTTGTGGTTTTACTTCACAGTTGTCATATATGTACTTCCTCGTGAAATGAGATGTCCTCTCCAGTCTGGCATCACCTAAAGCAACGTCATACTGATTACGGCTGCACAGCTGGGATACATGTCAGTGGGCTTGTAAATGCCTTAGAGTTTATGTTGGCACACAGATAATGTGGTGTAGCTATTGGGGTTATTTAGGATGTCCTTCCACGTAGGATGACAAAACTGAGTAAATGATTACCCTCTGTATAATGTCATATGTATATATATATATATATAGTCAAGGGGGGTTTTAAGGTCACATTTAAAAAGAGTGAGTGAAGGCTAAATGCATTTAACCTTGAGTGATTTGTAGCAACGGTAAAACATTTCCTTTGCAGCCATTTGCATCTGCATTCATTTCTGTAATTATTGTACTCTGTAAAATAATAATTAATAATCCAGAGTATGACGAGTATAGTTTGTAATGTGCAGAAATCATTTAGCTACCGTTTGTGGGGGAAAAAAACAAAACAGAAAAATAAATAAGCTTTGAACGCAGCGGGTGATTGATTGCTTGGCTGTTACTGAATATAAATGACGCAGATAGGGCAAAATAAGATTTCATTGCAGAAAACAGACAAACCTGGCCCTAAGGAGAACGTTTACTCCCTGCCCTCCCCTGTTCTGCCTTAAAATGAGCCAAGAAAAGGAAAAGAGCATTCGGATAGAAATGCTAGAAAGTTATGGTTATTGTGTTTGTCCATTTTATAATTCAGGCCGATATTTAGCAAACATTCATTCGTTTTACTTGATGATGAATGGGAAAAAAGGCGATGTTGACATTTGTCCTGTCTGTGCCAGCAGACTGACGCATATCTAGTGTTGTGGTGACGGTTTCAATGCAAGATCATACTCATTAGATCGGGAAGACTGACCTGTGCACCGGCTCACTCAGGAGAGTTTCAGGACCTTGGACAGCGCACATTCTCTAGCGTTGTATCAAAGGTCTGCTGTTGCAGTCTCTACGGAAGGCCAGGCATAATAATCAACTTGATTCCTTTATCAGATGGCTTCTTTTCCCGAAGGCTGCTTGGTACCAGTTTATTGTCAAAGTCTCAGTATGATGGGTACAAACTGTGCCAAGGCTCACTGTTTGTGAATGAAACAGTGGCGCTGATCAACCATGAATTTAAAAATATCCAGTCATAATAACTTAATTGCCCTGTGAGGCAGCTTCAAGCTGTCCTGAATGACTCTGACTGCTGTGCTAACATGCTGATACTGCTTTTGTCAAAAGCTATTCACAGACTTGAAAGCTAGATAGGCTTTACGAAACATAAACATACATTCAAGCCCTACTGTACGGGGGCAAACGGGGGTGAAAACGGGACTGTGATGCTGAGAGGCAACATGAAGCAAAATGACAAAAATGTGACACAGTCAGGAGGACTAGCAGAAAGAGCAAACAATCCGGTTGTCCAGTGAGAGGGACAAAAACAAGGAACGTTGATAGGAGGGAAAAAGCAAATGTATTAGTATGCAGCAGTTGAGGGGGGCCCTTTGAGCCTCTCTCTTGAGGACTCCCTTCCCTCGAGGATCCCTGTGCCACAACATCCTAGTGAGCTCCATACGTGCATACATATAGTATGAACCTTTGTGCATGTTGCAATCAACTATGCATGAGTTTGACTATTAATAATCCAAAGTGACATTAGTTGAACAAGTAAGAGAAGGTAAGGAAGGAAGAGTTGGACATTTGTGGAAACATGCTTGTTCTATTGCTTGTGGACTAAGCAGTGAAAATCTATAACACACTCATGCGATCAATATAAAGCTACAGCTAGCAGCTGGTGAGCTTAGTTTAGCTTAAAGAAACACCTAGCCTGGCTCTGTCCAAAGGTAAGAACATTTCCCTGCCAGCACCTCTAAAGCTCACTGATTAACATGTTATATCTTGTTTAATCTGTACTGGTAGGAGGATTTGCTGACCTTCGAACAGAGCAAGGCTAACTGCTTCCCCATGTTTTGAGGCTTTTTCAATAAGCTAACCAGCTTTTGGCTTATTTTTAACAAACGTAAATAAGAGTGGAATCGGTCTCCTCATATACTTCCCAAAATGTTGAACTATTGCTTCCCCTTTTAGACTAACATTGCAGACTAAATCGGGAAATATGCTACAATATTATAACAACAAATAGAGGGACAAATCCCTACGCATCAGTATTAGGATCATTCAAACAGGCATCATTTATCCGCGGTAAGTTGGACAAATGCGTGAGGAAAAAGTCGTGGTTACCATGATACGGACTATGTAACACACTCCATCAGCTGTCTGCTAGAGTTGTGTTGTTGTTTTGATGAACGGTAGGAAACGAGTTCAATGGAGTAGTAAACCTGTGAGGTTTGGGCCTGAATAAAAAGCAAACGAAGAAATGGCTGTGGGAAATTAGGCAACTAGTTTAATAATAATAATAATAAATTGAATATCATTATGTTGTTATGTTATGTTTCTGCCTAACCTCGGGGTTCTCGATCTAAAGATCTTATAGCCCTCCGAAAGAGACCGCTGATGTCTGAGCAGAAAGTTTGACAGTAAGTCATACTGTGTTCCATCCCAAAGCCACCCCTGGGTGCCTTCCGAAGTGGCGGATCTTTTCATGTGATTGTCACCTGTGTTGATAATGTTTAGTGGCTTTTGTTTTCGGTCGACTGCTGAGAGAGCACACACACGCCTCCTCCAGACGCCTTATGATTTGCTGAGGTACCATGACAACCTGGGACAGGAAGGGAAGAATTGTTGTTTTTGTGTGTGTGTGTGTGTGTGTGTGTTTTCAGGGATTTGGCTGAGGCACACTGGGAGGTGAGGGAAGGTTTTTGCTGGATAATTAGCATTTGGGTTTGAGATTTAATTAGGGCCTTGGAAGTGTGAGCTCTTCAGAAGACAACGCTAACAAAGTTTTCTGATTGACAAACAGAGGGAAGTTTTTGTTTTCCTTAAATCCTGCTTTTCATTCTGTTATTAATGCACTGATCATGATCCCACTGCAAATGTGGTTTTCCTTGTTTTGTGGCAATGTATACATTCACCTGCATTTCTAAAACTCATGTAGTTCAGCTATTTTGAGTACAAGCTTCAGAGCCTTCCAGTTAAGGGAGAGGTTTTTGATCATTTGTGCACATTAACAATCTTTTCCTCAAAGAATTTAATACAAATTTTGAGGGCGTGATCTCATCATTTGACGTACACTGCTAGCCTGACGTTACACTCTCCTTAACTGACCAGAAGCAACTCCTAATTTCTATATATTTTTGATTTATTTATAGGCTAATTGTTACATTTGGGGGACAAATTCAGTCATTTGAAGCTACAAATGAATAATTAAAGGATACAAATTGCTAATTCATGCAGACAAATGATCAAAACATTGACTCTTGATAAATGCAAAGCTTTGTAGTAAGCCAACTGCAGCGAGGAAGAAAACTAAACCAAATCAGAATCCCTGATTCAAATGCTGTTACCAAAAGGGAAATGGACAATAGGGATGCAATAAAAAAAAAAAAACTGATGATATCACTGCTCAGGGCAAGAGAAGCTCATAAAGAGCGTAGTGACTTAAAATGTGGGCCACTGTGTTTTTTCTTCTGAAGTAATGAGAGCTGTAATATAGCTGATGAAATAAGGACCCTGTGGGTTGGAATTCAGAAAGAGAAGGCATAAAAGCCTTTGATTATAATGCCACCGGCGTTTCTCATAATGCAATAACCTAAAACGCCTCTGAAATCAGGTAGATTTTATATTCAGGCTATCATTTCTGCAAGAAGGGTCACAAACTGAAACGGTACCATGAGAATACTGTTCAAAATTAAAAACCACTGTGGGATTTGTCTTGTTTGTATAAGCCAAAGCATAGCTGCATACATTGATTCTATTTTCTTGTCATAATAACCTATTGAGAAAAGCCACTCACGGGCTGTAGCGGTGGGGGAAGGCAGAGAGGATTGTCTTCTATCCCACACAGAGCGGGCCCAGCCGCTACACTGAATTAGACTTGGAATGAGATGTTTTGTTGGTGTTATTATGCTCACATTACGCGGATTGCTAGATCCTCCCCACTGGGCCCTGTGGGCTTAGAGCCTGAGAGAGAGAGGAGGGAAGGAGAGTGAGAGAAACAGAGGAGGGAGAAAGGAGAAGGAGGCAAGAGAACCTGCCAAAAAACAGCTGCCTGGCAAAGCGACAAGACCTTGAGGTTTATTCAAGGAGGGGGGGGGGGGGGGATGTAGGATTGGGTGTGGAGATGGAATAAAATTGGAGTAATCAGGTTTTAATGTGCTGGGGCTTGCAAACATCTCTGGCCCTATTACATTGAAGGAAATATAAAAACAAAATGTCAAGCTTCTCACTACTTCTCCCAAAAACATTAGGATGATTAAGCCTCTTCAGTGGTGGGGAAAAAAACACAATGGCACTTGAAATAATCTGTGTCAGTTGAGCCATGGTCTTGGAATATTAATTGCAGCTTGAGCAGGCAGGGCTTCAGTTTTGTAGGCACACAGCTGTGACGCTTTCTATTATTTCTTTTCCTCATTTCTGTGCTTGACTGTTTGCTGTCCCTGCCTGAATAATTCAGGTCTGTTTACCACTGCATTTTTTTATTAATAAAAAAGCCTTTTTTTTATATAGTGTTAATATGCATATATGCAAATATTCACCAGAGAGGATGCTGATATCATTTAATTAATCTGTTTACTAGCCAACCCTAACCCAATGATTGTCTACCTGCCTACGGTAAGGGTTCGGGTTAGTGAACACAAGTCCATGTGTGCATGTTGGGAGAGACAGAGAACACTGAGGTGGTGTCTTAAATAATATACTTGATTCAATACAGCATCTCTCATGTCGATATTCAATATTTAATGAGTGCAGGCTTCAAATAATGACTGTCATGCAGCACAGAAACAGCTACTGGGATTTGATCTCAGCAGGGACAACCGCATTTAGTAATATTCCTTCCACCCAGTGGCTTTGCAGGAAATGTTCCCCTGCCTATAGGTGAGACTGGTTATGAGTCCGATTACTCCTGAGCGATCACGTCGACAGCAGTAGGCCGTGCATTTATGATAGGGTGTTCCTTAGAAAAAAGGCCAGACAATTATTTTTTCATGATTGTACCGCCATGGTGGTTGTGAATGATAATTGTCATCCAAGGTGAAAAAGGTAGTTTTTCTTTTTGAGATATGGAAACGACTGGCTTTCAATGAATAGTCACTTCAACCTGAAAATGTTGCACTTGTGACATACATACACAAAAAGCCACCCTCTCTCCTTAGAGCTTTAGCACTTGACGACACATATCCGTTTGTGATAGTTATAAAAGGCCAGTGGAAGCTAAAGTGTGGCTGTGGGTATCGACGCTAACAGCTGACAAATGCGTTAGGGGGAGGGGAGGCGGCACTGGCTGGCATTGAGTCTGTTAATTGGAAGCCGTGCCGGCGTGCTCGTAACTTACCTGAGATTCCCATCGACAGAGGGATCCTTCAGCAGGGCAGGCGTCCAGGTGCCCCGATCGAAGACTGCCATCTTTTACACTGCAGGAGGGCAGGGCCCATCGTGGCCAAGACCGTGAGAGCGAGATTATGGCTATTTGCACGCCAGAGGGCAATAGGAGGAGGAGGGGGGGGGGGGGGGGGTTGAGAGAGATGGAGACCAGGGAGAATAGGCCCCTCCTGGAAAAATCAATGCTCATGTCTAGTGAGTGCTGCCCCACACACGCTGATACACACCCTCGTGCACATACTTACACACAAATGCAAAGGACACATTAGCCTCTGTATATGTGCTTTTTAACAGTTATATAGCAGCAAACAACTATTTGTAATGTGAAGAAATAGATACATGAACTAATGTCTACCTGAGCAAAGAATAAAGTCGCTTTCCTAAGACACTAAGAGAGTAATGTCCCACGCTGAAGCTGAAAGCTATATACCTTCCAGATATGCCTCCACTGAAGAATAAAGGTTCTTCGGCTAAAAAGGCTAATGCGTATTTTATTTGATGTTTTATGTTGCTTGCGTTTCCAGGACAGCTAGCCAGCTAATAATTACATTACATGGATTTGGGTCACTCAGCAGACGAAAGAAATAGCTCCTGACCAAGCTCAAATACGATATGCTTGGTCAGTGGCCGTACGCTTCAAACTATGACACTATGGGTACCCCTCTAAGGTTTTGGACGTGTCAGGGACAGTGTGTCAAATTCCACTTGTTACATGGATAGTGTCTTTTCAAAATAAACGTCTGTCTTCACAGGAAGTTAGGTTTAGGCAACAAAACCACTAAGTTAGGTTTAGAAAAAGAGAGTGGGTGATGTTAACTTGACCGACTAACGACTCACGTGACTAGCGAGTGACAAACAAGTCACGTGACTAACTACTCGCGTGAAAACATGTCACGATTTACTTTTAGTTTTGCACGGGCCACAAACAGCGCTCTCCCGCCTGCTTGCCTGTGTGCACTTACCTGGTCACTTGACACTGTTCCCAAAAGGCTAACTTTGTTCCGTTGCTTATCTGTGTGTTCAGGTGTCGCTTTCTCTGCCTTTTTTAAAAACCTTGCTGAGAACACGGGGGGAGGGGGAGGAAGAAACGGGAAGGTGTGATGCAGATTCACACACACACACACACACACACACACACACCTAGATCATTTTGTCTTTCTCATACAAGCACAAGCACGTAGAGCCAGTCTAGGAGCGTTATTGCAGCAGCAGTGTAAATGACTGACATCCAATTAAAACACTGTTAAGGAAGCTGTAGTGATTACTGTCTCTGGAGCTCATCGATTGCTGATGGGCGCAGCTGTCTCATTACGCTGCTAACTACCTGGGCCTATTTTTATTTATCTATTTCTGTATTTATCACTCCCCCCTACACTCACCATAGCTAATGATGTGGCATTGACCTTTTTGAACAACATCCTCACACTTTTGACTTATATCCCTCCGACTCTGCTCTCGCTATACGGTGGCGGCATGGGGGACAGAAGGTACAGGGGAGCTTAAGTGGTAGGGGGAAATATGCTCAACTCCTTAGGTGGCACTGAGGTACAGTGAGATGCTGTGTTGACAAATTCAGAAGAGATAGATTGGATAGCTGATGTATGCATGTACCGCTTTCTCAGCAAACTCTCTCCGCGGGAAGGAAAGCAGAGCGGAGTGACGTCAGGAGAGAGAGAGAGACGAGAGAAAAGAACTTATTTAGCACTTTGTCCCGTACGGACAAAAATACAGATGGGGAGAATAGAAAACCTGACTACCTTCAAGCATTCATAGATTTAATTAGAAGCTCATGAAAAAAAAAGGAAGAACTTGCAGAGCTATTGCCAGCAGGTGGTATACAAAATCTGCAGAGCTACAAAGAAAGTCTTTAATCTTTAGGAGTCTCAAAAACTCGACCATAACATCATCATTAATGTTGAAGTAGTACAGGTACGTGCAGTCCGACTGTAAAATTAACTAGGTATGGTGAATAATAAAATTGTGTTTTGAAGGAGTGCATGTGTGTGTGTGTGTGTGTGTGTGTGTGTGTTTCGCTCTATGATCTCTCCCTCTTCCTCACTACGTCTCTTTGAAAACCACTGGCCCAGTTTCTGTGTTTTGCCCAGTGACTAGGAGGAATCGGCTGTTTCTTTGCGCTGCTCGTTCTACCTCAGCACAAGAAGCTGTCTGGACACAAGCCCTTTGTACTGGTAATGAAGCCCGTACAGTATTCGCACACTGGAACACCTGTACACTGTGAAGGTGCGACTGAGATGGTAGCAACACCTACAGTATAGGACTCTTATAGGATTCTTGCAGGTGCGGATCAGGCAAAGGCACAGATGCAGGTGCCATTATATAACAAAGCAAGCTAAGACGCAGCATTAATTTCAGCTGATAAATTAACCCAAATACATGCAGGCACCGCATTAAAGTGATTGCAATGCATTGTATTCCTCGCTGTTTAGGTTGTGTAGTTGCAGCCTGTGGAGGGTTCTCACTGACTTATTGCTCAAAATGATACATCATTGGCCCCTGTGGACATATACCTTTACTCTGCAGATTATTTTCTCGATAATTGCATTAATACTTTCATTTTAAAGACAAAATGTCAGAAAATAGAGAAAAATGCAAATGCTTTTAGTCCCAGGGGACATCTTCGGATTGCTTGTTTTGTCCAACCGTCCAACACAAGACAGCCAGAAAGCAGCAAATCCCCACGACTGAGAAGCTGGAACTATAGGGACTGTTTTGCGTTTTCATCAAAATAGCTGCCAATTAATTGTCTGCCGATGCACTAATTAATTTAGATATCATTTCAGCTCTACCTTAACTGTGCATAGTATATGTAGAGCCGGCCTGGACTGTCAGGAAACTGACTGCAGCTTTAAAAGGCAATGACAGGAGCTGAAGCAACCTCACCTGCTGAGAGTGTATAACTCATACTTACAATATATATCCATTAGTTCCAAAACCTACAGTGCATACTACATTTAGTTTTCATCTGATCATATTTACATTAAAGTAAATGTCATTCATGAGCCTTTAAAGCTAATTGAAATATCTTTATTTCCAGAACTTTTATTCCAAACAAATCAATTCCAGTGAGCATGTGCAAACACATATGGAAGCACACAAATGGCTCCTCTCACACCCAGTTCTTCTCTGCTGGCACAGCTCTGTTAGACAAACACAGGCTCACAGCTGAGGTGGCAAACACAAAGCCTGCTGGATGCAACAGTGGAGAGCTGAAGGCTTTTTTTTTTAGAGTGATTGTTCTTTACCAAGTTCCGTACTGTTTTTGATATTGGAAATGTATGATCTGTGGCACAGTGCTGGGTGTAATGTACAAAACGCAAAGAAAATGTGAAAATATGTGATTAGTTTGTATCATGACAAATGGCTGAAACAGTGTGTGTGTGTGTGGGGGGCGGGGGGGGGGGGGGGGGGTGCATGCATTTGCCGCACAGCAGTCACAGTGGGATGATGAGGATGTGTTGCACCTTGTCAACCTGCTGCTGATCAAAGGGCAGAGTACCTGTCAATCACGAGACCAGACTAACAGCACTAAAGTGCTATCACAGATCAAAAACCTAAGAATATTGCTATTGCAATATCATTTTCAAGCGTCGGAAATCATGGCCGCAGTTTCCAAAGTTCTTGTTGTGACAACTTGCCTCTAATCGATTTCTACTGAGACCTCTGCATTCATTCCTTGTTTTTGGGGGTCATGAAACATGACCAGTCCATGAAGGATCAAGTCATATTGCAATTCAAGTAAAGAAAATCAAAAAAGTAAAGACAAAACTGAAGATACAAGAACACAGCAGCACCAATAATGTAGTTGCTTCTTAGAAGTGTCTAAATAATTCATACCCGCAGAACAAATATCCCTTCCTGTTTCTTGTCTCGTCTTCGTCTCCGTCTCGTCTCCACCTCACGTGTCTTCCATCTTAATTTTCTCTACATCCATCCACCCTCCTTCACGTCTATCTGCGCAAGCACAGGCACTAGGTGGCTGATTTGGACACAACTGCTATTGGTTAGATTCACAAGCACATGGTGATTGTGAGGCAGCACGAAGCTCACACAATTACACAACCCCTCATTTCAGCATTTGCACACGTCACTCTCAGAACTCCGACTTGGCATTCTCGGCATGACCGAATGAATATTTCATCAATTCATTGGCAGCGAGTGAGATGAGGGAATGAAAGCGCTTTAGCCGTTGTCATAAGCTTGTTGCAGAGAATGGACAGGGAGAAAACAAAGAACGCATATGTAATTAGAGGGAGGGTTTGCCAAAAAACGGCTTTGTGGGGGAGAATGCAGCAGCGGGCTGAGGCATTAACACAGATATTGTCATTGGCAGGCTCATATCGATCTGTAAGCTGGCACTGTGTAACTGAACCGGCAGTGGAATCTAGTGACGTGCTTTCTCTCTGTCGGAAGGTGTGACTATGGACTATTTGTCTTGGTTCGGCAGAACACAGACTCACTCGTTCTGTTAGAAGTTTCTCAAAGCGAAGTCAAGCTTGTAATAATGGGGATGAATACATTCATACACTGTGTCGCTTCAAGTACGATGCTTAGTCAATAGAAGTGTGTTTTTGACAATTAGTTATACAGACAACAAAAGTGTAATGATAAGCACTGACAAATCATGCAAAAAAAGAATGGAAAATATTTCGTCATTTCACTTTGCTCATTCATACTTTTGGCTAAAACTTTGCCTTGCTCTTCTTTTTCTGTGCCTCATTATCATACCATCATTATAAGCCTAATTATCTTTTGAATGTCTATTAAATTAATAGATGGTCACAAAACGTCAAGCTTCGCTTGGCAAGCACAAAAGAATGGAACTCATTATAAAGGCTGCCAAGAAACGGTACAGTGAATCGCATCAGTTACTGGTGATGTGCTGAAGTGGCCACCATGCTGACAGCTAATCGTTAAATTACAAGTACATATCTCAAAAAGCAGGAAATTGCATTCACTCATTAGAAGTCAGCTCTATGTGCCACAAACTGTTTTTTTCCCCTTTAAATCCCAGCCCCTGGTTTTGCTGTTCGCCAACAGCAGCTGTGAAAATCTTTCCAGCCTCAGCAGCTTAGCCGTTTCTTTTCCTTCCAGCTGTTTTTTTTCTTTTTTTTCTCCACCCAACACTAGTTTTGGACCACATCTTGTGTTTTACATGATTGATAGTTTAACAACGAATCAATTGGTTATGTGATCGCAGGGTGCAAAACGTCTTGATGACAGCATTCTGCTAGTAATCATTTTGAAACAACAGAGGTGTCGTAAATAGAAATTAGGTTGGCACATAAATGATATCAAACGCAAGTCGAGTAATATTGGAGATGTTGCATAGAGTTTATGGCTTAGTGCATTGAGCTTTCCTAAAAGGCAATGGGTTTTAAGCTTGATCATTTCTAGGGTAGATAGAGTAACTGGGCTTCTCTAAGGGGACAGTTTATTCAGAAATAAGACCATACTTTGCATACTTTCTTTAAAAGACTCACTCTCACATACAAAAAAAAACCCACAGCTATACTTTGACCATTACTGAAAAGGGTCCAGAAGGAAAACGGCTCAATGAATGCATTGTGAAAAAGAAAAATGTAATTAATCTTCAGATTTGGCAATTAACTAAATCTGTGGTCACACACAGTGTGGTAAAGGTAAAGCGGTGAAAGCACATGAGGTTTTCTTCTTGCTTGTTAAAATGCTCTCCCTATACACTGCCATCCACCTGGAGGGATTCAAAGTGAGGACACAGCAGCGCCAAATAAAGGTATTTTTACAGTACAGCACAATTCCCTCTACAATTTTCACAATAGCTATCCAATTTCACCCTGCTGTTAGCCACTGATGCCCAAGGACACATGACAGATTCAGCTCATAGAATACCCCTCTTTACCCGAAACAGACAGTAGCAGGACTATTTAAAAAAAAAAAAAAAAGCCTGTTCATTTTATATCACGGGAGCATTAACGCTAATGAGGATATTAGTTTCAGAATGTCACTGGGAATAAGAGGCGACATTGATCTCTTGTCATCATGCTCATAATAGATTTTTCTCCCGACGCCCCCTGCATACATTATTGTGCTGCTTCCTCCTGAGTTCCTATGGGAGTTGCTTTCACATTTCAATCCCACTTTAAGAAAAGGCAAATGCACTTTTTCTGTACAGTCGGTGCTGATCACAATGGTTGCTGGTTGTTTGAATGTATTTCTAGTCGATTTGCAAATTTACATGCAGCGCAACCTTCAGATTATTGTTTGGATTTGCATATATCTCGCCCTCGCTGAAATGTATCTCTAGAAAAGTTGCTTTCTCTAAACAAACAGGATCAGATGAAATTGAAACTTAAATCCCTGAATAAGACAATGCAATTTTATTCTATAGGCTCAGCAAGACTTTACAGCTTGATGCACCGCCTGGACATTTCTGCACAATAGCTGATATTACTGGACTCGTACCGATAGCTGAAATCTTCCTGCGTTCATGTTCTGAATTATATTGCATTAAAAAAAAAGAACCATACATATTCATACATCCTTTTAACTTTTTAATACGACTTTAGTGTATTTGTTAATTATTTGTGGCTATGCGTGTCTTAAGTAGTGGATAGTTAAATAAAAAGATCATTAATTGATCATTTAATGCCTTTTTGTCTGAAGGCAATCAATTACAGCTCCGCCTCTGGGAATCAATTTCATCACAGCATTCTGCAACTCACAATTATGACTGCAGGATATTCAGGAATTAGGCTGAAAAGGGTCTTCACTGATTGAGCTTTAATGTTTCAAGGATGATCTCTTTGTGCGGAAACACTTGTGTCCCTTATTACCTCTCTGACACGCACTCAATGTTTTCTCTATGAATAATCGTTTTATGAACATCACTATCGGTGCAGCTATCCACTTAGCCCAGTCCTTGATTACAGAGTCTATTTGAAAGACTGCAGAGGACAGTGAGAGTTTTGGCCTTACCCAGGGGACACACTTGGCCCTTCCAGTAAAAAGAGGCCACTAATGGAAGCGGAGGCCCTCGTCTCCACTCCACATTTTTATGTAGGCAATCCAGGCATTTATGGTAATCATAAAGTCGGGCCAAATGGATGGCAGGGTCAGCTCTAAGCACTGAAAAACAGAGTGCTGCAATCTTGTTTACAGCTGCTCTGGAGCGAGTGCTGCCACCTCCCTGTGAGTTCAGCCACAGCCAGGTGTCTGTGCATGCTTGTGGGACCCCCACAAGATCTATCTGTCGCTTACTCGCTCTTTCTGAGGTCCATAAACTCTGTGTTTATCAACCTCTGGGGAGAATTTATAAAAAAATGAATCAGTGCTCAGTGGAGCAAGTAGCAAGCTTAATGTTGGATCTTTTTTTTACCCCTCTTTATGCCATGACACCACCATGTGTTTAGAGCGAAGGGGGGTTGCTTCTGAGGAAGCAGAGGTGGCGCGAGAGGGAAGAGGAAGAGTCGCTGGTTGAATCATGACTACACTTTGTCAATATGCAAGTTTAAATGTGGATGCTAGTGTTTCTCTGTGAAAATGCTCCGCCGTGATTGTGGCACAGCCTGGAGCCGAATGCTAATCTATTTTCCTCATCTTCCCTGGCTTGAAAATCATTATAGCTGGTGGCGCACACCGGGCTGCCAGAAACCACGAGAAGCTACAAGCGGTTGTCCTCGCTGTGCAACCACGGTTGAGAGGGGTAAACTATTAGCTAATTGCCGAGGTGTGAGCGTTGTTCGCCAGGCGCAGCCAGAGGTGCAGGTTTTCCAGCCTGCTATTGTTTTCAAATTGCATCTACTGAGTACAGCTGCTCAGGATGAACAGTAACTTCTCTAAATGCGACTGTCGAAAAAAGCGGGAGGAAACGAGTTCAGTGTGTGGGAGGAAATGTGCGACGCTTAACGAGTCATTTAAAAACATCATTTACAATTACGAGCATGAAAAAAAAAATCACTTTAGGTCGAGATTAGATCTAAGATTGCAGTAATGATTTTACAGTGAAGGGGGCATGAAGAGAAATTACGCTATGATACGATAATCTGATGTAATGCTGAAGAAAAACCGAGAGGGAGGACAAAGATCAGCCACAGTCCAGACTGTGAGTGGTCTGTTGTGATTGGGAGAAATTCCATTCTTCATGGCCTCCTATCCCTTCAGGCAGTTTATGGTTAAACAGTGGTGAACGGTTCATAAATGTTTGAGCTTCACAAGCCAACAAAGTAGAGCTAGGAGAGAACCCGAGAGTAAAAAAAAGCACCAGAAGGTGAGAGTCAGGAGTCTGCAGAGGACATATTAAGCTAAATGGCAATCGCTTTACAGCCAATCCCCACTCTACGTATGAAATTCAATCAGCGATGTAGACCTCGTGTAGATGAACAGGATTATGGGAGCACTGCTTCATTTTGCCATGCACAACAGACTGGCAAGGGCAATAATAACGTGGTTTGTTACAGCAGACACTTATCAGCTGAATTTAATCTCAGTCCACAGGAATTACATTCAGAGACCAATTCAAATATACCGTCAGACAATGTAATCCATATCCGTAGCCTTACAAATTCCTCGGTGCATTAATTCATCCCATACAGTCCAGAAGATTAATCGTAGGCCCGGGGCGAGATGTGATGAAGCCAGCAGAATACATTGTCCCGCTGGCCACCAGCACATAGGCAAATTTGTATGGCACTCAATACGAGCGCACAATGGTCATTGTTGAGACTGATCAAATTTCATAGGCGCTAGTGCTATGATTAGCTTGAGGAGGAAGTGTGCTCTCCGTAAGAGCGTAAGTCCTGTATGCACTTAAGGAGGAGAGGCTGAGGGATTGTGCCAGTGCCGAGGGGCAGCATAGGCAGATCTCTGTGTAGCACGGGGTGGACAGCCGAGTGGAAGATTGTAGCTCACCCGAAAGCAATCAATTACAGGATTAGCCAAGTGTAGTCTGACACCACTTGTGTGTGTCCGCAGGACATATTAAGGTTTGCACTTTTAATCCAAAATTGAAACTAGATAGAAAATTTGCTAAAACATGTGCTGTCGCTCTGATCTGTCAGATGTCCTGTTGCCCAAACTAGGCTGTTGTGATCTCTGTTAATGCAAAATTGAGTAAACCAGCAAGCTTTGTTGAAGAAGTAATGTGAGGAAGTGTTTTGGATTCATCTCATTGATGGAACCCCCCCCCCCAAAAAAAACAGCTTTACTTTGCTGTTGCCATGTCCACAAATCTGAGGTTCCCTGCTAGCATGACACTCAACGAAACTCGTGGAGGCACCACGAATGAACGGAACATTGTCAAACTCGAGCATAACATAGTTTAGAACAAGGCTATATGTGGCTTGCTTTTGTATTCATTTGAATGATTTATGTGTAAGCTTTCAATCGTTGAAACTTGATGGAGGATGTGTGTGTGTGTGTGTGTGTGTGTGTGTCTGTGTCAGCCCTAGTGCATACATGTAGTCTATGTGTGTATAGCTTCTAACTGACAAACCCAGATGCTTGTGGATTTAGTAACTGGCAGGTTCTCAATAAATCATAACAGTGTCGATACGGTAATGGCTACTTACGTAATATAAAATCACTGTATTGATGTCATATATTGTGAACGCATGTACTTTGCTTAAGATGAGATCAAAAAAAATATTCCAAAACATATATGTGATTTAACTAGATTTTCTTATTCTGCAATAGAATGCTTCATGGATCAATACAATTTTGGGGGAAAAAATAAAAATTAAGAGTTATTCTGAAGCGGACCTCTGCATCCCTGCACCGTATGTGAACTGCTCAGCGTGTGACGTACAACTTCACACCTTTGTTGCAAGTCTCCAGTAGCTTCATGCAGACGCAGAAGTCTCACAGTTTGTGTGCAAGGGGTTATTTCCACCAGCACAGCACCAGATGTAATACACCCCCACATCACACTGACTGAAAACAGTGCGCCTCAACAAGTCTCACTGAGAGTGTACATCGCAGTACTAGAGGAAGTAGAAAGGAGGTGAAATGAAAAGGGTTACTTTGTTACTTGCTAATTAGTCACATGCCTTCAAAAGTAAGAGTAAAGTTGTGTGTGTGTGTGAACATATGTTCTTCTGGGTCATGGCAGAGTTTGCGAGTGTTTAACCCTCTGCCCTTTCCAACTTAATGGACTCCCTGCAGACTTAAAAAACCCCTCTCTCTCTCTCTCTGAAGCTTTCAGAACCCTCTCTGCCTGCTCACACGCACACACACACCTTGCCATATCTACTGATGTTGTGTAGAGAATAATTTGCGATTGGATGCCACTCCTGAAGCACTGTTATTTAAACATGTCTTATCAGTGAGGTTTTTGACACATTGTATGCAATATTTAAGTAAAAAAGGGTGTCGCTGGTAAGTCGTTACTATGCTGTACATGCCTGGCCATATAGCTTACACGGCTGCAGTGATGTGTTATACTGACAGGGAAGGCAAAGATAAGACATTGCTATTAAACATGGGATGAATGACTGGACACACAATATATTGCGGTATAGAGGAAAAACTGCTGTATGTGTTCATCTGTTCCATTTTCTGAGGCCTTTTGATGTTCACTGCCAAGAGTATGTTTTGAGATGCTATGACGCACGACGCAAACTGAGGGCTCCTTCTAGTGTTTCAGCCTCTGAAATGCTATTTAAAGAGCGTGGAAATGTATACGAATACATGCTTTTTCTCAAGTCAGCCACTCCACTCTGAGATACCAAACAGAAGATGTCCCCTAAAGGAGACGTAGCAGATGAACTGTTTGTGAGGGAGTTCAAACTATCCCACATTCAGACCCCGCTAAAGTAGGAAGAGGGGGGGAAATGCATTCAAGTTGGAGGAGAAAAGAAGGAAAAAAGATCTGCTGTAAAGCCGGCGAATACAATTCATCTTGTCGCGGTCCCTGCGAGGAGCGTGTAATCGCAATGACACACTGGTGTAATCCATTTAAAACACTTTGGCTCGGGCCTAGGCTGCTTTGACTTCCTCTGCAGGCTCGTGTCATCATCTTCATTTCAGATACGTTTCACTGACTGCCCGCAATTAGCCAGGATGTGTAAGCTGCCTTGTCGTCCCACCTGCTCGGGGCTGCCAGGCGAGCATCTTGTCCTGGATGCATTACATGACTGGCAAGAGCGTGAAGGAAAAAAACACCGAAAGATAATGACCCGCTTGTCTCAGGCAGAGGTGAAGTGCAAGCCTATTCGCTTGTCCACAGACATTGTAATCTGTCTCGAGAGGTGCTCTCTCCTCTGGCGCCTCTGCGCGTCGCCTTTCCGAGGCACGGTAGACCCACCTAACCTGACTAGGCAACGAGCTTAGAGTAATGGTGTCGCCGGAGCGCTGAATCTCATTGAGAGCAAACATTATCTCACACTGAACGGACACAATGGTGTCTAGAGGGGAGGCTCGGGTGAGTTATTACACAGCGAGCTTTAATCTTACAGGAGGAAATACACTTTTGCCTTTTACTGCAGGGAGAGCAGAGAGCAACCTGGGTCCACTCTGCATGTGCTTCTCTGTGCTCGAATGAGGCTAATTGAACTAATTACGCACTCAGGGATTCCAAATTAAACATCTTGTTGGCATTAAACTGTGGATGATTTATACTCACCTATAAACTTTAGCCCACTGCTGCCCACCACGACCGTGTTTATGCATCGTTGCTTTAATTATGACTATTTGATAATGGGCGTTCTAAGAGGTCTGGAGTATTGGTTCAACATGTTCAGGGTGGCGAAGGAACGGGATGAATGATAAATACTGGCTTTACTACAGAAGAGTTTGTCATAAACAACCTGTAATGGACCTTCCAAGAGGCAGTGTCCTTCTAATTGCATGAAGGAATCTGAATTGAATGCCGTGCATGAGGAGCAGCCACAGGATTTCCTTCACACCTATTAGAACACGGAGCTAATAGTGCCATGCAGTGGTGACCATTTTTTTTATGAAAATGTCAAACTTGAATTTTCAATTATTTTGATTCCGACAATGGAACTTGTATTGTTTCTGGTACAGAATGACAGGATCGTTCAGCCCAGCCTAGTTGGAACATATCAGTGGCGAGCCTTGTAGTCAGGTAGGCCATATATATGCCAGGTCTTCACAAACAAGTGGCCTGATCTTGCTAGCAATAATGTAAACTCTTTTTCTCTCTGAGGACATCGCATTCCCCAAGTCAACAGTTCAATCTCACCTCCCTCGCCCACTTCTCTCCGAGCAGCAGATGCCATTATTTGTCTTGCCCCCCCACTTCTCTTTCTCCTTACCCGCCTTCATTCTGGGCCCACTAGATGGATCGGTTCTCCCTCAACCCATGCTTCCTCTGCGCCTCCTCAGACAGGGAGATTGATTTGTCTACAGGACGCCTCTGACCTTTGATATGATCCGATAACGGACGCATGGCCCTAACCAAATTAGACAATCAAAGGGGAGGCACATTAGGAGTGAGATGAGGTGTTTCCCTTTCCCTCACAGCATTCCTCCGCCTTTTTCCATGATGGTTAGATCCATCGTCCATCTCCTGCCTGCCCATATCAGACGCCCAGGGGAAAATAAAAGATGTGTTTTCAGATTGCACTTTGCCTAAAGGCTCTTTCGGACTAATTTAATTTTCACCTGACATGGATTTTCCCCTTACACAGTGGGTCCTAATGTTATCTATGGTGTATTTCTGTGCTACGCAGGAATACTGGGAGACGGTGCCCTGGACTAGTGCATGTCAGAAGACACTGTATACAATATGTCTTCCTCAGGGGAAGGAAATGATTGAGAAGCCGCCCTTTCCTTCATGTCAGTTCTTTGTTGTGTCTTTTCTATCATCGGGGATATTCCCTAAATCCCCTTTTAACAGCATCTGTTGACTTGACATGATCTTCTAATCTTGGTGCTGAACCAGCAGACTTTGTTTTTCATTTAAGTATCCACGCGCTTGATTTTGCCCAACTTATAAAGTTAGATGTAGCAAATTACTCCTGTCGTGAAATTTAGTGTGCAAGACACGTTTACGTCTAAAAACACACCTGGTACCAAGGCATTGTGTGCCCCATCTTCTCAGTAGCTGGTTCCCATTATAATACAGTGAACCTATGCATGAGTTGGACTGGCACTTTTGAGTGGTCCAGGATAAAAATCAAGGAGCTTGTACGATCATGAATACACTTCATTTTTGTGGGAATAACTATAGAAATGAACGTGGAAATTCAAAATGGGTTAAGTAGACCTTACTCTATTTATAAACCGTAATAATTAATGTCAGATAATTAAGATCCTCAAGAAGCTGCAGTGGAGCTTTGACGTGAATGACGTCGTTAGAAAACACTGCGTCATGATGTGAAAACAAAAAGTACCGATGATAACGCACGAATTGCATCGTCAAGAAAAGACAACACGTCAGCTTCTACCTGTTTTGACATTTTAAGAACCACTGGGGTGTCGGGGTTGAGTGAATTTCCATGGCAGCCTAACTTTAAAAAAAAAAAAAGAAAAGTAGGAAGCCGAGACAGAAGAAAGGATAGATTTCTGACAGATCCCAGCCTTCTTTCATTGGAACACATGAAGGGGGAAACAAAGGGTGGAAGAGGAGGATAAGGGGAAGGGGTGGCTTCAAAGTGGGGCGACGGCGCTGAGTAGCTAACAAATGGTGTGAAAACACACATCAACTTGCACGGATACACATGAGACCTGGTATCACAAGCCATGACGCGTAACCAGGCTCGTGTATGAAAACAGAAGGAGGGTGTCTGTGTATGAAGGGAGAATGAAGCAGTGGGGGTAGCATGAGGAGATGCAACCCCCCCCCCCCCCACCCCCTTTTTTTTTTGGCATGTCGGTACTCCTTGGTATCATTTGTTTGTCATCTTAAACTGGCAGAGAGCTCAGGAAGCCAGGGTCTTACATAAACCCTACCCAGTATGGCTCTGTGCTGGGGAACTGATCCCTCCCAAAACCCTCATTGTTATTCTCTCATGATGCCCAGGGATCTGCCGAGCACCCACAGCCAAACCTACAGCAGGGCTGAGTGGGAGGTGGGGGTGCTGTGTTTACATGTGTGCTGTGTCAGGGGACTGAGCTAACTGCACACACAGGACTATAGATGGAACTCAACTTTCTAAGATCGTGCTGTTAAATGCTCATTATGTTATCTGCACATGTTCATGTTTCACTTTTTGAATTCCACTGTATTTTTACACCTCTGTCATGTGAGTTTCCTCCACAGCAGATTTAGTCATAAATAGCTACTCGGATTCCTGTTCATTAATCCTTTCAGGTCCGTTATGCTGCGGACTTTATGCGATCACAACCATTTAAAAGACAGACGGTGAGACAGGTCTTTGTCAAATTGAATTTCCCCTCTGTAGAATAACTCGCCACACAAACTGCAAAGGGGAGGATTTCAAAATGTACAATTGAATGGACTTCGGCACACTTTAAGGGGTGTCCACTTTCTCCTATGTGTAGAGATTACAACCCAGCTCCGCTGCCTTACTGCCTTAGAAGCCTGTCAGGGGGTTGATTTAAATGTCCAAGGTATAGGGCTTGATCAAAAAGTGTCCTCTTCCAGCCTGATCAAAGTCGATGAGGCCTCTGGGTCCCGTGAAATCCGTGCCATGCACTCGCAACCTCAGTATTTACAGTACAGATGAAAAATGTACGAAGCATCACCAGCATTATCTGTTTCGATCCCGTCTGCCAGTTATGCAAAAATAATTTACTCACGATCGCCGGGAAATCCACGCATAGATTAAAATGTCCATTCAGTCATTTCAGAAGGAGGATTCTGAGGATCTCTACGTTTACTGTGGTGCTGCATATATTTTTGAACTGTTCTTTAGCTGGCTGTGAAACACTATTAATAAATGATATGCTGTGGATTCTAGCCTCACTGATCCCACCGCAATGGTTGGGTTATTTCATATTCAATATGAAGAATTGTTTTATAATCTTGTGGAACCAGAGATTTTTTTTTCTGTAAAGCATAATAAAGAGTTTTCTAAAACGAAATGTTTAAATCACTTTTAAAACGCTATAATACCCTCACAGTACAACGTGTTTGCTCTTTTCTTTTTCAGCTAAACAAACTCCAGTGCCCATTATGGAGGGTAAAAGAAATGCTGTTCAAAGTGACCTCCAAGTGACTACTGGAATGGCTTTAAAGGTATGAATGTAAACATAATAGTGTGAATCTAAAAGCTGCTGGGGGAAAAAACAAGAGATTGCTGTATCTGCAGGTAAAACTAAGCTCAGGCTTCATCAAAAATATTCCTGTCAGGAACATTTTTGCCAGCCTTCCTTTTTTTCCTCATTACTGACCTGAAAGCATCGCTTAAAAAAAAAAACGAGACAGGAAAGTGTCTGGAATTCTAAGCATCCCTGGCATGAAGAAAGAAAGAATGAATGTTATCTTGAGGTCAGAGGCGGCCGATCTGACTATGAATACAACAAACTGTTATTCGGGTTCACTTTCCTTTTCTGCTACTTTATTTTTTTTCCCAAACCCTTTGATTCGCTCTACCCTTTCCCATGGTGGAAGTCCCTTGGATAGCAACTGAGTAGGTCTAATTGATTTATCTTGTTCATGTCGGTTAGAGGCAGCGGCATCGAACTGTGCAGAGTACCCTGGCTCCAGCTTGCCTGCGTTGTTCCTTTCTGTTTTCTTTTTTGCCTCCATGTCACAGTAGACTTTAATGCCAACCCTCAACATACCCGTGCCCTCTTCAGTCTTCCGGGGTAGCCAGATAGCAGAGGAGTAACACGGCAAAAGCATGTTTGGAGTTTTTTTTTTTTTTTTTAATCCACACCACGGTGCAGTGCATGTGGCTGACAAAAAGGTCAGGATGTAAGATCACGTTGGCATTTGCTCTCTAGGAACAAGTCCTTATCCCCTTTATCCAAAGAACCACCAGTGAGCTGTGCTAACATGCAAGGAGGAAAGATGATACTGTGCATACATGTACAGCCTACTGCAATCCAATGGAACAGAACTGCACTTTCGTCACAAACGAATATTTATTTGAGTTTTAATTCAGCTTTATAGCCCATGTAAAGCTGCAGTTAGTGTAGCTGTATAATGCTGTACAGATGTTCATGATATTGTGTCCAGCCCAGTGTACATGGCTATTAGTTCAGACAGGGATTCTGGCTCTGGGCAGCACATTCATAACATCCTGCTCTTGTCTGCGTCTTTCGTCATTTTGTATCCATCAGTTTTGTGAGTTCCTGTCATGTCAGAGCGGGGAGAAAGCAACGCCGTTTTCTGTTTTTTCCCAAGTTCAACCTCACAATACGGACACAGGTTTTCTTGAGGCAATAACAATGCAGAAAGCCAAGCAGAGAAGGGAAACATCCACCACAGCCTTCACCGCTGAGATGAATTTCAAATACTGCATCACTGAGCCTGGGTTACAACTCCTGCTGCCGTGAGAGTGAAGTTAGGTAACAGGGAATAATAGCCTACTGTAGACTAGAGCACAGCCATATTTTTGGTGACTTTGTCATGGCTTCAAGGTACAGACAGCTAGACAAAAGCATGTGCACTAATGAAATCAACAATATCTCACTGATGCAACAACCATACATGACAATGTACAGCAAGGCTACTGCACAGCAGACCAACATCCTATTATTCATTCAAATGTCATCGGGATGTATTTAAATTTCATTTTTACCGGACAAATATTATTGCATTTGCCCTGCAGTGTGGCTTTGCATGCTGTGCAGAGTAAGAGCGTGATGGTAATTTAAACCGCGCAGTTGACAATCATGAAATATTGTGACGTTTTTATCACCAGTGGTGCAAGAAAGGCCAGGAAAGCTTTGTTGACGATATGCTCCGGATCAAATGATGTGATCGTACGGACATTTGAAGTAATGTTGCTCTGTCTCTACCTCTCTCTGTGGACAGAGCTGCCACTCCTCTCCTCTCCTGTCCTCTCCAGGCAGCTAGGTCTCTATGGCCAGTTTGTAGTTAATGTCTTTCTCTGTTTTGGATCAGTCACAGTGGTCAGATAGTTTCCCACCGTGTACTGTCTGTTTACAGCCAAATAGCATTGAATTGGGTTTTGAGATGTGTGGGAGATGTCCAATAGTTAATGCAATTTGTTTTTTCTTTAGCTATAATTAGGTTGGGCCAGATTGTGAGAGGGCTGTCCCGAGGCTGTGTGCAGTTAGAGGAGGTGAGCCTCAGGGCCAGCTGGCTGAGGGGACTCCTCTCTATGTTCTCCTCTTTGGTTTTGTAATGGTAAGAGTTAGGGTCACTTGTTTTCAGGTGGTTGTTGAACTTGATTTGTTCTCTTTTGTATCCTATTTAAAAGGACAAATTGACCTAGATCAGCTCGCCTTCCGTTGGTGATGGTGTGCCTGTAGACTCTGAGAATGCTCTTTCAAATCTCAGTGTGTAGGTTCGATTAAGTCTTCGTACCATCTCTCATAATGAGATTATTAAGAAAACAACCAAGGTACCATTCATAAAATCAAGAAAGTAGCAGAACACAATGAACCCTTATTCTGTGTGTGTGTGTGTGTGTGTTTCAGAGACTGGAATGTGTGTCGATGTCGTCAAAGTTATGTATAGTACATTAGTCGGGTTTTAAAAACCAGATAAATTATTCTCATTATTTCTCAGGTTCCACTGGCTGTCCTTTTTTTGGACATTTTGCTGGAATCATCTCACATTTAAGCATCTCTCTCTCAATATTACACTTTTTTTTAATCACTTTTAAGCAGAACTCTGTGACTTTTGAAGGACAAAATACTTCCTTCTTTCTCTTACAAGATAAAATAAAATGTTGAATTACACTCTGAGTTAGTTCAATGACTTCATTATTCCAGAGTTTAGTAATAGTTAAATAGTGCTGCTCTCATACGTTGGTTGTAGCTGATCAATCATCCCAATCAACGCCAATTGAAATAATCCTAATTGTTGTGAACCTTTAAATTGCAACATAAAAAAATGTAATTCAACTGACTAATTTTACATTTCTGTTGACCTAATAGGATATCAACTTGCGTACATTTATTTAATTTAAGCTTATTGTTGATTCACCTCTAACCCGGAGAAAGACTTGCAGTGGTGTTGATACTCAGCCACCAACATTTAATGCATAAATTGAAAACACACTGTGAAAGGTTTAAGTTCCAACTCGAAAAATACAGTTTTCATTGTTTACTTCGGTAATAAATCAAGTGAGAAGTAGGGTCATTTTCTCATAGACTACTATAGAATCAAAGTTAGTTTTCAAATCAAGGGAGTTGCCCCCTGCTGGCTATTAGAAAGAATGCAAGTTTAAGGCACGTCCGCATTGGCTTTACTTTTCAGACCCATGGGTTGCTGCCTGATCTATCTCAGTTACATAACATGAGCAATTTGCAAAGGTTCACCTTCCAACTGTATCATCTACATCATGCTTAATAGCATTGATGTCTCCAACAAAAGGCAAAAGTTGTTGTTAAAGAACTTAATGAGAGTCTGATTTATGACTGGAGCCAAGTGCCTGATAAACAAACAGCACAAGTGAGCGGGTTTCATCTCACGCAGCATTTTCTAACCAACAGCTATAAAAAATACATTGTATTTAAGGTTGTGTGTGTGTGTGTGCATAAGTGTGTTGAAGCAAATTCAATTAATCATTCATCGCTATAACCGTATACAGTATTTGCATGAAATGGCTGATGAGTTGCATGTACATCCACCAAATTCAAAATCTCCAAACACTTAATGTCTGGAAAACACACACATTGTCTTAAGATGAATACTACACACCTGATTCATTCACAGGTCACTGAACACATCTGTCGTCACGCAACGCGCATGTTTGCGCAGCTTTCCGAGGAGTGATATGTATCGCCCTACCACTCTCTTCCAATCACAATTAGCTGTCATCTTGTGCCATGCTTGGCTTCACGGGATGAGCAACGTTGGCGACTAATGCGTCAGCTAGCACAAAATGAAGCCCGCCTCATCCAAGAGCATTAAGATGTGGATAGATAAATAAAACACGCCACCCATGAGAGGAGAGGTAATGTGACAGTGGGATTTTTCTTTTTTTTTCTGCTTTAATGGTGGCAGGCGCACACATTTTATTTTGGGATGAATCAAAATGTCCTAAAGACGCCTGCGTCAGGTGTATCTAATTATCTGACAGGGCGTCCTCATTATATAACGGCCCCTGGGAGTCAGCTACTCGGCTTGCCAAGCCTTGGACCGCAATCAAGGTGTATCTCATAGTAAAAATGCAGGGAAAGCACGGCTGCTACTCTTTCATATTGGTGTTCTGCTTTCAATTGGGCAATATTTGCGCTCTTCTTATACTGTATTCCTGAGAAATCATTGTATGAATACAGTGGTTTCAACAAGGTGTGCATTGTGCGACAAACATGTATCTATACGGTAAGACCGTCTGAGAAATGTGCATTGCAAGAAGAAGAAAAAAAAGCTATAAATTAATTAGCAGCTGTTATGACAGCCCCTTGCCATCTCTGCCATGCCCCGATTATGTCACCTGGAGGAAGTTTATAAACCATAATTACAGCTTACTCCTGTTTCTCTCCGGGGAGGTGCAGCAGGCAGAGGAAAACCGGGTGTGTTGTCAACACAGCCGCACTAGAGCGACCAGTATTAAGGCGTAATTATTGGGAGGAAAAGATTTGCAGAAATGCGACTATCTAACTGGCAGCGCTGGCTGTGGCTCTCGGGGTCACTGTGGAGGAGCTTGTGCAACTGTGAGAAAGCAGACCTGTCTCTCCCGCTCACTACTTCCAGTCCCAATCCCATCCAGCGGTGATTGATGTGAGCCTGGCGAGTAGCTTTTGGGAGCATCACTCAGAAGGAAGACAGAGGGAAATTGCAGAATTTGGGTTTGTAAAATGGGAATGCTGCTGGGTGAAGGATGGCAAGGGACGTTCTTACCTGTGACTAATTCGTATAAGCTTTGCAAGAAATGTACTGCCTGACAGCAAATGATTATAATCCACTGTTGTGCTCAAAACTGTCTTTACACACAGGGATAACGAGCCAAAAGGACTGCTGTATTTCAACATGTCGGCATGTTGCATGTAATCATTGGTACACAATCGGATTTTGAATGATGTCCACAGTGTTTCTATATTCCATAGTGCCTTGCAATTTTAAGCAAGAAACTCACAAGCATAGATAGATAGATAGATAGATAGAAGCATCCCTAATAATCTCAGCAGCATCAGCAAATCTCTAACCCCAGGGTGACATTAGTGAAGCAATGCTAAATCCGGTCCAAAAAGGATACCCACATCACAAAACAACTTTAACCCACAATGATTATAATATCTAAACAAATGAAGTGTACTTTTGAGCCATGTGAGGGTGTTCTTAGTTGTTAAATCCTAAGTCCCCTCATGTCCTAGTTTCCTGTCCATTTAGTTCTTCTTGAAATGCAACTGTAGCCTATCTCTTGCACTGCCTCATGACTGGCAGACCGTAATGCTATTACCTCTCCTGAATGGCCATGCTCACTTAGCCCTCTGTCACTCTACTCATGCCAGGGAAGACACATCGCTCTGACTGTGTGAGCTGCCCTTGCCCTCATTTGCGGTTGCCTCTCCTTGGCGTGCCTTGCTTCCGACATAGTGAGGCGCACAAACTTTTCAGTTCATTATCCTGCCTTTTAGAGGGGTTTTTTCTGTTCAGGCTTCAAAGTATGACTGGAATATGGCGGGTAATTGGCTATGTATGAATCACTTGTCAGCAGTAGTCTGACAAATACGCAGATGAAGGGTTGTATAAATCATGTTGTTTGGTAACTTCCATATATAGCTGGCACCAATGGGGGAAAAAACATGGTCCTCTGCTGACACCCTTACTGCGCATGATCCGCTGTCAATCACCAGTGAAATCTGTAATGAACGCCTGTCAGATAACAGCAACGAAATGGGTAAACCGGGTGAGTCACAGCCCGCCCACCGTCGACATCACCTGAGTCAGGAACAGGCACGCACGCACGCGCGCGCACATACGTCCACAGACAAAAGCATTCAAAAATGTGTCGGCTGTCAGGACCAAACATCGAAGCAAACTTTCTCAGCACGTCCCACAACTAACGCACGGAATATCTCAGACATGGTTGCGTGCGTGCGCGCGCGTGCATCCTCTATATTTGAAAGCGGGGCAGAGCATCGTTTGGGGGCAAAGATGCCTCTGTGGTTTGTGTTATAAATGATGACGTTGAAAACAAATCTGTGAATATCTCGCCACCATCTGGAGTGTAACGGCGAGCGGCATGCCGGTGCATGTTGAGCGCTACATGAACCATAACGCAGTTTGAAGATATGCACAAATATGCGCCCCGGGAAACGACTCACATCGCGGCACGACACACAACTTGGAGTCGACGCCAGATCGACACTTAATTCCACACATCAGAAACACGAAGAGCAGCGTTCAACTGCAAATCACAATTAGAAGATGCAGGGTGAAAAAAAAGTCTATACTACTTACTATATACCCAGGCGGTAGAATGCAAAGCCCCGGTAACTGTAATTAAAATAGAAGAATGGGGGGAAAATGAACGATACGCTTGTTTAATTTTTTTCATTAAAAGTGAACTCAGTATGGTAAATAGCTGCATGCATTTCAAACCATGAAGCTTTTTGGATAGCGAAAGGTCCACTTACCGGGGCTGCCCGAATAAATTCCTTAGGAAATTCCAGAGGAGTCCCTTCTTCCTTCTCTCAAAGTCAGAAAACAGCAATGCTTTTCTTATTCCAAAAACAGGCCCGTGGTTGAACTGAAAGAGAGAAGAGACCAAAACAGCCACAACAAATTCCATTAGAACTGGGAGTCCCCCCACCACCACCACCACCACCCAAAAAGTGTTGACATAACATCTGTGAAGAGCAGCAAACAAAAAAAAGGCAACTCGTAACAAATTGGCGGAATGGACAGATGGTACCTGCTCTCTTTATCACTGTCGACAAAGACAATGAAAGCGGCAATAAAACGGGCAGAAAACAGAGAGCGCTGAGCTTTTCTTAGGAAACGCAGCCCCAGCGTGCTGTCAGATTACACCAGCGCGCTCACACACACACACATACACTCACGGCTCCTGGCAACGGCTGGAGAGGGAGAGAGAGGGAGGGAGGGAGGGGGAAGGAAGAGACCGGGATGGCAGGGATGCTGCGCTCAAAGCTGCACTACTCGGGCCAGCCGCATGATGGCCAGCTAGAGGGGCAGCTGACAGTGGGATTTTCACATTTCCCACCATGGCGAATTTAACAGCCAGAGGGCAACGTCAATGAGGTGCTGAAGGCCGACATCCTCATTATGATCTTTTAAACAATCTTAATATTAATGCTGGGGGGGGAAGAAACAGCATCTGCTATGAGTTGCTACAGTACAATTATCATTATTTATTAGGCTACTGTCTGCACCTGGCAGCTTGCACATTGATGGCTCAGAATGGCTGGCAGCTCTCTTAATGGCCGGGCACTCCAACTTTACTTGAGTACTTCCATTTGATGCTATTTTATATATTTCTACTCTGCTACAGTCAGAGGGGAAATGTACTTTTTAGTCACCTTTACGCAGCAGACTATAAAATGGTTAAAATTAGCTCAACCTCGACCAAAAACAACCGTAAAATGCATATGTAGACATTAATGTTTCAGTAACAATAATCTAACAATATTCTCTGGGGTATTTCTTCTGAATTAAGAGTACTTTAAATTATGATACTTTATGTATTTTTTTCTTATGCTGAAGTGACACTTTGCGTATTGGTATTTGTATTTAAGTAAAGGATTTGAATATGTCCTCCACCAGTGACCTCGTATAGGAACTACTGCATAGCCTACATTGACATTACTGGAGTGTTTTAGGTTTTAGTACATGACTTGGAGACGTTTTGTGGTGATTTTACTTGCCATAGCAGGGAAAGCACAGGTGTAACTAACAACACTAATGTATCAGAGAGTCCCAATGACTCATCATGACAATGGGAATTGCTTTCTGTCACTAATTACATGTGTGTGTGACGCGCTAAATGTCTGCTGTGAAAAAGGTATATTGAACCTCCAACAGGTCAGATGGAAAAATTGGTTTCCTGAAATAAAAATTTCAAGCAAAATGTTTCTGCTTGTCTGTATTAATGTAGCTGGTATGTGTTTGTATGCTAATATCTGTCAGTTGCGAGCATGAGGTTGATGCTGCGGGATGTTTTGATGCCCACATTGTGAAAATGGTGCTAATTTATGTGATTTTATACAGTCGTGCTGTGTTTTCTGTACTGCTATTTCTGTGTAGTTGCCACTGTTTCACATGGCAAAAAAAAAAAGGAAGTGTCTGGTTTTGGGAGTTCAACTGAGGTTACAATTTATGCAGTATACGGCTTTTTCACAGAGGACATTTTGACATGTCACAGTAAGGGGAACGCCTGAATTCCATTTAGCTGCTTGAGTTTCAGGATCCTGCAGCTGAGCATGCTGGCTCACTGTCACATGGGTCACTTGAATGCAATCATCGTTGATGTTATTAGTAACACCTGTGCGTTTCATATTGATTGAGTACATTTCAGGATGGGACCAGTTTCTTTCAGTGCAGTTGCAGACTGTTTTTAGGTGTTTATCACAGAATTGCCAGTTATAATAGCTGTCCTTTTTAGTTGTGTTAGCAGGCCTTTTGAACAATAGAATGAATCACCTTATTAGTTGACAGATGCATAAACAATGTTAACAAGATTTATGAGGTGATGGATTAAGCTGTAGTACTTGCAGATGGGATGGTATAGGGGAGATGAGTTGAAGATAAATTGTTGGGCAGGAAAATGCACAAATTAAAAAATGTGAGACTTATCTTAACTTATTTTCCAGCACAGAATTTTGAGGAGATTTTGAGCTGCTGATTGGGCCACTGACGGTCTTCCAGGTGTGCGTTATTTTCAAACTATTCACAGGATCGTGTGTCGGACTCCTGCTGAGAAACTCCTTGATCGAAGAAGAAATCAACGGCGATTTGGAAATGTCCTTTCATAAGCGCATAGGCTATTCATTGTGTTATACTATATAGGTTTAAAAATGCGACGAGATGTACGGCGCTGGTTTACCTCGTCAGGAGGAGAACGCTCATCAACCAAGATGACTCTCAGGTGCGTCAGTTGTCAGCTCCAGACCGGCGAGGAGACTCCATATAAGGTAAGACTGCTGAAATATTTTTGGCTGTTATGTGCATTTGGTTGAAGTTTATTATTTTGCCAGCAGGCTTTGATATAGGCGGCAGATTGGTGTCTTTGGATTGAAAATATGTGATTTCCTTTAAAGAGATATCCTTTATGTGTATGGACAACTTTTGGTGGAGACCTTTGCTCTAGACTTGTGGCACACTCTATGTCAGATGCTGTTGCTGGCTGCCTTCAGATGTTGACATTACTGATGATGCTACTGTTGCCTGTGAGCATGTTATGCTGCTGTTTTTATCCCTTCACCATGCTGCTAAATAAATTAGGAAATAATGCTTGCCCCATTCGTTGAACCGTCCTTATCATCACCATATCTCATGTATTTGAGTGAGTTCAGAGAGAGAGAGAGAGAGTCTGTGCAGCAGGGCTAACAGTTGGGCATCCATTAATGTTGCACAGAGCTCCATTTGTACCTATAACTGTTCTGGTCTGGGGTAACCCTTGAGTTCATGAGCAGCTGTCCACTGAGAGACAGTCCCTATGGGGACATGAGACACTGAACTGTCACTGGACGGAACTTCCTCACACATCCTCCATCCATCATCTTCTGTACCGCTGCCCAGAGAATGGGGCCTTGAATGGGACTTTCAGCAGATTTTGCTCAGAAGGACAGCACTTGCACTTTGCAATGCTGTTACCGTATTCCTGATGTGCAGAGGACGATTATTTCACCCCCTTTAGTTTATGTAAGTTTGTTCTGTGATTGTTCACCTGTTGTTGCAGACGTGGCCTGTGTAATCCAACACCATTGGCCAGTGGGACGTGGCACGCAATAGCTTAGTAATTGACAAGAATTGGGGAAGCATCACTCGCTAATCTTGCATGTGCCACTGTGAAAGACTTATCTATGCTAATGTGAGCTGTCCATGCCTATTTGTGATTGATTATTTCTTAGAAGAAAAAAAGACTTTGAGGACAACCTCTGTGCATAAAATACAGCAACTCTTTTGGTCTGCATGACACAAAAAGGGAACGATACACCAAACATAAGTTTTACCTCTTGATTGTTAGTGCATGAAAGAAGCTGCAGAGGTTCCACCTTGTCCAGGTGGCAAATGCCCTGTACTGACTTTGAGATGGCAGTTTGGTGACGAGGACGCTGCTAAGGTGTGCGGGGTCAGCAGCAACCTTGCCAGCTTTTCTCTGTTTTTGATTGATGGCAGTTTACGGCAGGCACTTGCCTACAACTCTTTTGTCTTACACACTGTCCTTCCTGTCAGGAAATTGGTCACCTATACATGTGTGTTGAAAGAAAGCTAAGTTTAGTTTACTGGAGAGCAATTTATGTTCAAGGAGGAGCTGGAATCCTCAAATGTGATCCCAAAGTCAAGCCGTTATTGGCTCAACTGTGTGCCCTCTTATGTCAATGTATAGCGGGGTAAAGAAGAAAGTTGAAATTATTTCAGGGAGTTGTTAAAGGTTGTAGACCTTTCTCAGGCCGCTTGCTTGCTGCGAGTTGAAACCGACAAAAGAATTAGACTGTACTTTGAAATAACATTGCATGTCTCTGTCTTGCCTCATCTTACTCACACACACCGCTTTGCCATGGAATTGTTTTGACTGGAGCGAACATTTGGTATTTTTGTACGACTTTATTCTTCATTTTAATTCTGGTCAAGGACATTCAAGTACATGTTTCCTATGTGAGAATGAGCTGCCAGACAAGGCAATTCAATGTGAATCAGCTTCATTGCTTATCTAATGTATGTCTACAAATCATTCCAAGTGTTACATAGTGCTACACCCTTTGTCCTATAAACTAACAACTGAAATGCTAAGGCTAGACTTGTCACCTGTCAGTGTCAGACCATCCATTGGCTAAGGGCGGTTGGTGTAACCTTTCTATCGATCGCCCAAGGTTGTGCTCTCTATGCAGGAGAGCTGCATTACAGAAGTGTTCTTGACCTTTTGTGGATGTGTCATGACTTGTGAACAATTCATTACCTGAGCATCCCAAGACCCCCTATAGTGTCACCTGTTAACTCTGATTTTTGCTCTTTACCAGTGCCAGTGATTGGCTATCACTGAGGGCCAAAGAGAAGGAAAAAGTACACATCACACCGTGCAGACAATATGTTTTTGAAGCTATTTTGCATCTCCTGGTTGAGATACAGAGTGCACAGCTCTCTGAGCTTTTCCAATGTCAACATAACTGCGTGCTTATATGAAATTTCCCATCACATTAGTTCATTCTGTATTGTGGATGAATACATTAACATTGGTGAACCTTTTTTATACACATTCAACAATAATATATAAGGTTATCTATTAATCTATCTATTAATTTCGGTTGCTATGGTTAAAGCTCACACATTATTTATTATTATTTGAATCACCATCAGGATCAGTGTGTCTTACAATCTGACTACATGTACAACCACAGGCAAAGTGACTCTGAAGGCATGATATTGAAATACCAGTAAAACCGAGTGAGGATTAAAGCAGTGGGATTCCACTGTGTGAGTCCTTTTTGGCTCACTATTCGATTGGGCAAAACTGCATGGCTGGAGTTCTGCCAAGTACGCAATATAAATAAAAGTTGAGTGGGTGAAGCTATGCTCAGTGCTTTGTATCTGATATTCACTTTGGATCACACAGAAGTAAGGTGATATTCATGAGTCATTGTATTATTCTGGGAGACCGGAATTATTTTGAACGTTCTCTTGCTCATACCCATTTCAAGAGGTGCAGTTCCGTGACTCTGCGGCTCTTTAGTGCCTCTTGTGATCACTGCTGGATTATAGGACAGAGCAGATTTGCATATTTTTCTTGTTCCATGCATTCGTTTGTCCATTTTCAATATGCCACACTCCAATGTACAGTGTGCTCTGATTTATTCAGAACCCTTTTGATTATATGTTGATGTATAGTAGAGAATGAGATGGAATAAGAAGGCTAGAGGGAGGAAAGGCAGAGATGGCGGCGTATACTCACCCCTGTGGCGGTATCATTAGGTCTCTTTAGATTACAGAGCTAAGCTCACGCTGGCCTTGCTTTTGGTGAGAATGATGAGAAAAGCTTGGAGATCGGTTGGCAATGTGCCATGCCACAGCAACAGTACAAATCCCTCTGTTTTTCTCTGTTTTCACAAACATGTCCATTCCAACAAAAAATTTTGCGCTGACAGCTGAGTTTGGGGGGCAAGCACCAATGTGAACTCGCCTGTCACAAACAATTATATTGGACTGAAGTTCCCCCTCAGAGGTCACATCTCCTGAGGCTGAAACTGAAAGTGATGGAGAACAGTGACAAAATCATTCAAAAGCCCAAGTCCTCAAGCTTGAACATCAGCTTCATGGTGGCCTAACCACAGCTATGCTGCCCACACTGCCATCGTACAGTAGTTACAACTTTAAACTTTAAGATGTGCACTACTGTCTTGGGGTTGAGGTCGCATGTACATGAAGGCATGCTGGCTTGGTGAATTTTAGAGTTTCAGTTAAGTGTCAGCTCCTCTTTGACTAATCGCAACCGGGAGTGGTTTAAAATATGAGAGGATGGAGGTTTCCGTTTGTTCAAATTGGACTGGTATTTTGGAGACGGTCATCTTCAAAATTCATCTTCATCTTTCGAACCCGATAGAATATCCATAGCCAACACAATAAGCGTCATGATACATCTTGGGATATTGACATCCTAAAGACATTGTCAGTTATGCTGCAAATTAAACAATGTTTTGCTGGAGGGTGGCATACATCTACACCAATTAGATAACCAGAGTCTTGGTTGCTGTCGCATATTAGTCCCTCCCTGGTTTCCCTCCGTCTCTTTGACTCATTAAGGGCTGCTCGATGCACGTTAACCCCTTTATACGAGTTTACCGGTGACAAGGGACTGACAAAGGAAAAGTGTTTTCCAGCCCAGTTATTTTTTCTCCGACATTTGCACATTTAGAAGTCACAATGTTGACCAAGCATTGTTAGCAGTGGCTTAATGAGTTGGGATTACCCATAGGCCTTGCCACAAAATGTGGCTATTTCAGTGACTATCTTACCCTGCCAGTAGCGGTGACTTCACTTCGAGATTTGCCCCCCTGGTGATACTTAACGGTGCACCTATCAGGATTTTTGGGGCGGATCACCAATCGCTGGAAGCTGTATTGTCCGATCACTGAACACTGGTTGTATTTGAAGCCATTTCTCTGCAAAGGTCAACAAGCGTGATTGTGTGTGTGTGTGTGTGTTTTTTTGTGTGTCTACTTATCTCTCTTGCTCTCTGTTTAGACACTACTGACACATATGTGGAGTAAGTAGGCAATTTAAAAACGGGATCACAAACGGCAATGATAAGCTATTTTTAATAAAAGTGTTGGGTAAACATTGGGCGATATGAAAGTGCATGAGAAAAAGTGTTTGCAAGTATGGAATGCATATTCTCATTTATCCGAATCTGATCATTATATAACATATGGTTTGTAAAAAAAATTCTGTGTGTTTAAATGCCAGATTGGCTCGCGTCTCGCAGAAAAAATAGATGAGACAGAGGGTAAAACTATCGCTGCAGATCGTGAGCTGGCTGCTCCGCATGGGCTATAGGACGAGTTCCAAAGCGAACTCGGCGGAATATAAACCAAAAAAGACAGATACCAACAGCCAAGCTCCTATCTTGGCTAAATATCTCAAAATGCAAAACTCCACGGCCGAAGTTCAGGTTCTTATGGAGGAAGAACAAGCTCAGCTGAAGTCTCACATTCCACTGTGCTCCTGCCGATTAGCTCTGCTTGTGCTGCTGCTGGTTATGTCAGTCCAGTCCAGAAGTCGCTGCAAGCCAACGTTGCCAGATTGTCCCTTCACTGACGTTTGCCTTGCTCAACCATAAAGGTCCATGGGGTGACGTGGTTGATTTGCTGACTCACAGTGATCCCCCCCCCAGACAGAGATTGAAAAAGCATGAGTGCATACTGAAGGCTGACCCAGCATGTGTAAAACCCAGGTGGCAGTCATGTGACTAACTCCACCCTCTCCAGCTTGAGGCAGCCACATTTATAGGTTACAAAATAATTATCGGAGTAGTAATTAACACCGTGTTTCTGTTCTGTGAGTCTGCCACTTTTATGATAGTGCAGTTATGCATGATGATCAAATTAAGCTTGATTTGTTAGTTGGAAGGTCATCATAAAAGTATCTCGAAATGCAGGAGACAGCCTTAGTGAAGACAAAGAGGCCTGTGCATTTACTGAGCAATGGTCTAACGCTGTATTTGGACTAACATCAGCCTACTCAATTATTTAAATGAGACAAGCACGTTAGCAAATTGGGTTCCCAGTGCAAAGTGCCCCGGCATAAAGGAACCTGGCTCAACATCTGCAGCACTGTTGGCCAGTCAAATACATGCAATCACACATTCCTGTTGGACTACTTGGTATGGCTTACTCCCGTTGAACGGGATAAAACAAACTGGAATTTCTGGATTGTATTCTGTCTTCTTAGTTCAATCTGTACATTGTAGGCTATTACATGTACATGTATTACAGACTCAACACAGCGCTGGTCTGACTTCCCGCTTACAGTACTGCACTTACATACAGTATATCGGATGCATTCCACCCATAGTGGCCTTCCCAATAGAACCCTGTCTTACTTTATTGTCTTTACATTCATCCTGTAAATCCTTTAATGAAGTAACTTGTATTATTTGTGTCTAAATTTTAGCTGCTAAAGGAAGTTCAAATACAGACTGCCATACACAGAAAGTGGAATTAAAGTGCAGTTGTAATAGTGACGAGCCAAAAATTCCCAATGATGGCAGCAATTTATGACCTATACGGATGATGGCATACATTACATAAAACTGGCATACATTCTAAGTGACTTAGACAGAACTACATAGTAACTCGATCTTATTTAACTTCTAGTTTTCCACATGATGTTCCATGAAAGTCATCGTCCATCCATTATCATCCACTTAATCTAAAAATATCTTATGAATTACAGTAAATGCTTAGGATTCAAAATTGCTTCCACTCTTTGTGTTCTGTGAATACAAAATGAGCACCTGTGACGCCCGAGCAGCATTAGAAATCCTTCTTTTTCCTACAGAAGCATGCTGTCACGTGCCAGTCATCCGTGGGTATATGCAACATGCTCTTTTTTTTTTTTTTTTTTACAAAGTTATTTTCCCTTTCATCCCGACTTTACTGAGGAAAGAAGACGGTTTTGTTTCCCCCCCCACTCAGCCAAGTGCTTAGTGTTTGAGAGAGATAAGGACATCTGCATATTGAATCTTTTCCAAACTTTTTATCCTTCCAGAAACTCCTAGATATCAGGCAGCTCACCTGTTGATAAAAAAGGAGTTTTGCAGTCATTTGCATTTTCGCCCCTCCTTATTTTTGCAGCTGTAAAGGCTGAGATGCAATTTTGAAAAGCCTTGTTCAAGCTGAACTCAATTCATACCCAAGTGAGAGCATTTAAAATAAGATCTCAATTATTGATCAATAATTAACACTGCAAGCAGACAATCATTGCAGAAAATGCTATTGAGATAAAAGCATATGACCAATGCTTTAAAAAATGCATCAGAGAAGCAGCATGGCTGGGTGAGTACAGACAGAATCAAAACCACTACTATTCACAAGACAAATTAACCAGAATGGGGTAGAAATGAATATTTAAGCTGCCTCTCTCGCAACTTTGGAGATTCTACTTTATCTGATAATCATGACATTTAACAGAAGCTTATATAACATGGTGTTTTTGCCTTTTAATAATAGCTCCCTCTCGCAACCTCATCTTTATTAAAGTGATTTTCTGCACTGGTACATAACATTTTGGCACCTTAAGTCATGATAACATTTTAGGAAAAGAGTTGTGTTTCAGCAGTTATTCATTCACCTCGCAAAAAGTCCCATTGCTGCACCAGCTGTTTCAGTGTGCTCACAATTGATTTTCACCCAGAACAAGAACTGCTGCTTTATTGGCATTATGGATTCACTGGACAAGAGCTTACAGACTTAGCTGTGTGGTCTGACACTAAGACTAAAGGAGTGTGCTTGTCGTTCTAGGCCTTTTGGTGTACCTGAAATCCAGTGATGTTTGGAGGCATTGATTCCATACATGCGGTGGGAATCAATGTGATGATGCCTAACGGTTACAGGAAAGCTACTGGATGTATTGGCACTGCTGTGAGGAATGGTAATAAATAAATATATCAAAACTCATGTTATTTGCTAGCCTGGCAACATTCAGAATCACAAATTCCAAGTCTGCATCAGTATAATTCAAAGACCAATGTGCACAATCTGGTGGTTATGTGTTTGTAAAATAATGATTTATTTGCCCCCCAATGGTTCTGAAAGGCTGTATGAATGAAAAGCAACTCTTCTCTCAGTTGCATTGTGAAACAGCTCAGTCGCTTCACGAAACCACTCATTCAACACCCTGGCTTTACCTGGTGGTATGAAAGTGCATGGCTTCATTATTATTCACACACAATCCAGTTTCATGTTTATAATCAGTCAAAATCATAGAGGAGAATGAGGTAGAGGTGATTGTATCCTGTCTGATGTCATCCTTGTCTAGATGACAGGTTTGGATGAGTGACTCTGATAGTATCCGAGTGATATTGTACTGATACATTCCCACCAAAATGTAAACTAAGAATCCTCCACTTCGGTTTCCACCAACAAATGCTCTATGTGCCCCTTTTTCCACTCTCTGTCTCACCACATTGCTGAACACTAGCGGTCTCCATGATATCGATAGAGCAGCATCTGTGCTCCCCTAACAACCCTAGGTTTGACCAGTGCTCCAATAAGCTTCACCCTTGGGTGCTCAATCCCTTAACTTGGGAGCCACTTTCTTGTGTTACAGCCATGCAGCTCCGCAAACCTTACCTGGTCTTTTTCCTTGGAAAAAGCAAGACTCTAGTAATGTCACAGTAAACGTTGTACTTTTAGTCTAAATTTATACTAAAATGAAATGATGGATGAACTAGATGAGAGATATTTCTTTTAATATTTGGTCTGTAAACACCACACAACTCTGCTATAACATCAACTCAAATGTTTCCTGCGCTTTTATGCTGAATGATAAACATGTAGCTTTTTAGCCTAAGATCTCACAAACTCCTTGAACTCCTTTTTATTATCCTACGCACAGGTTAGATAAGGTATTTAGGAGGATTGCTTGCTGTGGATAGCTAGAGGGTGTCCCATAGTGCTAGAGTTGCCTGGATTTTGTAAGATATAGTTTGTCTTTGCCATGCACTAGAGCAGACAGAGCCATAAACTAAGACGAGCTTCACCCTTCAAATGTCTTGCAGCTGCTCAGCATGACATCTCTCCTTCAATGATGGTGGGCACATCAATTCAACTGTCTCAGGATCTCTTCAGTGTAATCGCTCTCACGCCACTGACCAAAGTTCTTCTGCAGATCTCGAGTTAATGGACTTCTTCCTGCTGAACCTTTGAGAATATCTTGTCACTAACACAGTCATTAACCTAGCACTGGCATGTCCACCTGACACACGGATAAATGCCAAGATGCATCCATTCCTCTACCAGATCACCAGCTGTAAACTGACATATAGCCCTGATGTGGACACTAGAGTCAGATACTGTAGGGTTCCTATTTGTGAGCAGCACAAGGCTGTTTGTTACAACCTTGACCAAGAAGGAAAATCCCTGTGCATAAATATGATCCTTCTAGCCTCACATAAGGAACAGCAGGACCAATGCTATGACTTGAGTGTAACATCTGTATCAAGCTATCTGATGCACACTTAAAGAAACTTTAAATATACTAAGAATTTTGTGTTGTGTTTTGTTGCCTTTTTCTTTTTTTTTTCTAGGGAAATTCATTTGGTTGTACTTTTCAGTAACTTGTAATATAGCCTTAAAAACGAACGTGAATAAGTGTTCTAATAACATGTTTGATTATCATCCTGCCTGGAAAAAAGCGATATATTTTTTGCAATACAGCCCACCCCTGTTTGGAAGGCTACTAACTATAGCCAGACAATCATAATTCTACATTTTACATGAATTGATGAACCTGTAGTCGGAATCTATAGCATACTAATTCAATATGATAACATGAAGCATGAACAAAAACTAATATGTCTGCTGTCCTCCTTTTAACAATTTCCCAAAGCTTCCACTCCTCTAAATGAAGAGCTACGGAGTACACTAACTCACTAGGGTGAGAGAACGCAGCAATACAAATTCTAGATGATTAGTTTGATTAACAGGAAGATGCCAGACAAGCGAGTGCCATCAGAGCGACATATGCCACAGAGGTTGGCCACCACAGCAAGAGGCTCTCTTATTAATCGCCTGTCAGATGTGGTTCTTCGGTGTGCCCATGGCAGATGGCCTACAAGGCTTCCTGATGTGGCTCCTTGCCTCACTGTGTGGCACCTTTGAGTAACACGGAGATAATTGTGCTTGGGCATTTAAGTAGTGCATCTGGATGCACAACAACTTTAAGGTGTCCAGTTTAAACTAGCTTCTTTTCAATGTCTCATACTTTACATGTAATGAACTGTATATGGTTGTGACTTCCTTTTTATACACAGTATTTCCTGGCAATGTGTTGATGGGGAGTGACATAAAATCCTGTGAAAGACTTGTGCAATGTGCTGACGAGGCCTGTTGGAGAGAACAGATCAATTCAAAGGAAATACATAATTGAATCTGTATTTCAATAAAGATGTGCAGTTTTAAGACTAAATAATTCAAGAGCTCTTCCACAAATCTGTTAAAATATACGTATATGGATTCCAGGAATCTTTCCAGTGTCTTTCTAATAGTTGATTTTAGATGTAAACATGAGAAGTTGGGGTTGCAGTCAATCAGTGATGACTGATTGATTTAGATTTTTATCAAAATGCAGCATAAAAAAAGCACGTGAGCATTTGCAAGTTTGTCCTCCTTTCCTTAATTTCCGTATGTACAGACTTAACTGCATAGATATGGAATGTTATGATTCCAAAAATGCATGCATAATACACACATATTCACATGCGTGTATATATGCATAACCACCAGATTGTGTATGTATATATATCGCTGCATCTCTCCGCTGATTTAAAGGAACGCTCCACCCCCAGCGCATCTCTCGGTGTTCCCTCCTTTGCAGAAGTATTGCATTGGGTCACACTGTCAATGCAGGGGTGAGTCAGTCCTTTGGAAACCAATCTCTACAAGTTTACACATGTCTGTCCTTCGATTCTAGAGATGGTGAACATAAAGTTACTCTGCTGCACTGAGTAACACTTGTTTTCTTTTAGCACATGGCCCTGGAAACGTCAGCTCACAGGCAGATGTACAACATCCCAGAAACATAGAAACATTCTATGACTGATATTGACAATGATTCCCTATTATCCCCATTGAACCCCTGCCAAATATCACCTGATTTCAAAATTGACCACTCAAGAATATCATAATCTGACATTTGCCATGAAAACATAACCTCTATTTACTTGTGTCAGGCAATGAAGCACCTGCTAGTGTACTAAACCCTACAAAGCACAACACAACCCTGCTGCAAGGAATGAAAAGGTAGTGTTTGTGTGAATCTGGTTAAAATGCCTCGCGCCCCGAGCCATTTTGATAAATTTTCTTTTTTCTGTCAACATCCGAGGTAATAGATCTTGTGCTTTCCTACCTTTGTTCATTCTCCCTCTACTGCTCTTCAAAGGGAGTGCTTTTTTTTCCCCATGTTTAATATCTGATGATATTGGTCTGTGCGTTGGTGAAAAACTCTTGAGCAATATCTTTTCCAGCCCGCCCTCCACCCCCGCCAACAATCCAATAACATCCCACTAAGTTGGATCTTTGAAGTGACTATATCAACTGACAGAGGCTTGAGGAAGAAAGTTGGATGATGTGTAAGCGCTCATACAGTTTCCTCTATAAGCAATTATATTAGAGAAATGTGTCAAATATCATGTCAGAAGATCAAGCCTTGAACTCTCATCTAGGCTCTGTGACATGACGAACTGTTGATGTTAAGAGTTCACTCTTGCTTGTTAAGAGTTTTGTTTTTATTTTCAACCAACTTGCCTTTTTTTTATTTGAATCGCAAAATGAATATATCGTTACGCATATATACTTCATTATTCAAGGTTGTGTTTTGTTCCGGAGACTTTACTGTGCCAAGAGCAGTGTGATCAGCTGAGGCATAGGAAATTAAATCTCCCTTTTTTTTTTTTTGTCCTCTCCACTCTCTCCCTCACTTGTTCTCTCCGTGTGTGTGTGTGTGTGTGTGTGTGTGTGTGTGTGTGTGTGTGTGTGTGTGTGTGTTTCTCTTTCTCTCGCCAAACATTTACTCTGCTGGGCACACTTTCTGAAGTGTGAACTAAATTATAGATTTGTAATTTCATCTAAACTTGGGGCCAGTAGGCCTTTGGTGAATAGCATGGATATTTTATCACAAATGAAAAAGTAAATAAAACTACAATAACCTAAGGGCCTAATGGAAAAAACATACTTTTTGAGAGAATAAATTAAGGGAATTTTGACTGTAACAAAGTTTCAGTCATTTCCACTGGGTTCAGTCCAAACTAATACAAGCAGGAAGCTGGCACATTTGGCTATATTGTACAAACATCAGGTCGTAACTTAGACCTGTTCCCAAAGGCCCATTTTTTGCCAAACTACAAATTAAAACCACAGCGCAAAAGGGAAATGTTGCTTAATTTGTTGTCCAACCAGAGACCAAGTGCTGCTGATGCATGACTGAATAACTTACCTGTTATCCCATTCTGTGGTCATCTTAAGGTCATTCAGTGGCAGCCCATCAGACGGGTCTTTGTTTCTTTACAAGATTGTGGTCTAAAGGGAAAAGGTAAGAACATTTCCACTCTAAACAACAGTGTTCATGGATTATTTTACAAATTTCTTTGCCAACTGAGAAAACTCCATCGGTTGTTAGCTAGTCGATGTCACACTACCAGCCTTAATTAGAGCAGAATACGAAAGCAGATATTTGTAGATGATATAGTTGAGTGTGCATAATGATGATTCCAAGGGGCTTTAGAATGAGGCAGAAAAAAAAGCAGACAGAAGGGCGAGCGGGGTGGGGGGTAGGGTAGGTGAAGAGAGAAGAAAAAGATGAGGAAGTGACAGAAGTGACAAATCATCCAGTAAAGGGATGCAGGTGTGTGTTCAACCTGATAATGGAGCAATCTGCGATCAAGTTCTGATCATGCTACATCTGTAAACATTTGAATCCATTAATTATTGTGATTAAAGCATTGTTGACAAATGGAAATGTTAAAGGAGCTGCATGAAATACTCTGAACATTAATATAGCCGCAAATAACTTTTTTCAATGTTTCTATGATTGAGGAAGTATTTATTAAGAGTCCTTTTTTCTGTCCAAATGTAAGGCCAATATGTTTTCATCCATCCCTCTTTTTAATTGTTTTGTACTTTCTTGTTACTTTCAATATTTGTTTGAAATAATTAGTAATTTCATGAGTTATAACGGATCCACTTCGATATAATAGAAATGTAAAGATGCACATCTCCTGGTCACACTCGATAGACAACATATTCACAAGGAGGTATACATCCGAGACCATTTACAGAGGGTTTGTACAAGTCTATTTAACAGCATCCTTACATGCTTTTATTGCCCTCTATACACAATACAATCTGTATCAATCCTGCTCTCACCTACCCGCTCGTAATGTTTTATTCCTCCATTTTCATCCAAGCTCCATTTTGAACAACTCCCAGATCGAGGCCCTTTTGTCCGCTTGCCAATGAAATATAATTGCGCAGCAAAATATGAGCCCTAGCCCGAGTACTTTCTTGCGTTAGACATAATTTTATCATCCGTATCACTTTCTTTTTAAGTCCAGCTGCTGTTTAACATCCCTTTGGGGTTTTCGGGGACTGGATCGTCTTGCACAGGAATGAGGTCAGCAGAATAGGTGCAGTTAGATGTTAGCCATGGTAAAAAGAGTTCAGTTCCTCTTTCACTCCCCGGAGGATTAAAGAATAGTATCATTTGCATGAGGACAAGAAAAAAAAATTGCTTCAGAGTCATTGTGCCCTCAGAGGCCATACAGTCAGGCCAACAGTTGATGAGAACTGCAACAATAACGGGTTCTTTCAAAAATCTTTAATGTCTTTTTTGCATTTTTAGAGATGAACAGGAATTTGAGTGACACATTAAATGCTTGTTTTTAGAGCTGACTTGTGTAAATACCAGAGCTCAGTGTGCAACAATTACCCTGAAAAATGTGTCCACCCACCATTTGCCGTGATCAATACCTCAGGGAATTGTGAAAGCCAGACGGATCCCCGCCCCTGTTCTATATCAACGTATGAATGCATCTATTTTAATGCTTCCCCATATTATTGATTAACTAATCCACTCGGAAGCTTGGCTCTCCTTTTCCCTGGCTCACTGAGTACCATAACTTAATAGATCCCTTTGGGAATAGTATCTACTGAACTGTGAGACAAAATGTCAGGCTGCGATTGGCCCTGTGAAGGCCTGCGTAAATGAGAGGAGAATCGGCACTTGGGTGTATATCCCCGTGTGTTCGAGAAAGTGGGAGGTAGAAAGGCAGCGGAGACGGGAAAGAAGAGAGAGGATGATTAGGAAGGGGAGAGTAAGGGACAAAGTAAGGGAGAGAGGAATAGATTCTAGAGGTTGAAGGGAGATTTTGTCTCTTTTTTTACACTGACTGTCCTCTGCGACCATCTGAAGGTCTTTTGAAGGGTAATGGCCACATATTGCAATAGAGGGTGTAATTAAAAAGTCCAACCATTAAAGTAATCATGGATGTTTTAACAATCCCACCTTTCTGTTCATACTGTCAAACTCCCAAGTCCTCTCCAAAACTCTTATCCCAATGGTTGATTGATCCCTCTCTGTCATATTTAGTACCACAACTACCTGTTTCAACAAGAATTACATCACACAAAGGCAGTATAGATTGTAGGGGACCTGTACACAAACGGGAGCAGATATTTTTGTCTTCTCCTAGTCAGGGTGGCAGTGGCTACAGGGCAGCCCATATGTCCTTTCGACTTGGCAACCTTCTCCAGCTGTCGTAGGTCTACAACAGGGTGAGCGTCCATAGAGTCACATCTGGATCACCTACAAACTGGAAAGGGGACAAGAAGGAATCCTTACTCAGTGGCAGAAGGCTCTCAATAAGCTCTTCTTCATGTACGGAAAGATGGCAAAACCCATGATGTGTTACTTTAACACATACGGTGAGACCAGCTCACCTATTGAGAAACCTCACCTTGTATACGTGATCTAAATATTTTTGGTCAGATCCCAAGCTTCTAACCATCGGTGAGAAGTTTGACGGCTCAATCAAGAGCTTTACGTTACAGTGCAGCTGTTCCCACTGCAATCTGATACAAAGTGTGCAGTGATGCAAGGCAAGCCCCTAAGCGTCTGCCAAGCTTACGATCCCTTTTACCTTTACTTGTGAATAAGACCCCTAGATACCCAAACTCATCCACTTTGAGATGTTCATTTTTCATCTGGATTGAGAAATATGCTCCAATTTACATCTTGATTCACAGATGCAAACTGCTCTATTGCACATGAGGTTAAAGTCCAATGAAGTTTGCCAATCCAAGGGCACTGTTCTTGAACACAATGCAGCTTTAAAGAGGCCTTTTGTTTAGGGCTATTGTTTTTATGAATTAATCTTCTGATCATTATTGTTTGGTCCATAAAATGCCAGACAACGGTGAAAAATGCTCAGCACAATTTTCTAAAACCTAAGATGATGTCTTCGAATAGCTTTTTTTGTTTGTCCACGGATACTAAGTTTATACAACAGAGACAAACAGCAAATCCTCACATTTGCGAAACAGCAATCAGCGAATGATTTTTCCATGACTCAAGGCCTGAGATTATTGATTACCAAAATGATTGGCAAATCATTTTCTGTTGATCCACTTGTGAATTATTTGTTCCTACTGTTGTCTGCCAAAGGCTATGGACCAGACAAAACTAACACCACAAATGCAGATCAATTATCATTGTATGTAAAGTACTACATTTAGACTGTTTAGTGAACTAAGTACTGGGAACTACAATTTCCCAGTATTTTTTTTTTGTTTATCAGTAGGAACTGAATACAAATACATTCAAATTCTCAAATGCAGGGATATGTTCACCGCATGTGTTCCACTTTTAAGATAGCTCGACCTTAAATAATTTCCTTTAAAAATAAGGTCTGAAAGTGCCTTGCGGCTACAGTTAACTTGGCAACAAAATGGTCCTTAACTGCGACCCCACTCAGTAAATGTGTCTCGACTCTAGAGGTGAAAGACAGAGAGCCATGGATCTTTCAGACCGCTGTGCTAATTAAAGGTATCAGTCATGAGAGACTCATGTCAGTTTATAAGGCGAAGATGCAGACAGGGGCCTCATTTGTCACTGCTCAGATTTATATCCAATAAGAATTCAATTGCTTGGCATAAATGCACGGTTTGATGTATGGTTTTTTTTGTGTGTGTGTGTAAGTGAAGGGGGAGCAGAGGAGTCTCTAAAAGAGAGAAAAGCACAGCAGAGTGGTAAAACATGGCTGTGGGTGTTTTTCAAAGTCAAGGATGCTTCTTTGGCAAGACAGGTCCTTTTTAAGTCTGGTCCTGCAGAGGCGAGGCAAGACTCCTTCCTGGCGTTCAGAGAGCACACATTGGAACAGTCTAGCAAGTGTGACAGTGTGCAGAACAAATTAATGTGTCGTTTTATTAAACTTCATTTTGAATAATTCAGTACATTCCAATTTTTTCATAGGAATGTTAATTGCATTCCAATTTTTTTTTATTTTTTATTATGATTTCTAAACGTACAAAAAATACAGTTAATATACTCTTCTCAAAGCCACCGGACTCCATTTTAAAACAGTTTTACCTCGTTGATTGTAAGACGCACTTCATTCAAACTCGACGGAAACAAAATAAAACTCATCAAAACTGTCTTGGTAAGCTCTTTCCACTGGTCCAACAATCACCAACTCTGGTTTGGTTGAAATAAAGCCCTAGTTTACGTAGGACTGTGAAAATATTCTGTCTCTACTCGGCTGTCTCTCTCTGCCGTTGCTGGCTGTAATAGCTCACTGAACGAGGGTCAGGATATGCATCATGCGCATAGGATTTTTGAGGGATTGTGTTTTAGGAGCGTGGAGCATGGAGGATACACGCATGCATCCTTGAAAATCTGAAGGAGGAACTCAGTCCTCAATAGAATTCGAAGAATCCTCGACGTTGGAAAAGTGATTTGGCAGGATTCGATGATGTGGCATCCTTGAAGTTCAGCTGTTGAAGGATCCTTCCTTGACTTTGAGAAACAGCCAGCGTCTCCTTACCCACCCCTCTCCCATTCTCACACACACCGGGTGTATCATACTGTGTACATAGCACACTTTGAGAAGACCTCAATATCAGGTTACATGAGGAAGAGTCGGAGATGACTGGACCATGGAAACTGGTGACCATTACTGGATTAATAAGTAAAGCAGAAGGATCAGTGTCTCTTTCCACTGCTGATGTGCAGACTGCAGAGATTACACAACAGCACTATGCAGAAAACTCATTGAAGAATATGAGCATTTTTGTTGTAGTACATGCAACAAAAAGTGATATCGCATATATTAGTTTTAGATTTTAGTTGTACCTTAACCGGTGAGAATTGGTTGTGCGAATAAGCTAATTGTTCAGATACTATACTTCTTAGATTGTCCATACTTGTTGTTACCCTGGACACAAAACCAAACACCGTTTTGTGACTGTATCAATGCAATTTTCTCAAGTGGCGCAGTGAAAGAATCATTTTTGCCCTCTTCTGTGCCATCGTGATGAAGTACCTGACAGCTTAGGAAAACAGTTATTTTCTGTGTCTGAGAGCATCACATGGGTATCTGCTTAACAGCCATCTGTAGAGGTGATGCCAGTGTATACTGTGTGGGTTGTGTTGCTGGGTTAATGTTGCTCACCACGTGTCAGTCAAAGTTTTTGGTGGTTGTTTCAGGGTTTGACATTAACGCTTGCCCACTTGCCTTGGGCAAGCGAACTCTGTGTGCGGGCAAGTAGAATGCCTCGTGCAGTTGTACGATTGGGCGAGTGAAAAATAATAAATGTGATCTTTATTAGGGGCCGATGTTCAGTAATATGCAATTGGGAGATCAGCATTAAGTTGCAGTTTGATTGATATTGGCACTTGTATTGTATCATGCTCTATATTGTGTGAGCAAGTATGTTGCTTTTTTATGTTAAGTGTAAAAAATAGTATACTGAGATGATTACTCTGTTTTCAATTATGTATTGGTATGTTGTATCAAATTGGAGATTTCTGTCTGTGTTTAGTTAGTATATATATTTATTCAAAACGTTGTCTGTGGTAATACTGTATGAGCACAAAAAGGAGACTTTGAAATGTGTGTCTGGAAATACTGCAGTCAAATTCTGGCAGTTTGACCAGCTGCTCGTTTGGTCCTTGTGCAATTGATGCAATCATGAGTAAATTGTGGGGAAATCCTACCCAATGGTTTTGACTTTCAGCAGCTAATTCAAATGATAATGATAATAGGTGCTGCTTTCCCCCATGGCTTTGGCAGTTTGGTTGAAAAATGGAACCTATACTTCAACCAATTTTAAATCAATATTCAAATAAATTACTGGTTGATATTCTTCCTGCTGCTTTGCGTGTGAAAAGACCCTCTCCTAGCTGGACACACTAGGACTAGAAATTGCTCCATGCAAAAATGCACTTCAAAGTCCATGTTACACCTTGGCTGCTCTTTTCCACGTTCTTAGGTTGTGGTAAACGGTGCTATATGTTGTAAGACACTGTTGTGACAGTTGTTGGTGCTCACTAAACCGAGGTCAGACACATCGGAATGTGTTTCGGAGGTTGAGAAAATGTCTTACAAGTGCCCCAAGGACAGAACTATCTCTTGCATGATTGGGTGTCATTGTAACTGGGAGAGAAGTCAAATAAAACCCAGACACATTGTCGGACTAATTTGACTCAAACTTCTCGCAGTAGAATGGTTATTTCTGCTTTTAATCTTAAACTGGCAGATTGGCACCTCAAATTGGTGGTTCTCCCCCTCGCTTTGCTGCCCTAACGACTTGGTCTTTTCCTCTTATCCAATTGTCTCTATAGCACAAATGCAAAAGTACTCTCATGTGCATAGAAGCTAACAACCATGCCACCCTGGACAGAGATGGACTGTTTCTGGGATTCCCCTCTCTTTATTCCTTTTATTTTTATTTTTTTATTTTTTTATTCTGTTAGACAGTTTCAGACATTAAGTGCATCAAAGTGAGGAGAATGATCTTGCTATTTCATGACAAATCATAATTTAATAACTTGCATGCTTGCAGCATAAAGATTTCCTCAGAAAACTTTGCCATACTAAGCAGCACAAACCTCAGAATGCAGCCAGACACAGCAGGTGCACTGCACAAAGCCAAACACGTATAGCTATACTGCACCACCACCTGGGTGATCTGTCTTTACAGAGGTACTGTATGTAGTTCCGTGGTGTGGTTTTGGTGTGAAGTAGGTAGGAGGAAACTTATGTGTTCAGTTTGCGGCTATTTTTAACAGCGGCTCCCTGCCAGCATAAAGTTAGACATGCACACTCCCTCTACCCTAGCTCCTAGAATATCTTGCAGGCACTTGTATTCCAACACTAACATGTTAGTGTTGGAATACAAGCAGAGAGTGTGAGGGGGAATGACATGCAACAAAGGTCCCGGATTGCTGCAAACCAGGAAGTTGTTTCTTTTGCCCCTTAACCCCATAGGCCACGAGGGTCACTGAAAATCTTGGCTTTTAAGGCCAGACAGCAACCTCGTGTTCACAAAAGGGAAGCCAATACAGAAGTGCATGCATTCTTTCAAATGGCCAGCAGGGGGCGACTCCTCAGGGTTTTTGATAGTAAAAAAGTATTATGAGAAAATGACCCTACTTTTCACTTGATTATTTTTTTTTTTAACCTCAGTAAACATAAACATGAGTTTAAGGTCTCAATTGCTACAAGTCTTCTTTAATACATCATGATCATTTAGTAAATGATGGTCCCATTTAGAGCAAAACAGAAAAGAAAGCATGGGTATGCTTCAGGGCGCTGACACCTTGTGATTGACGGGTCGCAACTACAGCGTTGTCCATTCTGAGAGTTGTCTGTTTTTCTCCTGTCAACTTTTATGCTTTCAAAGTGTGTTTTCAGTTCAATAAAGTTCATTGGTTTTTTGGTCGCCTAAATATTTCTGGTTTAAAAAAAAAAACATGGTCATGGTCAAAATGCCAAATTTGAGGCTTCAAAAAGGTAGTCCAGAAACCAATGGGTGACGTCAGGGTGAATGCAGCCATCTTCTTTTCTACAGTCTATGTTGAAGACCAAATTTTTCATTTAACTCTTTTTGAGTAATGCAGACTGTAGTGTTAAAGCAGCGATTAGATAATTGTATATATTCATGATGTTGTAATGTGCTTTGCCCAGATATATTTCTATCCAAATATCTATATTTATCCGCTTATCCGGGGCTGGTTCGCGGGTGCGGCAGGCTAAGGAAAGTAGACGAGAGGTCCCTCTCCCCAGCAACTTTCCCCAGCTCTCTCTTGGGAACCCTGAGTCTTTCCCAGGCCAGATGAGAATCATCCCAGTGCATGCTGAAGGTCACGGTCGGATTAAGCCAACAGGACCACATCATCTGCAAAGAGCACAGACACAATTTTGAGTTTCCCAAACCGGACATCCTCCTCCCCCCTTGCTGCGCCTTAAGATCCTGTCCATGAAAATCCCAAACAAAATGGGTGACATGGGTTCTTAGGTTGCCGCCACAAGAGGCACCAATGACCTTCTGACCATAACTCTTAACAGCAACCAGATCTGTTTGTGTCCCATGCAATACACGTGGCCCAAAGGTGGGAGAATAGGTAAAGCCCAGTGGTGCATGAGATGCGTCGTACAGGGTGAAGTATTTTCAATTTGCTGAAAATATTTTTAAAAAAGGTCCTGCACGATGCCTTTGACCCACAACTACAACATTTTAAAGTGTGTTTGAAGTCTATGATTTATTGAGCACTTAATATTTTCATATGACTGCTGTTGCCACAACAGAGTTAAGCATTGACAGTTCTGAAGGTTTTGTGGTGAAGAAATTTGAGTCATGAAATACAGTTGATTTTAGTGAGTTTGAAGGTATCGATGGCGTGTGATAAATCTTTTATCACACGGCATCTGATCCCTGGGTGAGCATTCAAGCTCTCTAGCTGTATCTGGATGTGAAATTGAGTTGCAATGCGACCTCTTTTCCTGGCTCCTCTTGACCTTAAGCTCCCAACAGTTGGCACTGTACATATTGCAGGCAACCTCCACTGCAAGATATATGCTGTCGATATATCGGTGATCGGAAAATGGATTATGGCATGTATTAAATTATTGTTTTTGCGAACACTTCATTGGGTGTCATATTTCCGATCACTTTGGAGATCTGTACTTTCTGTTGCTGTTGAATCGTATTGTGTTCTACTGAGAGATGTTTCTGATATGTTTATCCCAGTATATCAAAGCAGTGTAGCAGTATAGCAAATCTGTGTAGAATTGTGCAGAAAACATTTAAAATCAAACTCCTATGAGTGCACCTCTCCAGCTCCTCTGTGCTGCTGCATATTTAACGCCCTCTGAGTCAAACACACTCCAGAAAAAAAAAAAGAATAAATATGTTTTTACTTCACTCTGAAGTAAGCAATAACTCTAAATATTTATCGGATTTGCTTAGCAGTACACAAAGCTTGGGCATGCTTTTAAGTTAAGATATGACATGCATAATGAGTTAAATAAAGGGGGGGGGGGGGGATTTGTTTTAATGAAAAATAACAAAAACATGATACATGTTCGATGTATGGCAGTATAATAGAACAGAACTAACTGGAAGACAAATGGAAGACTTGGTCAAAAAACAGAATGAAAAAAAAAAAATGCTTTTTATTATTATAGCTAAAAAACATATTTCAAGAATGTAGAAGGGCATAAAATGTATTTGTGTGAGGGGTGAGATGAGTGAGTGATCATGGGTCATGAGAGGCACAAAACCAAACCTCTCTCTGAACTTCAGTCAATCAGCACAGCAATCAGCAGCTGTGAGATTGAGAGCTCTAAGCGTAGGGATGTAGCTGATTCCCACTCAGTCTACAGATTTGCTCCAATTTCTTTTGAAATGAAGTCACTAATGGGTCTATAAAAGTGACCCATTAAGTCGTCAGCAGAAAGACTGGTTGAAGTGCACAAACTATTATTGGCCCCTCCAATTTGAAGTCCGTCAGAAATCCTTTTGATTTGTTTTCTTGACCGTTGTAAAAAATAAAAACAAATCACTAATAATACCAAAGTGCAACTAAATACAAAAAAAAGTAAATGACTTGTTTCTTCTTTGCTGAATCAGGTTTGTCTCAAAGTGCAGTATAACGGGATAGTGAAGAGGGGTCTGTCCCTTCATTCTTTCATACTTCCTCCTTTTGGGGTTTGGAGAGGTATGAAAACAAGGCCTAACAACCTCAGACTGGTAAGCTTGTGAATTATTCACAAGTCTATGGGCATGTAATATTGTGTCTCAACACAGTCTCTCTCACACACACACACACACACACACACACACACGCACACACACACAATTAACTTGGATTTTACTTTTTGTTTTGTTCTAAAGCATCACTTTTGTGACTTGGCTTGTTATGACATCACACTTCAGCCCTCTCCCAAATGCATTCCCCTTGCATAACAGAATGTTAGGTTGGGTGATTTTAAAGATTCATCAGTGTGTCTGCAGCCTCACCCTGTCTCCTCATTTAGTATAGTTAGTGTCTTCTAACTATATCAGGTTAGGGATGATATAAAGGATGAATTAGGTAAATTCAATACCATTTTTATATTTCTTTTACTTTTCACTATTGCTATTAGCTTGAGATATTATAGGTTTCCAATTATTATACACATCAGGTCTTAATCAGCACATGTTTACCCTCTACTGTGTCCACGTATTGCAAGGACAAACCATAATTTAAATGGATTCCAGATTGAAAACTTATATTACTCCCAAATTGGTTGAACAGTCCTGTATGATGTAATACACAGAACCAACTATATGCTAATCATTTCTTCAGGCTGTCTCGTTCTTTTTTTGTATACCAGCAATGTTTTGTCAGCAAAGTATAATTTGTGTTATGGTTAGTTTTGGAGACACAACATACCAATTTTCCTTCTGTACCACAAACTCATGAATTATGGATTCAAATAAATATGCATGAAACCCACTGAGCCCCATTACAGGTTGAATCCTGGATGCAATGGAATAATTGTTACACAAAGTTAGTTGTGTTGCGGCTTTTCGGTGTTTGGAGGACAGATTGCATATGCAGTAATTTAGTGGTTTGTGCCTGGCCTTTTTATGGATTTTTGAGTCAAAGAAAATGTTCAAAAATCAATTTGTTGCGTTAGGACCCATTCAGTTGATTTGGGAGTCATCTGAAATGGCGTTGGAACCCTCACTGCACTAGGGTTGAACACAGTTTGGTAATTTCTTGACTTTGGTACATTTGGGATTCAGAGGGGAAATGTTTTAGCAGTAACGAAAGTTGCACACATAAACTGTGACAACTGATTTACACAGAATATCAACGCAGATATAATCTATATCTATATCTAAATCTTATCGGAGTCATATGTCGCTTGAATTCAACGCCTATAAAAGCATTGTCCTGATACCAACCTTCTGTGGTTAAATTGTTAAATACAGCTACTTTAAGACACCTTTTAGCAAACTATCATATTCAGAAAACTACAATTAGTAGCCTCATAGTTGCTCTTCTATAGCACACAGCCTTTTTTGTGTTGCACTATTAATCAATGTGCAGAGAGTTAATTGTCTGCAGTGCAACCTTCTTTTTTTTTTACAAGTTGTTTTGCTTCATCTTGAACAGCATCGCCTTCTGTCTGTTCATTTGTAACACTGACCTCAGCTGACGGCGGGTTTAGCGTTTTCCATGAGGCATCAACACGGTGGCTTTACTGAACTAACGATAGGATGTCTTGCTGGAAGTCGAACACAATAATGTCACTGAGATGCCGGTGTAGCATTATGAAAAGGGGAATACGTCCCACAGATATCGTCTGGTTACCTTGCAACAAATGGTTTCCACTACTCTCACTACACTTACCCGTGAAAACGCTCTCTTCCCTCCATGTGTCAATACACCCGGCGGTGACAGGTGAAATGAGTTGCGATAGCTGCACCTTGTCAAGTCTGCTATGATAACTGGGACATCTGACTTAAATTCAAACGGTTAGCAGAAGACGACTCCTTTCCCTGGATGAATGATTTTTTTTTTTTTTCAATAGCCACTGTGCCTTCCATCAGGCCTATTATTTGCAGGAGCATCTTTGGTAAAACTGACAATTGATCGCCTTTAGGGAACATGCAGAAGAGGAGCAGTGATGGTGTGGAAAAGGGGACGGCAATTATGCATGTGTTTCCATTAATGTCCATGTTGAAAAGGGAACGACTCTAGAGAATGTCAGGCGAAGTGGGGAGAAAGAGTGCGGTATATTCTATTTCAAAATCAGCATAATGTTGTTTCAGAACAAATAGATTTTCACCAGCTGGAATATAATCACGTTTGTATGATGTTAAATGGTTTGTTTGTGCTTATGCTTTGTCTATCTAGAAAGGTCCCAGGTCCATTGATGTCGGGATGAATTTTACCTTCATGCTGAATGTTACTTCCCTAGACAGATAACTTTATTTCATTATAAGTCAAACTCTTGAATCAAGTTTTAGGACAGCATTAGAGAAGGCAGCTTCAACAACAAGAGTGTAGAGATCTCATCAAGGGGAAATGATCTGTGCTTCAATGTGAATCAACACTTAACTTTGCAAAGAACAAACAGCAGTGCAGCTGGGTGAGGTTAGAGTCCTAATCCTGCCAGAACAAGCAGTCATCCAATAATCAAACGGTGGCTGGATCGAAGGAGGCGGAGATCAACATGTCAACAACAAGCCTGTCCGACACCAACCAATAGTTTTAACATCGAAATTGACCAACGCTGCCCTTAGGTTGTCACGATCGAGTGGTGAAAGTGGGCGCGAGATAAACAAGCAGCTGTTTGAGGACTGATGTAACCTAAAACAATGCCACGTAAGCACTATCAGAAAGTGTGTACGCAGCTATGGAAGAACACCAATTTGTCCTCACTTTTGCTCTTCAAGGCGATGCCGTTTGCCAACTTTCCACAAACTAGAGGCCATGAGCATTTATTCTGACCGTTCTCTTATAGCTGTGCCAGATGACATAAAAAACAATATAATTCATGGCTCTCATTATACTAAATGTTCACGAGTGAGCGGCAACTTCTCAGCGGAGCATCTTCCTCCTCTTGTGATCCTCTTTATTGATTTAACCACCATGCAGCAGCTTCAGGTGCAACGCGGTATTTGTGAGACAGCCCGCGTTCTCATAAACAGATATATCACAGCCCGGCAGTGTTTTCAGAAGCATGCTATTTTTGTCCCATCGGGCTGAAGTGATCGCCAGACAGTCCAGGACCAAATAATCACTTTCAGCATGCAGCTCAGAAAACCGGCCCCTTCCTATGTCACCGATCCAAAGTGTGTGTGGGAGCGCTCGAGGTCATTATATCCCACTGGAAAGTTAATCTCGCACCAATTAGTTCCAGCCCAGGAGCTACCACCGGGCGCTGTGCTACGAAATACTGGTATCCTTTGGGAACCCCCCCCCCCCCCCCCCCCCCCCCCACACACACACACACACACACACACACACACTCTCCCACCTTTTTTCTTTCCACAGATCGACTTCTACACAATGAAGCGTGGCCTTGCTTTCACACACACACACACACACACTCACACACTATCTCTCCCTCTAAGGTTTACTGTATTGATCCAGCCATCATTCTATTTTAGATCTGCAATTACGTCTGGTGATATTACTGGGGGTGTTACATGACTCTTCTAATTGCCGTGTCAATACGATGTCCGAGTTTTAGCTTCTCTATGGTTTGAGCTACGAGTTAAGTGCATCTGATGTAGCTTTTTAATTTTTCAAACAATAATTTCTTCCTGGTCTTGTCGGTGAAGTATGCCATCATCCTCTTAAAAAATGACCATCATACGCAGCTTAATATGGATAAATGCGTTCTTTGACGCCGTTGTTCCAGAGTACTCCACTTCCTTGGGTGCATTTTATTTAATTGATTGTCCCGTGGGGACAAGTTCCAACAAACTGTGGGTTAGGGGATGTCTACCGAATTTGAATATGGTGCTGCCTGCTTTGACACATTGTTGTAGTGATGTTGGACTCGGTGTTGGATGACCACTGTTGACCCAACCCTATTTCAAATTAGAAATGATTTGAGCATGTTAAATAACTGACAATCTGGAAATTGTTAAAGTACACGTCAAAAAAATGAAAGGAATTCCTCTATATTGTGCTTTAAATTACCGTTTGCAGTATGCTTTAAGTTGGAAATCCTCTTGCCCAGCTATCAAGGCTCCTTGTCAGGTGATTTTCTTTCCCTGCTTCTCATTTTGTCTCCACCCTGCTTTCACTTTTTTTTCTCACTTTTCTCCTTTATTTTGCACCCTTGTTTATCCCACTGCCTGTCATTTCCTCATTGCTTGATTTCTCACTCCGAGCCCCCGTTACCTTCCTCTCCCACTCCACTTTAAGCTCAACAACTACTTTTCACAAGTCTGTGTGACATGACCGGGGGGCCTGTAAACAGAGAAGATGACATCCAGATGAATGTGTGACAGGGAGCTGTTCAGTAGTTCAGGACTGCTATCTTACACATGCATACATGCTTAGCATTGATCTCATTGTGGAAGTCAGTCTTTATTTGAGGATCAAATACTTTAGTATTGAATGTTTCCATATAAATAAAGTTTTCTCGTTAAACGGTCTCGCCAATTTCTGTGTTGATTTAAATAAATATGATTAACGGGAAAGGTGAGCCACAAAATGCCGTAATCTATTCTAGAGTTGCCTCTTGTAATGTACGTATGTTTTTATGTGAATGAATCTCCATTAGTAGGCCTTGATCATACCAGACTGTTATTGTCTGCAAGTGTCATTAACATGTGATCTTGCCCTCAGGGTATCACCTGACAATTTATCAGAAGCCAGGTCAGCAGTGTGTCTCCAGGGATGGCAATAATAGTCATTTGGTAAGTCAAACTATTGGATGGATTGACAGGAAGTTTTGAACAGACATTCATAATCCTCAGAGGATGTCTATCCCCATACCAACACCAAAAGGTTGGTGTTTTTTGGTTCAGTTTCTCAATGACAATTTGATTAAATTACCATTAAATCTGGCACAGAGGATGAATCCTAATGCTTTGTTGAGCCCCTGACTTTTACTGTTGTGCCATCGTCAGGTCAACATTTGACATCCATGTAACCAAAGCGATTTTGACTTTTTATCTAGCACCCGGTTTTGGTAAATGATGAAATACCTGGAAAACTAATGATTTTAGCATGGCTCTAGATTCTTGGTCTTTTTTTTTTTTTAACCCATTCATATCGGCTGTATAGTGACCCTCACATTGAGCCAAATAGTTTTTTAATGAGCACAAAGTCTTTAAATGCAAATAGCCTCTATCATACCATGCTGTTTAATTGTGTTCACAATTACCAAATATGTGTGAGCTACCAATGATGCTTATATTCTATATATATATATATATATATAGAAATATGCAGGCAATGCACTTGAAAATACAGCTTTAATTGAATTATAATCACAAGCTACTTACCATTCTTACTATGTTTATATATTACAATAGCCTTGTTAATACTATTGACCACTGAACCATTACAAAACTGAATTCATAATTTTTAACTTAATTTTCTCTGTGGAGGCAAAATAACTACTACAGATGTAACAGTAAGTATGGACATAGAAGTAAAGACTGCATTTATTTTCCAGCCCAACTCTTTGCAAGATTTTTCCTCAGTCTTCTCCATCTCTATCTGATCCTTCAGCCTAATGTTTGGGCCATGGCTGCTGGCTGCTTTAGCTGTGAGGACATTGGACTTCAGTTTGGGGCCCCTCCAGACACAGAGATGTGCTTATGTTGAGAATTGCTCATGCTCCACTGGAGAATTTGGCTGTCTTTGCCAGCCAAGCCTCCTCATGGCAGATTTGTCTGCTCACTTATTGTGACTAATTCCTTTTGCTAGCAAAGGAACTGCCCGACCCGCATTGAGACCCCCCTAAAGAGCCAGACTTAGCAGGTTTCCCCCAAGACTTGATGTTGATGATGTTTTTTTTCATGTAAGGAGGATACTTCTGCTGCGACTGAGAGGGAGAGAGGTACTTTCAGCAGTGACCCTCTTGTTTTTTTTAATCGTGTTATATCATTGCCAGATAGAAGTGAGGTAACATGTCTGACGCAAACAAGATACTTCAAATTCCACTGTCAAAAGCTGTCTTGTGCTACATCACCAATGGTGTCACACATTCATGAATATGCCATTAGTAGCTGTTCTATTTTGTAGCAACTACAGGGACTGTTAAGAGTGTAGCCCTAATATACTGCAGTGTAGGACAAACCAAGCGAGTAGCGGTATACTGCTACTACTTTTAAATATTCAGCTTCTTGTAATACAGGACAGCTCTCATGCTGGCAGACTGGTACAAGCAAATAGGGATGAGTCAGACATTTAAAAATAACAGCTTCTCACTAATGATTCCCTCCTCCTGCTAACTCTCACACATTATCAGTCACAATTTGTTCTTTTGCATAGCAATAACACTTCAAAATCATATATGGAGATTTTTTTCATTAAGTTAACTCTGAAAGAACTGCTATCATCTGAAAGCAAACGGGTGTTATTTCTATTATAAATTGAATCGAATAAAAAGTTTTGGAAAATGTAGTTGATATATTAGACTAATTACACTTATATTATTTTCATCTTGTGAGTCTGTGTGGGTCATCATGGCCAGATGTGTTCCTGGAGACACCGACTGAAGCGGGAACTACTATAGAAGTGATTTTGGTTTTTATTTCTGTCTCTGTGGACAGACTTTGTCTACAAAATAGCGTCACAACTGTGAAAGATTCAGTCACGAGACTTAACAGGTGTGTGGTTGAGATCAAAATGAAGGTGAAGCGAGGTCCGAGCAAGTGCGCCGGACGTATTGGGGTCGGAAGTGGGGAAGGGGCCATTGGCCCCCAGACTATACGAACCTGGCTCAAAATGGCATTGTGCCTGGTGTGGTCCCATCGCAAGATGGTCTCAAGTTACTTTTTCGTATATTGTAAACATTGGCAATAAAATGCATAGAAGTATGTTAAATATGCAAGTTGGGATGTAGTGATTGTAACCCATCCATCACAAACACCACCCATAACAAATGAATCCATTAAAATCTGTTTTTTGTCATTTCTAAGACATGTCATTTTGTAATGTAAGTGAAGGCTGTGTATCTCTGGATGTGAACTCTATTTCAACCCCATCCTTGGAGAGTTCTCTTGTAATTGAAATAGGGACAGTGTCCCTGAGACCGGCACCATCACCTCATCCTCTATATACAAATGGATTGTTAAATGGACAGCCAGCAAATGTTTGAGTTGATTTTTGTCACCCACAATCTGTCACAGTGAGTATTCGTCAGTGCACGTATTGATTTAGCAATATGGGTGAGATTGGCTGGGAGTTAGGAAGCAGAACATCAAACCACAAATCAAGAGTTCAGAGAGCACTCGGGGTACAGGTAGTGCTGGACTAAATCATGACTGAAAAAGCTGCAAGGAAGACATTGTGGTCAATCCATAAATTCGTTTTCAAAGGAACACACTAGCGGGGCTTAAAAGAAAGCAGCTCATCTGTACCCAAACTGCAGGTGCATTGGTCAAAAGATGCTGTGTTAATTAAAATGTCAGGGCAAACAGTCAGCACAATTGTAGAAAGTTGACATTTCTACTAATGCCATGTTAGTGAGAGCACGGATGCATTTGTGGTGTCAAGGCAAATGAACTAACTCTTTCCTCTGAACACTCTGTTTTAGGTTTACAAATGCGTTGGGTAGTTTTGAGCACAGTCCAACTACGGGTGACGGACCGTACGATCGATTCAGATCCGTTGGCGAACCAGTCGACTTGTTGACGACGCACAGCCTATATCGTAGAATTGTACAAGTCTCCTTGTTATTCGTCAGCCTTTGTATTATGATTCAGTGACTGCATCTACTTGTACTCATGGGTTCTAAATGAGAATACCACTTTCTGATCCTAATTGGGTCGAATCCCCTTTGAACCTGTCACCGTGCTGCAGGCAGCATCTTCTTTGGATATACTCAAATTAAAGTGCACCTACAAAATGAGCAGGCGTACACACCTACGCAGTGAGCAAAACTCGTACACAAGCACGCTCACACACAGAGTATACACACACACACACTCATAGGTTTGCACACACCGAGAGCACTCATCTGAGGAGTTTGACTTTAGCAGATTGTCAGCGTTTGCAGACAGACACGTCAACATCACAGGACTCCCCCCCCCCCCCCCCACACACACACACCCCCTCCCCCCCATGACAGGCGTCTCCATGGCACCCCTCAGATCACTGTGGCGCCACCGCGGCGGCTCCTTACATTTCAATCTCCCCCTCTCTTCTTCCCCCACCGCTCGAGCACCGGGGTCTAGAAATATGTTTCAGAACAGAAGCAGGGCTTTGCCCACACACATACACACGCGAACCACGTGCTCGCTTACTAACTTTTAGAAAAAGGGAACATCATCATTCTGCATCCATGCAGTATTAAAGTGGGACACAGTCAGAATAGGGGTACATATCACATCAATGTGAGTATCATACATTACCTCATACTGGGTCACTCAGGCGGCACTTCACTGTCTATTTTTCCTGTCTTTGTGCAGTGAGGGAAGATATGGTCAGTTAAATGATATATATATATATATATATATATATATATATATATATATATATATATATATATATATATATATATATATATATATATATATATATATATATATATATATATATATATATATATATATATATATATATATATATATATATATATATATATATATATATATATATATATATATATATATATATATATATATATATATATATATATATATATATATATATATGATGTATATATATATATATATATATATATATATGATGTATATATATATATATATATATATATATATATATATATATATATATATATATATATATATATATATATATATATATATATATATATATATATATATATATATATATATATATATATATATATATATATATATATATATATATATATATATATATATATATGATGTATATATATATATATATATATATATATATATATATATATATATATTGATGTATTTCATTATCTGTATTTTATCTGGAATAAAAGTATCAAGATACTATTCGAGGAATGATGTTTTTTTTTCCCTCTCAAAATACTGGATGCTTGTTGCGTCTCACAGTCCAAAAGGTATTTAAACTAGTTGGATTGGATCCCCAAAATGGCCCGCAGGTATGAATAAGTGTGAGGGATGAGTCTAATCCAAATGTCCACCTTTACAGACTCAGACACTTTGATGCTCCTTTCCGATAACTCCACAAGGGCTCAGAGCTGTCCAACTGTGGAATCGGCAAGTGCGTTGAAGTCTCTCCAGGAAGACTTTTCATTTCCTTTTCTACACTTTCAGGAAGTTGTAAGAATTCATGGAAGGAGTTAGCCAAAAGAAAAGGACATGTAAATAGTGTTTGTTCGTCCTGGCATGGAATGTTGAGAGTTTCGGATTTTTATTTTTATTTGATCCAATAAGTTTAGTGTACTTGCTGAACAGCCAGCAACCAATAAACTGCTGTCTCTTAAAGTAAGCATGAAGGAGCCTGACTTCACAGGCCACAGAAATTCCTCTGCCCCTTGTAACATTTGATGTCACATGGTGCCGCTTCATTCTTACCATTTCCATTTCAGGACCGTACACCATCTTGAGCACTTAAATGGTGCCAGCTAAAAGCTGCGAGGGTTCAGTAGTTCAGGCTAGAGATCTGCAAATATCCACTCAGTTCCTCGTATCCTTAATAATGTTCACATTATACAGTAATCAAGTTGTTATCTCAGGAAAAAATGTGTTATTTGTGTAAAAAGCATGATGAACTGTAGGTTCTAAGAAAACCGACATGTATTGATACTCTTCTTGACTGCAGCTTTTTGTAGATGGTTGTGCGTCAGTGTTGCTGCCAGTGTCATGTCCTCTCTCTATTAGAGTCTGTTCGGGCTGAACACACTTTGGATCGGTTATAATTATCCCCGTATCTATTTGGCTTTGGTCCGACATGCGCTCTGCATCCTTAGGGTTAGGACCGAATTTCTGCACCCGTTCAGGATCTCTACTTCAAGCATAATATGGACACTGTGATGGGACCATTGCCTAGGTTGACATGAATGCAACAATGAGATGTTGGAGATGTTGTCACCTGCAGGTGACCGACTCAAACCAGCAGAGCTTTCTGCAGGATTCAAGTAGAGCAGAATCATAAAAAATTGAATGTAAGCTTACATGAAAAGTGAAACGCATTCCATGTAGAAGTTACTGGATTAGCTGAAGGGAGCTCATTACTGCGATAATGCAATGCCTGGCACCATGGCTTATTATGTTATTCCTCATTAATATTCTGCATTGTAATTGAGCAAAAAGTATGTGATGTATAGACATTTTCTATCAATTACTAAACAGACAGAAAAACTGTGAAGTAACATTTGAACTGCAGCCAATGCCAACAGCATACATTTTGGAAGTAGAATATAAGCAAGTGTAACCATCGGCATTTCTATGTATTTATGACTATTTCAAGTCTTCCTGACCCTATTTTTTACATAAGAAATAACACCTTAAATACTGACAAATAAACAAATACAGATCGAAAAGGCGGCCCAAACAATACATGATGGATTTTGTTTTCATTGCAGTGAGGTAAACGTGTAGCACCACCCTCAGACATGTTATTGATTTTACTGTTGCTGTTCCATGTGGCCTTGTGGTGGCAGATTTCTGAGGGCACTGGTGAGTGAAGGCCATCGACATGGCCTCTTGTGTTGCTGGGAAATGAACCCAGCAAAGAAGCTGGAGGGCACCAGTTTGAAATCCTCAGAGGATCTCGGTTCACTTGTTGAATTCATCTTTCTTTGTGTCATCATTTAGTTTCAAAGAGGTTTGTAGAGATTTCAGGTGCTTGTTCGGTACCGTGTAACACAAATTAGATGACACGTACCTTTTTATAAATAAAAGAGCAAGCATTTAATGTACTTGCTGTCCATGTTTTTGTCCACTCAGCTCATACAGCAAATGTAAACTTCTCCCAAACATCTGTACAGTCGTGCATGTGCGCACGCTTTCAACCGGGAGATGACTAATTGTAAAAAAGCAGGAGAACACAATCTTTGTACACCTTGTTCACTGACTTTTAATCATTCCCGGCTGTGGAAAGCACTGATCTTTCTTTCCTTGCATTTAGTTTCTACAAATCAAAAGTTTTATTGGTACATTTAAACATTTTTCCAGCAGTAACACAGGTGGATATGCTGTATTTTGTACCCATTTTATCTCCTTACAATCTGATTTCTAGTGCTTTTTTCAAATCCTGTGCACAAACAATTTATTTATTTAATTTATTGTAAGACAAGACCTGTATGATTTTAGATTCTTGCAACAGTATCTGATGTCACTCAAAATGTGAGGCATGCTGTTAAATATCTAGTGTGCTCAGGAGTGACTGTGCAGGATGCACCGTCATCCTCTTAGCTCAGTTAGTCCTGGATCCTTGTTTGTGTGCGTGTGTTTACACAGCTCATAATGCCACTGAACTGTCCCTCAGAGTAATTAAGGGCTTACCCCATGATCCACTCGGGCAACACAGGGGATTGGCTCCACTCGATACATCCAGAATTCCATCACCAGACTAGCAAACAATGAGCTAAAACATTGTGTGGTGTGCAACAGACAATCAATTTCTCCCATTTACAGTAGATCTGTAGATCCAGGTGCTGAGGCAGATGTGTTTTTTGGGCTACATCTACAAGTCTTGTTTGAATCGGTTTTGGCTGAATGATGTGAATTTTCATTCTACTGCACTCATTTTTACATTCTCTGTGCGGACCAGGTGAGAATTTATGCTGCGCTGGTCGTTGGTATCAGATGAGGGGTGATGTGTTCTGTGCTATAAGCTTCACATCGCCCCTCGATCTGTTTTCACAGAGGATTAGGATTGGGCCTCACTTAGTCTCCTACCGGATGTAGGCTGTGGGTATATGTGTATCATTGGCCACGTATTTCATGAGGCATTCTCCTCCCGTTCCACTATCTATTTTGCAATGGCGCCATTGCTCCATCCTGTGCTTAGTGTCGCCGAAGAAAATTGTCATTGTTTTAAAGAAATGCAAATGAGCCAAAGCATTTTTAGTTTTGTCCCCCTATAGCAGAATGATAAAGTGTGGAACCAGACCTTTCTGACCTAGTCTGGCTACGCGAGACAAGGTCTGAGTAGATGCCCTAATGATTACCTGCATCCCATATGCGTCCGTATGATATAAGTGTACGGGTATATGTGTGGTCAGCCTCTCCAGGTCTTTTTCCATTTTGAAGGCAGTCAGAGGTTAGGTTTTTAGGTTGGACCACTTGTGGTATTACATGACGGAAGAGTACTAGTGTAATGGTCCAATCTTTTAACCCACAGTGTCAGACAGTTTAGGGCTAAAATCATTTAACTTTGCCTCTTTAAGCCTGTGAGATCCATTGGAGGATGAAGCTGCTATGCCAACTACATATGGTTACAATGCACGGGTCATGTTTCAAAGCAACCCCTCTACCAATATATAGCTTTGAGTAGAAGACACGCTCTGTAGACATGGAATTCGTCTTTAAAGAGGTTTTAAAGCCAAATTTCAGCTCCGTCTGTAGTCGGCTTAGATTCATGGAAAATTGCAATAAATTCCAGTGAAGTCTCAGTTTCAATGTAAAAAAAAAAAAACGTCCTTGTCATAGTGAGAGTCCCTTACAAAGCACATATCTTAATCAATGGAGTCTCAAATCAAAGCCTGTGGGTTGTTGGTTAATAACGACTGTCATGAAGATGGATGGATCTTGAATTCATCCACTTGTGACCACTTCTTTTGTCAAGACAACAGCTCTTATTATTAGGAGCCAAGCATGAACACCCGCATGGCTATCGACAGATTTGTGTGTCTATTTATTGGTACACACACACACACACACACACACACACATACATCGAAACTGTCCCCCGAACCCACACCAATTTGAAACGAGCAAGGTTATTCATAAAGAGATAGATGTTGCTTTTTGTTTCTGCTGTCATTTGACAATCCATCTTAATGCATGATAATACTTGGCTGTTGGGTTTTTCCCAGTGCCAGGCTCCACACGACTGCATCCAGCTTGTCTGTTACAGAAGGCTGATGATAAAGACAAATTACTGTTCACAGGTGGCTCACTGTACTTCTCAGTGGCCAGAGAGGTGAAAAAGAGGCCATCATTTTATACACCTAGAACGTAGCAGGTGCTATATGTGAGATTATTAGAGGAACGCAAACTTGAGGTTAAAGGATTTGACATGTTTGGTACTTGTTGTTACAAACTCTGAATCCTCCAAGCAGACGTAATAGAGGTGCAAGATTAATTTAGGCAAATAGCCCAGTTTTATCGTGACTTAAAACGACACCTAATAGGCCACATATATAACAGTTGGAGTAATTCTGTTACACCATTGATTGCACCACATATCTGCTTTTTTGCAGACTAAAATAAGAGGATTTATGAGGACTATGTTAATGGGAAGTTTATTGCTATTCCATTCTGCGCCAAGGCTCGTCTTCCTCCGCCATTTAGCGGCGACAATATATTTACAAGACACTAATGGAAAAGGCAAGTGTGGCATGTTAAATATTTTTCACCTTATCAGCATGCGACTGGTATATGGTGAGGCATTTCAATGTCTCCCCCTTGATACCAAATCAATACCTCGACATGTGTAACCCCAACATGCTTTGACCGTAATGTCCTCTTAATTAAACGTGATGCAGTATCTGCTGAAATTGCAGTTGTGCTCCGCTCTCGGCAGCTTTACTCGGCCAATGACGATATTGACAGTCTATCTATCGAAACCATCTCACAGTACACAGGACATCTCTGTGTGGTGTGTGACTTTCATCAGGCGTGTTGACAAGGACAAATGATTTAAGAGGGAGTCTCTGTATACTTACTGTCTTCGTTACAATTGCACATGAAGTAGATGTATCGGAAAAGGTGCGATTGCTTACTATTTCACTACAGAAAGTGTGAAAATTGCCTGCGTAGTCAAAGCTTTTGGCAGAGAAACAGACACTTGTGCTGATGCCCGACATAAAGTTGGGTATTTTTTCCAGCTGCTTGTAAACCTGCATTGTCATACTATGTAGACATGTCCTTGCTACTGTATGTATCGTCAGGCACAGAATGTGCTTGTTGCCAGGGGATAGGAGGACTTTTGGGTATTATTCACTCTGGCTGTCATGTTCCCTGCTGCAGAATTAAGCATGCTCAAATGGAGCTAATTCAATAATTGACTGCCCCCCCCCCCCCCCCCCAAAAGCGAAATTGCAAAGCAGTGACGTACGTGGATAATTGTTTGACATGACTAATTGTGAAGCCAATATTGCTCAGCGTGAACACTTGAGGCTTTGCATTATAATCGTGCACACTGCTCAGCATGGCTCTAATTACATGTTCCAACAACCCCAAATATGTTTTAGAGCAGTATAAAGAATGTGGCCATTTTAGCTACAATGGATTTTGTGGATATCTACATAAATCGTAATGAACGTTTTCACCTTCTTTTTTTTTGCCTTTGCTTACCTCATGTCTGCCCTTAATGGTTGTGCCTCTAACCCTTGACTGAGTGGGGCCTTCATCCACTCTCCATCCTGATCTCATTTGTCTTTTACAATCGGCACTCGTACATGTCAGGTCATCAGCCTGTTTGTCCTCCCCGCTATTGTTAGGCTGAAAGCAATCCAACAGCCCTTTTGTGGTGCTGGATAATGCAATCCCATTTGGGATTCAGCACAAGAGTAAATGGAGATTAGAGGACAGTCGTTGCTGTAAACTTCTAACTATTTAAGCAAATATGGATTTATTATGAGTTACTAATCTTAAGAAAAGTTTGGACTAGCTGATTAGCTGTAATCCCAGGGGCTGCTTATGTGATTTGATAACATGATCACACTAGCAAACTTTTCATGAAAGAGCAACTGTGTGAATGATGCGACATTTTGTGTCGTGTGATTCAGTTAATCCTTCATGCAACAGTGCTTTGTGATTTGTCAGGTTAATGTTCATCTTTCTTGCCCTCCTTGTGTTGCGTAGCCACTCTTTAAAAATACATTGCACTTACTGTAAAAAAATATGAAGCAGAGCTTTCAGTTTGGCCAAGGACAGCAACTTTTATTGTGAAATACAGCAAAAAAAAAAAAAGTTTAGGTGTGATAATGCTTACGTTGTCATACTAAACATAATTATAAATAGGAAACATGAATGTGTCTTACTGCATACAAAACAAGCAGTGCTATTAAAGTGAATCACACCGTTTTGAGGCATTGTGTCGTCTCTTTTACTGCATCCATGGTTCTTCAATCAAATCACACCACAGACCAGTTCAGACAAACCTTTCCTCTACCATTCGATACAACCATAGCTGTGAGAGAAGGTTGGAGACATTGGCCCCTTAGGGTATTGGTCAATGTGATGGTCACTTGAGAGTTGTCAGCGCTACACGGAAAAATACTTACTACAGCGAGGGAAAGCCTATATACTGTACATACCATTCTCAAATGAACAGCAGCTATTTGATCCTCTTTTGTATTGAAAAGCCTTTAGGGGATATGCACAGAAGTGGCCTTTTGACTGATGCATCTTCATACTAAAGCGGTAGAGCCAGACAAACTGGATTTATGTGAACCAAAAAGATGTTATTTGAGGTCAGAAAAGTCGAAAAACCGTACACTCACTTGCTAGTTTATTGGGTGCACTTATAGCTAAACTACGGCAGACTAAATAGTTGTTTCTGTTACCTAGCCTGCCCTCTCTTATATACAACATTATAAAAACACCTGTAATTATGACACTACAATGACAATCTCCAAAATGACCACACTCCTCTAACCTTCATGAAGGTGGAATCTATTGCTTTCAAGTAGAATAAATCTACAAAACTACCATTTGCAAATTAACTCTCTTGAAACAAGTGTTTTCCCAAAATGTAAATCGGCCACATCATCTCATCCTGTTGACTTAAGTGGTTGTTTTAATAGACTAGCTTAATTCATACTACTGTATGTTACATGACCTATTAATATACTGATTATGTGTGAAGGAGGCCACATACTATTCAAAACTCTACATTTCAGCGGTGCCCCTTTTTATTAGTCCTATTGTGTAATGAAATGAAAGGATTGCACAAGAGACTTTTTAAAACTTGGTTACACTGACAGTTCCCTCTGTGAACTGAAAATTTAATCTGTTTATATTTAGCTGCTTCATGATTGAATAATGCACCCCTTTTACATGCAAAAACAACTGCAGGGTGTCAGCGATAATGAAAAATAGATGCATTCAATTTAGTTCCACCAAAAAAGTTTCTCTTCTGCAAACTCCGCCAAACCAAATCCATCATGAACAACGTTAAATCCATAAGACATCAACCGACCTGAGGAGGAATGAAGGGAAAAGCCAACAGAATAGCTTGCGATTAATTCCATCACTAGCTAAAGCAGTTTGTAAAGATTTATAGATTTGAAATTAGCATAAACATGAAGGAGCTCAATAACAATGGCATTATCTCTTGCTGAACTAATCGGTTTATTCATACATCAAAACAAGGCAAGAGTAAATCTTTTGTTTTGGAGACGCATTATGTCACTGTATTTGGGTGTTTAGATGCTTTGACAACAAAGTGCGACAATGGCAAGAGCCCACACAGATTTGGGATGCTTGGGATGTAGAATCAGGACACTGGGTGACTTCAGTCTACTGTCAAATGGAATTGGAAATAAAGGACAAAGACTCATAGTGGTTCAGTGTGAAAATGCATGTTAAAGCATATCAGCCGCAGCCATGTTGCACGTCTCTTTGGGAAACTTCCTCACAGCAAACCCTCCTAACAGACCAAAACCGATCTGCAATTATTGTGCCGCATGCATGCTTCCTGAGAAAGTGAGGAATTGCTGTGCCATCTTGTGGATTCCACCACTGAACTTTTCGAGAAAATCACTGCACCGTCTGTTTTTGACACGATGTCATCTCCTTGTCAAGCACAGGAACGGAGCTCAAGGGTCGGATTCCCTGACGACTCGGAGCCTGCGGAGAAATGCCAGGGAGCCTGAAGGCACTTGTGTTTTTAATAGAAACCGGTCAAAAAAAAGATGCCATTTCCTCATCCACTATATGGGTTACTTCTGGAGGCCATTAAGAGCAACCTTTCCCTCCCTTAGCATGCTACCACTAAACTATCTCAGGCATCCACTGACAGGAGTCAGTGCACCTGCTTTAAGGCAGAGAGAGCTCCATTTTCACAGTTATTAATTTTAAGGAATGACTTGCAAATGTTATGCAAGAGCATCTGTCTGCATTTACATATCACAGTGTGAATGTGTGTACATGTAGATGCATGTAGCACGCAGACTGTTCAAGGGACCAGATAAATTATGTCGGTGGACTGCTGATTAATGAGCTCGCCATGCTGCAGTTGTTTCACCTTGTTTTCTTAAATTTGTGTAAAGTATATGACGAGGAACATGAGGGGAAAATGCAGTGTGTGTGTGTGTGTGTGTAGTCATGCGGTTGTCAGAGACAGACAACGTAAGTGGAAGAAGTACAGTTAAGTGGATGAGTGCGTAATAGAAAATGAGACCCTTGATCATGAAGTACAGTATATGCAGGTACAGCGTTTCATCCTCAAGTGAGAGCCACTCTATCTCTTCCTCTGCTACAAAAGTCTATTTCAACACATGATGTGTGAAATTAGGTCTTATCCATGAATAATGTTTAACTTATCACGGCAGCTGTCGCTGTTTGAAGAAGAAATGCATCAGTTAGGGAATTTGAGTAGAGAGCTGGTGTAAAGGGAAGGCTGTGTCCTGAATGGAGGATTATTGTTGTGTTCTGTAATTAGACTGACAGAAAGTGTGCTGGTGTAGTACAGTCTGTGACACGAGGCAGTGTCCGTTTAATGAGATGGAGTTACAGGTGTTTGTGCTGACCACCTATAATGGCTGCACACATGGAATACAAACTAGGGATGGGTATTGTTAGGATTTTGTCAGTACTACTCCTCTTATTAATACTCTATCAGTTCTTTTTTTATTATTAAATAATTGCTTTTTAAAATTTTACTGAAAGAAAATTAATAAATTCAGAACAGCATTGGAATTTATTTACATTTTAAATATAACTGAATCTTGTTTCTAGAGCATCAGCATCTATAGTATCTGGAAACGAGTCTAAAATGTCAATAAATGATATTTGGGAAGTTTATAAAAAATACAGAACACATGCTTCATTCCTCCTGTCCTCCCTCTGCTAAGCTGAATCTCCAGCTTATCTTTTGGTGGCTGTGTTTCATTATGGGTAATGTAGGCACCAGGTTTTGACACGGAACAATACGTGAAATAAAAAAAGACTCTCTGCTTCTGCTGCAATTACTTTTCTGCCAGGCTATTTATTCTCATTTTATTTTTGTCCTACAATTTAACCTGGTGGTTGCAGCATGACTGAAAATGTTTATTTTTATTGAACAGCAACAAAAGGAAGTCAGAGCACCTTGATTTGAAGTAATGGCATTACTTGTTATTGAAGTGTCTTGTTTATTTACTTTATTGCTCAAATTCTCCATTTGTTTTGATTTTGCGGTGATTATGGGCTACCAGTTTTAAAAATGCTGTTATTATGGAAAAATCTGCCCTTGTGTTGCATAATTTCTTAATGATTAATCATCAACACATCAAAAAAAAAGATTGAGGAAACTGCTGTGATTTGGCAGGTCTAGTTGTTACCCAACGCTGTGACAAGTATTTGTCAAAAATCTGTTATTACCATTAAGCTGCTTGTATTTTAATTACAGTGAAATGGCTGATATCTTTACAGAAGTGTCTTTACAAACTGAAAAGCACGCAGATTTCCTTCTAAACTTTCCAGAGCTTGCAGTTGGATAATCCTTCCTGTCAATTTGCAGCATAAGCTCCTGCAAGCGTGTGCAAAAATTCTTTCAAACAAAGTGAAATCCATCTTTGGTTCAGCTATCTCCCTTCATGATGATTCTTCCTCGACTTGTTGGAGAGGAACACTGACACAGGAGATAGAAAGCCGTGGCGGCCGGCCATGAACTTGGCTGTGTTTGCTGACTCAGAGGAGGACATTAGCATACAGCTGCCATTAGCCAGGCTGCAGCTGCTGCGGATGCCTTCCTTGATAAAAGGCAGAGCTAGTATGCCGGACTAACTTGTGTGGGTGTGACAGAGAGGGTTCATAAGGCGTGCACTCGCAGTCCTCTGGGACCTTTGCTGACGCCTCCTCCCTGTCCTGATGACTGATATTATGGTGTTCTTATGAAACACTGTCTGCAAACCTTGAGAGTGGTCTGTCGTATGAATGCCGTGATTACTGCACAAAGAATACGTAAATCCTGTTATGTTAATATGGAAAACACCCGCTGCCCGGTAGGCAACAAAAAAAACATGCATTTACAGATTTTCAGGAAATAAGGTCTCAGCAAATAGTTTCCTTTAACAGTGCGTTTTGAATTGATTTCTGCTTGTTCCCAATCTACTTGGAGAGAGCCATCCTTTCATGTCTAGTTGAAGCTGAATCACATTCTGTCAGGGTTGAGGTGATGTTGCAGGCAGATTGCTTATCCGTCAGGATCACGGCAGACACAAACAGGTTGCTGATGCTGCTGCTTAAACCTCTCTCAGTCAGGCCTCGATCATCAAATCTGTCCCTGTCTCCCATGATATATTGACAGCATTGCATTTGTCTCCCCCTTCCCCTCCAAGCTGAATTCCTGAACAATCCCGTGCCTGGTTATCGGGCCATCATAAAGAATGTATGACAGGACCTTAGATCGGTGAGGGATGGCTTCAGTGAAGATGGAATAACGCAGGTGTGGCTCCACATGCCGGCTTGACTTACGGCCTTGATTCCTTTCACAACCACCTTGGAATCAGTTGACACTGTTTGAGAAGTTGTTGAAATGAAAATGAAATAGAAAGACATTTTGTGATCTGGTGGTTATTAAAGTTAAAGCTGGAGGGCCAAGCAAGTTCAGATTCAATGTAACACCCCCACAATTCACATGCAAGTTTTGCTTTTTAAAAGTTGTCAGCTGAATCCTGGTCTTTGAACTCATTATGGTTTAATGTGACTACTTTGGGAACACTGTTGCAATCTGGTTTGATTCTTCCAATCAAATTTGTGGATTTAGTTTTGGAATGACAGATGGGTTACATACAGCTTACCCATTTACCAGTGAGGTAGAATTCCCGAAACATGTTGAATGATCATCGTCTGAAAAGCTCAAACTGCAAGTTCTCTACAGAAATTGTGATCTCAAGAGATAAAGCTCTGACCTGGATCAATCGGCAGGATAGTGACGTCAAAACTAATTAAGATTGCCTGTGTAGCACAATAGTACCAATCTGTGTTGGGTGCGCCCAGTGTCAGCATGGGCAACCGCAAGGTTATTTTTCTTCCATTGTTTGAGGCTTAGAGACACCTCCAGAGGGATCCCTGCAGCCAAGACACTATTATCTGGCTAAGGTTTGGGACAATCACACTGTCCCTCTCTCATTTCTTGTAAAGGTCCCTCTTCAATTAATCTCAGAGCCAAATCTTTTTATGCTCTCCTGTACAGACCCCATGAAAGAGACTTTTTCAAAGAGGCTTGTGAACAGGTTTGCTTTCCGTGTTGAAAGGGGACAAAGGGGGATTATGGCATATAGAATAAACTGGGAAAGGGAGGATGTAGCTGGGTGACTCTGATTATGTCCAGATAATGTATTGTTGTCATGTCTGAGAGAAACATTCAAAGGCTGATCTTTAAATTTCAGTTTAACCGTATTTGTGAATCAATTCAACACATTGGACATAAGTGTCGTTCCAATGTGCAGATTACGTGAATGGGACAATCAATATCAGGAAATTGTTGGAGGCGAAAACTTCAAAGAAGATATTTTATTGATTCGCAAAGGAAAATTCTATTTTCATTGGCCTTCCTCAACAAAATATTTTGCCTCCCAACCCTCCATCTCCCCACAATAGAGTTGGAAGACATGTTTCTTGTACAGTAAAAAGCTGTTGCATTGAGGACAGGGTGGTAAATATTCATACAGCAAAGGGTATATCCAGTTCAGTACAACATGGGTTTTGATTTTGTTGGTTTATCTACCTAGTTATGATATTGAGATCTGGAAAACTGCTTAAAATAAATTAAATTGGGCAAGAGCTGGGGCAGTCAAAATAATTTACAGGTATATGTAAGGCAACAGGTTAATGAGTTAGTAGTTAGTAGTAATTGGAAAAGAAAAGAGAGGCAAAAAGTAAGATAATTAACTAAATGCTCAGTTGTAAACATCATCATCAATTATACACCGACTTCCTGGTTCAAATTTGACCTACCAGACTTTGCGTAGTTGTGTACCACTTTCCTACACAATATGGGATTATCATTGTGCCTATTTGAGTTTCACCTCCACAAAAGGTGTTGTATAATATGTTGGCGGTTACGCAAAACAAAAGATTGCAGAAAATACTTGTGTTATCATAACTGAAATGAAAACTGGACCCAGGTAGAAACAAAGCAGTACTATACTTTTAAGTTAAAAGGTACCCTTTGCCGTGGGCTCCGACCCCACACCCCTCCCACCCCTTTTCGATACGCCATTGTTTTTGGTAAAACTGTCCATATTTGAAATCTACACTTCTGATTTACACTTCTGCGTCGGTTAGCATCATAGCTAGGCTAACGTTAGTGTTCAGCAAAGGCCTGGAGAGGTATAGCCAATCAGACGCAGAGTAGGGGCAGGTTGTGAGGGTGCCCAGCGATTCAGGTAAGTCCCTCCCACATACAGCCAATCATAATGTGTAATATCATCTGTAAAGGGAGGACCAAACCCAGGGCCGCTCTGGCAGACTGAGCACATCTGGCCTGGCACTTTTCAGAGGCTGCAGATTTATCAACATATGTGTCCTGCTGCCTTCAGATGCTGCAGGGATTTAATGAGCTGATGGAGAAGTCTTTCATAATTATAAAGCAATAGTGGACAGCAGATACTGTCGAAGTCAACCGCATCCATTCATAGATCAATGCAGCCTGATTTACTGACTTTCCTGCTTATTAATAGCTTTTTTTTAACAGCGTAATTGCTATTCATACCAAGTAGTATGTGAAGTAATGTTACTTTTAGAAGAAGCAAAAAAGCAAGTTATAACACTTTGCGAGTAACTTGCCCAACACTGATCACAGGAAGAAAATAGTTGGTGTGTCCAGCATGGAATATTGTCACATAAATCAAATCATTGTATAGAAACATACAGTATCATACCTTGTGTTCACAAGTTATTTGTGTTTTATAAATGTAGTTCCTTTCTCAATATGTGCTGTAAGAATGGCCCTGCTGCCATGCTGCATTGACTGCAATCTTATCAGTAAAATTAATTTTACCAATTTGTTCGACTGTAAATGTGTTTTTTTCTTCTGAAGTAAATCATCAGGCAGAAAGATAAAGAACGACATTTACAATTCAGTAACCGGCAGTACCGTGGAGATGAGACAAATTGAAACTAAATTGGAATCTTAACCGACTGTATTACAAACTTAAAAATTCACCTTAAAATGCCCCAGTTCCAGCACTTGAACAAACAAAAGCAACAAAACAGCCTGTGTTCATTTGTTTTACCAATAACAAATATTCTCTCCTTAACCAACCTTGCTTACATGTAATTGGTTCGAAATAACCTTGAAAGATGCAAACAAGGCAATTGTGTTGGGGTGATTAATTCATTTCTGGATTGCTGTGCCTGACTGCATGCGGAACACAGTAAGATTCATTTTGTGAATGTATTATGTATTTCACAAAAGTGCTTTCCGAATGTGCAAAGATTAATGTTTATTTGGATAAAGCTGCTAAGATATGACGTTACTCTGTGGCCCTAGCAGTGTATGGTTCACACACACACAGTCAAAGTTGTTTTAAAGTCAAATGGATTGTAACAGGAACCTGAGATGCACTCTGTTCTTTACTCTGAGGATTAGGTAATGTGTAGAACAAAAGACATATGAATAATTTATTTGGCCACTGCATGCATTGCGGTCATGCACATACAAGTGTTGGTTTCCGAATTGGTGTGTGAAGCTTTAAACATGTTCATTAGTGATTTAGAAAGGACCCTTTTAGAGTTTGTCTGATCGAGTAAATTCTATGTTCATGCACACCTTCCTCATGTTTGCCTTCATTGAAACATACTCTCTCTGTCTGTAAAACTCCCTTGCTGATTTTACTGCAACATGCAGTACTTTTATCAACAGCCGAGTTAAATGAATAGTATTTGAATATTTGTCTTTAAAAACCATATTTCACCCTAAAAGTATACAAGTCCAAAAATGTTTAATTTTAGATGCTATTCTTATAGTAACTACATCATTGATAATTACAAAAATATTTTAATGACATTCTTCATCTACAAACGGTAGGATAAATGCAACTGTCCACACTTGCAACAACTCAAGAGTTGCTGAGCGATGAAAAATTCAGGTGTTTCATTTTTCAGTTGATTTGACAAAACACTTTTGCTGTGTGGAGAAAAGCTACATTATGATATGACTGTATCTCCCTGGGCCACATAGAGGCCTTTTTTTTTTTTGCCTTGAAGAAGCACTCTAATGGGGACTTCATCTTTTTCCTTTTGGGGCTATTCTATAAAAAGGTGCCGGTGTCTGAGGTCCCAGTGGTACCTATTACAGCAGCCTAGTAGTCATTAATCACAAACGAGTAAGCATTTCAACGCAGCGTCCGCCCAGAGTTTCCAATAGCCATTCATTAACAGTTTCCACCGCCATCTCTTTTCTTAGCATCTGCCTCCTCCTCTCCATCGCTCCCACCTGGACTCTACGGAGTTGGTCCTTTTCTTGCTGACATACCTGCTTTTTATTTCCTGTGTTATGTAGAAACTGTAGACGAGGGTCTCTGCTCACCGTTCAGGGCTTAAAGATCTTAAGCCAACCTTTGCAAAAGTTCTCCATGCCTTTGCTTTCTCTGGTCTCTTTTAAAGTTGTTGTTTGTCAGTTACATGCAGTACAGTATTGGGTGTTTATGTGAAAAAACACCGTCTGGTGGAAACTGACATTTGTCTTTACGTTGTCTTTAATTGCATCCATCTATTTTGAATTGAAACCAGGTGTACGCACAGCAGTAGGGCAGACGTTGTAGAAATAGTTATTTCTAAAAGAAACTACAATTCTTTGAAGCTGTCACATAGAATGAGCAAGATTATAACCAAAATTGTCATTCTTTAACAACTTGCATTGACTTGTTTCTTCCCTTGTGTAAAAACTTGCTGTTCATACTGCTGCGGTTTTCTTTCATTTAACATGGGAAAATAATCTGTCAAACGTCATGCAATAGAGTAGCCAGTGGGACAATTGAACCCATTAATAATGGTCTCTAACATCTCCCAGGGGCTTTCCATTATAATTATTGACTTTTTCCCTCCTTGTCTCGGTGTTTTTTACATTAAAGTAAAGCAGGGTCAGCATCTGGTAAAGTATAGCAGTAAAACAGAAAACCAAAGCATGAATACTTTTGTGGTTGGCGAGGTTATTGTGTCTCAGAAATTGAGAGGCCAAAACAATTAATGTGGTTGTTTATCTCAGAATTTGTGCTCAATGTGATTTTTTTATATCATTTAACCCCAGTGTTAATTAAACTGTACACGTTTCCAGGACCTTCAAACGGCCTCCTTTGATTACAAATGCTCTTGTTTGTTCTTGTAAAAAAACAAAACGGGGCCATTTAAATATGTCGGAAAAGTCTTATCTAGATTTACAGCAGTTTGCTTTGACACACAGAGCAGCCAGCAGTTTTTAACTGACCTATTTGATTGCCCAAGAGGATGATTGTTGTTTCTCTGCTCATTATGTAGACCAATTTACCACCAATTACAGCAGGTGGTGGGACAAAATCATGGCCATCGGGAGAACAATGTGAACTTGTTTTGTATTGACTTTCTCTACGATTTTGAGTCAAAATTATGAGCTCTACTTAATTGAAGAATTTCAGTTCAATAGCTGTTTTTCAATAGCTATTTTTACATAGCAAAAATGTATTATCGAATTGACTTACATGGCACCAGCAGAACACTATTTTCTGCTTTCCCTTCCCTAGAAATGGGATATCAAGCATGTTGAGAAGGGTATCTTTGATGGCCAAACACCTGACAGCACAAACTTGAGCGATTTGGCTTTCTGCACTGATTGATTGGGTGGAGCTCTCGGCTCGCTCATTGATATGCATCAGAGAAAGGAGTAACTTTCCTGACAAAATAGTTTGCCTACAATTACAGTGAACCTCTCACCTCGGCAGCACCTTACTTAATATCAATCACCAGAAGAGGGATAACCCAAAGTGCTGATCAGCAGACAAGCAGGGAGATCCTTCCTCCTCGGCTTACCTCGTGTCAAAAAGGACATTAACCCTGAGAGTTAGATTTCCCTCGGCAGCAGCATAAACAAAATGATTGCTAATCATTCGTCGTCTGCTCCGGCAAGACTGTGGGTGTAAGTCTGCATTGATTAAATGGCGAGAGAGAGAGAGAGAGAGAGAGAGAGGATGAGAGGGAGTCGCCGTCTTCGCATGACTAATGCAGATGACGGGGGAACGTGTGACGGACAGCAGACATCTGCTAATATAAGGTCATCTGAGGATGAGGCTTTATAATATACATTCATAGCTCATGTGCCGAATTTGTGCGTTGAGGGAAGACAAATGCCTCCTGACACCATCAGTCTTTAAGACAATTGAATTCCAAATGAAACACCACTTAATTTGGATTGCTTTATTAACTGAAATTGTGTATTCATGCTTTTTCAATGCTCATATTAATGTTAAGGCAAAGTTAGCACAGACTTACATTATTTGAACTTTGGAGTTTCTACATGATCAACAAATCAAAGGTAAATGCCCCTCTGGCTGCAAAGAATGGCAGAGCTATTACTCATTTTCTGGAACAAAATTAATAGGCCAAAGTTTACCATACTGTGTGTGCATGAGTAATGCAGGGTCTTGGCTGCTGGTACATTTCAGAACAGAAGCTACCATTAGTTGCCAATTCCACGATAAATATCAAATAGTCTGGCAGCACATTTTGAAAATTTGAGCTCCATGATGGAGTGGAAATTGCCATCAGGCTGATTCATTGTTAAAGACAAGCGGGAACAGCTGGTGGCCTTCTCCAAGATAATCCAACGCTTGATGTTTTTGGAGTTTTTGCTTATGGCAAGAGTCTGTTCCCTCCGCTACTCCTACCAACAATAAACCTCCCCTCCTTGATCGGTAACTGAAAATGCATCTTATTTTTACACACATGCTTACCATGCACAATGCAAAGCCTGAGACAATTTGGACACAGAGTCTCGGAGTCTGCATATATGCAGAATCTTAACTGCTCCATTAACTCACAGTAATGATGCATGCCATCCATCTGTTTGCCTGTTGGTGATTTGGAGATGGCACACTGTTGCATGCCGTATGCCCTCTCTCATTCTGGCCAGAACTCGAAGCCTTACAATCGAGGGGAGAAAGAGCAAAAATATTAAAGGTGCATCTGAGCTGGAGCGAACAAAAGGGTCTGCGCTGTTAGGGCTCACAGGTTATGAATCAGAGAAAGGCAGAGAAAATAGTTGTGTGAAAGCCCAATGTAGCGGTTTTTTAAATATATTTTATTCCCCCTATTGTGAAGTATATTTGTCTGCAGCCCCTTTGGAAGGCTCACAAAGCAGCTTGACAACTGAAGACATGTTTTCTTTATGTGAGAATCAGCCTCTGTGATACGCAGGGAAAAATGCTATTTTTTACCCCCAGCTGTTGTTTATGGGAAGCAAGTGTCAAAAACTACTTCAGTCTCCAAAGTGAAATTGAAAAAAGTAACACCTATGAAAAGTGCGTGCTCTTATTTTCGATCACTCAGTGCTGCATGAGAATTCAAAAATTTGCTTGTGTGATTCCAGAAGTCAACTTTCCACTTTGAAGTGTGAATGTGGAAAATGTACGCAACACTCAACGCGAGAGAGCGTATGGATTTCTCAGCTGAATCTTTCTATTATTGTACCCTGCACACTGAGTCGCAAGGTGTACGGCCTAATTACTATTCTTTTGAGAAGTGCTGGTGTTATTCTAGACTCCTACAAAATGCGGGAAGATGTTGAGAATAAATGTGATTCAACTCTGAATGCATGAAAATGCATAATGCGTGCCAAGATTTGTGGGACTCTGTTAAGTATATTCCTTCAATTATGACATTGAAATCATGGCATTTAGTTCATAACAAGCAGTCCACAAGAGAAAGGAATTATTTTAATGGCAATATTCAAGTAATGCCCTCTTTTGAAAATGTAATTCTGGTAGTACCATGTCAAATTTTCAATACCATTATCCAATGAAATGAATGTCCCCTGAGAGACTGATCAGTGTAACTAACCTCCTTGTACTGCTTCAGAACCTCATCAGATACAGTCTCGTGCTTTAGTGCTGTGGACCCGTGCAGCACTTTGCTCTATCTACTGAGCTAGTGCTGCAAATACAGTTTTCCTTGTTTAAGATAAGGGCTGGATAATACGTTTGCTTTGTCAGTTCCTGGAATTACTTGACTCTCCTATCTGTCTCTGACTGTGGCTCTGGATGCTTTTCTGGACGGTGCTCAGTATGTCTCTCTCTGTAATTAATCACCAATTGTGGTGTATCAAACCTTGCCCACACTTATCTGGATATTTAGCCTAATGTAGACAAAGGTATTACCTTTTGGCCGAATGATGCCAAGCAGTTTAAATACATACATGAGCGATATAGACGAGGACTATTTACTCATTCTACTCTTTAGCGTACCTTGACTTTTCTTGCACATCGGCACTTCTTACAAGCTGCTGGTACTCCTCTCTGCTCTCTCCATATCAGGTTTTCTGGGCAATTAATAACGCCGAAGAGTTTTTGTGCAGTGCCTCATAATGTCAGAACATTACCACACAGAATGTGATTTTGTTTTAAAAATTAAACGCTCAGACAAAGGCTGGGATACGTGCAAATAATCAAATTAATATGAATTAATAGCAAATGTTGTCTTTTTGGGCGTTATCTAATGATAGTAGTAAATGACGTAAATGATGTTGAATAATTTTTATGTCAAAACTCAAATTTCAAATTTTCTTGCTGGAGAAGCCCCAAACCCAATATCTTCTTGCATATTTAATCCACTGGGGAAAATTGTGAATGTATCTCTTTATCTTGCTGCATAATATGTACAAGCCTCCTGACTGTAACACTGCTCCTAAAACCTGAATAAATAGCTCGCATACTCTGCATGCCTGTCTGACTGGCTGGTGTTGATTCCAGGTTGTAGGCATCGTAAAATATGTTATAGAGTGATCACATACAAATAACACCTGAGAGCACTTTAAGTATTAACAATATGGGTAAATATACAAACACACCACCTTAACCCAATAATGTTTCAGGTGGAAGAATACTGGAGTAGGTCTATCATAGAATATACATATAATAATTTAACAATAAAATCACGACTGATTGTGACTGACACAGTAGAACCTGCTTAAAGGAATACTAGATCAATAGTAATAAGAAGGAAGATATTGCTGATGCCATTCGATACACACGCCAACATATTTCTTTCCACTTCGAGCACCGTTATATAATCACAGGGCTCTCGAGGATTTTCTTGCCACGTCGAGACAGCAGGATAGCGAGAAGATCGGATATTTCTATATAGAAATTCTGAATGCTTGTGCACTGGGTCGGATTTCACGTGAAATCGGGCAAATCATGCGACATCATGCAGGTTCACCAGAAAACAGCTCAGACTCCAGTGGGGCATCCAGCAGCAACCAGCCTGCTGCAGGCAGACCCAGATCCGGCTTCAGCTCCTCCTCTGGCCAGGAGCAGAGCTTCGCCTCCTTGCAAGGGAGAACCAGAATCAAGAAAAAGGGGGTTAGTCTGTCAGACCCTGCTGTAGTAAAATGAGAGCTTTTCTAAAGGCAATCTGGTGCTCTGAAACACCGCCAAAATCAACACAAAATTCAAGTTCCTCATAGGAAGTTTAATCAAAATAACATTAAATCAAATGACTACATCTGTGAACCGACTCTGCAGCTCTACACAACTTTTCAGCCAAACAAATCCTAACAAAACATCAAAAATGATTGTATGTTTGTTAATGTTTCCCGAAATGACCATTGAGGGGCTGATCCCACCAAGATGCGTCGTTACAGGACAGTCACTGTTTGCAATCAAAACAAATTTAATTTGTGGCATATATCAAGTTTAGCAAGACATGCTGTTGTTTCTCTGGCAAGGACAGTTTCCTTTTAAACACTTCTAGTTCATTTTTGGGTTTTTACAGCTCACAAAGTCATTTGTGGCAGCTCTAAAAGAAAATATATTGATACACTTAAATGCATCATCAACAAACAGCAAATTCTTTGCCTAAGGAATGTTAAAACCAACTGACTGTATTTTATGACTTCATCCTGTTTGCATTGCCAGTAGCATAACTTAAGAACTTACCAATATATACAGGGAGCCAAACAATGTGAATCATTTCTGAGCTGTAATTATTCAGGCCGGTTCTGCCGAGTGAAGCCAATGCGGAAGTGTCTTAAAATGTGCATTATTTCTACTGACCAGCAGGGGGCGACTCCTCTGGTTGCAAAAAGAGGTCCGATTGTAAAGGAAGTCTATGAAAACAATGAGCCTACTTCTCACTTGATTTATTCCCTCAGTAAACATTGTAAACATGACGTCTCAATCGCGAGTTTCAAGTCTTCTTCAATACAGCACGATGTTCATTTCGTAAATCAAGGTCCCAATAGGCCATGAAGCAAAGTATGCTTTAGGGCGGGCTTACTGTGATGTGCAGGCCGCTGCCGCTACGTATACAGCGTCTCTACGTCACACCTCCGCATTCCAATTATGTCCACTTCTGTTCACTGGCTGCAAAAAGTCAAGATAGAAACGGCCATATTCCAAGATGGCGTCGGTCAAATCGCCAGTCCACAAACCAATGGGTGGCGTCACGATGACTACGTTTTATATAAAGTCTGTGATTCTTCCATGTCAAGATTAGGGAACATTTTAGTCAAGTGACTCATCAGACATGGCATGAATATCAAGTCTTTTATTCTTTTTTTTGCAAGCTATTTTCAAGTATTATCAGTGAACCTCCCGTTATCTTCAAATACATTATTCACAAGCTAATGTGTTAACCAGACAAATCAATCCACCCTCTGAACTAACTTTCTGGAAATCCGCTTCCACTACCACTGTGAGTAAACCTGGGGGCAACACTCATCACAAAATGTTGTAACATTATTGGAGCAGCCTGAAGCCTGTCAGAGCTGCTTTCTAATGACTGCTTTCCCTGCTGCGTTTGATGAGTAACTTGTCACTCCACCATCTACAGTTTAAACTAGAAACTTGAATGTTTTCATACATTTGAGACAGAAAACAGGAAAAGTACTTGAAAAAGCTTCTCATGCATCACATTAAAAAACCCTGGTAGCTTTTGGTGGAAAAGATTCAGCAGCAAAACTCCGGCTCCATATCGGAGCCGAGAATAACGGGCAGCGGGAGGCAAGAGAGACACTGCATCGGGGACCAATTTACATCATGACACTGTTGAGATGGAGCCTCAGAGGTGTTACATCTGGAGGTGACTTGCACTGAACATTCTAAAATTATGTGCACATATATTTGAATATTATCATCAAGTTCACTCTGTACTGATCTCTAAAAGCAGGAAAATCCTGGGAACATGCAAATCACTCACCCAAAAACGGTAATTTACTGTGACGATAACTTCCTTGAAATTACAGTATTTCAAAAGAGCGCTAAAGCTCACTGCAGTGGTATTACGCTTAGATAGCTCAACAACATTGCGCTCAAAGGGCATACTAATGCATCGCACTGCTAAATGTGTATTTGATTATTTAAAACATGGCTAACGAGCAGTACTTGTGTTCATTTTCACATTAGGCAATCTGCTTTTGAATGTCAAATCACTCCATACTGTATGATGAAATCATCATTATGCTGTTCCCATCATACCTTTTTTTTAAGAACATCAAGCCTCCTTGTGAGGCTTTCCTGCTCTGTTCTTGATTCAACAGCCGATTTAACATTCGACCCAGTTTCAGCGAGGTTCTCTTCTGGGACACAACCCAGAAGTGTCATGCAGCAGAACCAGAATAATAAATCCCTCCACTTTGGATATGAGAGCAAGCGATACCCTGTTTACGCTCTGTAGATTAACATACAAGCACAACTTCTTTCTGTGTGGGTGATTTTGCTTATTTACGAAGCACACCCAGTCGCCAGCTTGCGTTATTGCAATCAATGTGGATGAACATAGAGGCGCAGAGAAACAGACAGGATAAGTACAGTGTAATTCAATACGCACGCATCTCATTTTGAAAGCTAATTATCTACACCCTGCCCCTTGGATGTTAGTTTGGTATGGAAATGACAGCAAACAATTGTATGCGACTTTTAGGAACGTAATTGGTATCATAATATAATGTAATTAGTCTTACCATGCCATGTAAACGCACACGGCTCGGGATAGCAATAGTTAATGTGCAAACTGGATCACAAACAACCTGATTAAATTTTCTTACTTGGTTTCAAAGAGCAAGTATCAGTCTGCCAGCATGTCTCACTGGGACCTTAATGTTTTTACTGAAGTTAGCGAAGTACATATTGTCTCTGAGGTGAACTCTGGCTGGCACAATTACCACTAGTCTAATTATAGGAATGCGGATATTGACAATGTGTGTTTAACCTAAAGAAGTGGAGAAATTAAAATATTGAGGGCAGCATTGTACTGTTATTCCCTTGTGGCTCAAATAGCGCCGAATCATATTCATGGTTTGACAAGCTCAGAATTTAGTGTTGTGATGGCTACCACAGACAGACACTGTACTGTAGAGCCGTGATTCCCAAACTTTATGGTCGAATGCTCCTCCTTAGCCCTGTGAGATAAATGTATACTGCCCATCATGTTCCAAATGGCATCATCTAAACTGATTTTAACCAGATGTTGTTTAACTCAATTGAGTCTATAAAACAGTTATATTGCACTGAGTGTGTACTGGTTTACTCAAGTTTACATTTGTGCGACTGCTTGGAATACCAGGAGCTGCATGTTTCACTCATTCATCCAACACCTTTAGTTAACAATTTTTAAGTAGTTCAACTATTTATCAATTGCTTTTCAACTCTTTCTGTTAATTTACGCGAAGGTTGCCAACTTTTAATACCAAATAAGGGACAAAAAGTGGCATGCCACGGTGACTTCATAGTGTAGTGTTCTTATTCGATTGGAAAGGAAAAAGTGTATATTCCATTTAGCATAAAGCTTTATTGTCATTGAGCATAATTATTTAAGTTTATGTGAACAAACCTTATAATAAATTATCCAAAAATAACAATTTGCACCTTTACTGCAAAAAAAGCAAACATTCCAAATACTAAGGAGGAAAAGTCAGGCATTATGACTCACCAAATCTAGTCTTTTTTTCATGCACATTTTTTGCTGCTCTTGACTGATTTAAGAAGTCCTTTTACTTTGCACCTTTAGCTAGAGTGGCCTTGCACTCCTGTGGAAGCATGCTGCGTCATTCTTCCCCTCCATGGCCAGTTCAGAATTCCTGACAGCATAAAGAGGGCAGAAGGCTTTCATGGAGCCTGAGCCCAAGTGTTTTTTTACTTTCCATTGTTTTTTGTAGCTGCACAGTCGTTTCTTTTTTAGATTTAGTCTGAGTCTAAGCCTTTCGCAGATGCATCCCCAGAATTTATGCTACAAAACTGATGCGCATAAAGGCGGCCTGTGATCGGATGACAGGTGATCTCATCTGCTGCGGTATCAGATCTAGGATCTGCAAAGACTGCCGTTTGGGGTTCAGAGAGGTCAATACTGGACAAGAAAGATGCCACATGGGACAAAGTGATGTAGCCCAACATACTGGATGTCCTGGCTAATAGGGGACAGTTGGCTACCTGTAATTTTTTACCATTTAACGGATAGCTATTAGAACTATTTATTAAGCTCTTTCTACCATTCATTGATTACTTTTAGTTAACTGTTTAGAGGCCACTGCTAACTTGCCAACACGTTTCCCATGCCTTTCCAATCAAAATACATACTGTGCAGGTATTAAAGCTGAATCAATATGCAGGTATTGTTTTCTAATCAAAGCATCATTTTGAAGGTGAGCTCCTACACAATCTTTCCTCTTAGCCTATGGAAACTGCAGAAGTAGCCCTGGGATAGAATTACCCCTGGTTCAGTCACTGCCGTAGAGCATAGTACTAAAAGACAGCTGTTTTAATGTCTCATTTACTGTATTTATTGTAATAAAAACATATTTTTCTCTTACTCAAGAACTTGATAGGATCATTTCCCAGTTAGTTCTTTGTTATTACTCATCCTTGATCTGCATACAGCATATTGAAGCAAATCATTCCACTTGTTGTGATGTTTTAATCACATCTCGAGGGCTCTCATGTCACTGATGTAACTGCTGTGAGTCAAAAAAAGTTATTTTCTCACCGTCAAAATGACAGAATTGTGACTGATATATGCACGCGAGGTGACACATTTTTCCTGTAAAGCATTTAGAATGGAGCGAAGAGTAACTGGGTGCAAATTAAACGGTGTATATAAGATCCATACACAAGCACAAACAAGCTCCTGTTATCTAGGGCAGCTTGCTGTAAATTACACTGCCTCAGTAGTTGTTTCGAGTGTCTTTGAGAGAACGTTTCTCTCTCCAAGCATGTTTCCGCTATCCAGTCTCCAAAGTGTTACAGCCATAATTAGCCTAGATTAATGAGGAGGCCACTTCATAATGAAACATATGAATAATAAAGGTGTTGTTATACAAACACTGTTTCATCTTTCATTGTAATCTTACGAGGCGCTCACATGGGATAGTAAAAATGAAGCATTGCTCCTTTATCTCTGTCTCATTGACGGTATGAATCGCAATGATGCTGGTCACAATGCATAATAACTGCCCTTTTTCTACCCTTCTCAACACTTACAGATAATTAAACCCATGGGGAAACGTTGTGAGTCCACAGAGATCAGAATGGCTAAGTGGAATAAAGCTGTGTAGCTCTATGAAATGATTATAATGCAAACACTGGCTTCTCTTCACTCTGGCAGTGAAACCTCAGACGCTCTTCATTTACACTAAATTGTTGAACAACAGTCTGAGTGACGACTCGCCTCTAAAGGAAATTTCACTCCCACAATCAAGAAGTGACAAATACAAGAATAGAGCAGATAATTGGTCTGTTAAGGTCTTACTTGGGATGTTCTGTTCGTGCCAATTTGTATTGATCACAAACACGTTTGTGATGAGTTGCTAATGGGAAACCTACACCAACTGGGAATGAACAAGTAGAAGTTGCCTCTAACTTCTGAATGAAAGAGGCAACATATTCCCCTCATTTCCACATCTTGAGATGGCGTCCTTGATGGACCAATGTTACAGAAATCCCTTGTTAGAATAGCTGCTGGAAAAGAGAATTAAATATGTCTATTTTTGTTTTCTCTCTGACGGTTTCCTACAATGAGAAACGGCACCATTCGGGCCCCCCCCCCCCCCTCCTCAAAAAAACAAAAGTTTCTTTGTTCTATGTTAAATTTAGCATGACAGGATTTAATTAATGATTTCCACATGAAACAAATGTGCTGATCTCTGATATTGGAGCAACAAACACAAAGTACTGTGAGACCAGTGAAAAAGTGGAACAAACTTTTCCTCAGAATCCAGGCCAATGCTTTACCCCTCTGCCAAATGCTGCTTTATTCACAATGCCAGTGATGCTCTATGATTAGGGCTTTGTTTGAACTGAGTAGAAGCCCACACACGAATACTTTTCTCCTAATTGGGGTTTTTAAAGGATGAGAGTGGGAAGGAAGAAGACGGAAAGCTTCAAAACTGAGGGAGGAAGCCTAAATTTGATCTCTGGCAAAGGAGGAGCGTGATTTCAAGCTTCTCACAATCTTACTTGCAGATCATGTTTAGCTTTCTTTCTAACTTGTGACTTTACCCAGTATGTGATGCTTTTCAATGTGGCATGTCCTCGAGGAGTAAAACCCCTTCAGACGTTATTGATAGTTGACCAGCAGGCATTAACAAAGACAGTTCATGTGTTTGGCAGCATGGACCCCCACAGGGCCTTGGCAATTCAGGACCGGGCTTGTTTGATCTATAGAGAACACACCGTAGATGTCAGCACTGGGAATGGTTATTTCCCAGGGGAAGCAGCCAGTGGGGGCGGCAGAATCCAAAAGGCTAAAAATATATTTGCGAGAGGCGATTACAGGTATAAAGTCGGATGCGAAGAGTGGAAAGGCTTTGAAATGCTAAATTAGTGTCCACTCCGCACCTGTCACAGATGCTGCACTTGAAAAGGGATGATTGTCATCCTTTGTGATTTGCTCCATTTCAGCATATAAACTATATAGATTTGCGCTACTTGATGTGTCCATTACATGACTAGATGTTATTATCTCTAGTATAGCAGCAAAAAAATTGTGCCAGGATTGACAATGTAGTTAATGGACTACAGTACCATAAAAAGCAATGAGACTGCTATCAAAGGAAGATGCTATCAGTTTCACCACGAACTGGAATCCAAGCGAAGAGATAATTTCACTGAATAGCTTTGGTATTGTCTGCAGTGCTCGCAATACATCTGCATTAATGCGCTGCACCCTTGTTATCGGCCTTTCCTGTGGCCAAATTGCCTTTGGTCTGTAACCCTGCATGTAAGAAAAAATGTTAAACATATGCTTTCCTTATCAGCCGCCCCCTTAAATTCGTTCTATGTTCCACCTCCACTTGATTAAGAGTAGCCCCAGACACAAAGGAGCAAACACACTTATCAGACAAGGATCAGGGAAGAAAAATAACCCTCGCCGTGAAGGCACCTCTCCTCCCCTTTTTCTGTGACTTCCCCAGCCAACGGAGGGAGGGGGGGGGGGGGGGGGGGACAAGCGGTCGAGGAGGACACTTATGTGCGGGGATGAGAAACAACTTGTCAAGATGGTGGATGATAAACAGAAAGTTCCATGTGGGTGGAAGAACGAAGTGATGCAGCTTGCCCCTTGGGTGATTTTACTCGCTTTGTAACGAATGCGACTTATGTCGCATTGGCATTCATCATTCAGACCTTTTTGGCAGCGATATACCTTCCATGAGTCAGTTTGTGCAGGATGTGGTCTGCAAGGGCACCACCATATACGCTTCAAAAACTGTTATCAGAATGCCAAAGTGCATTAAATAATTATGGCAGTGAACTCAATGCGAGTTCCTCCGTACTTATTTGCAGCAAAATAGTTCTTTGTGAAACTGAGCACAAGTAAGCTGCTAAGAAATCCCACAGGGACTTTAACAATCCTGGCAAGAAGACAGTGCCTTCCTGTTTTATTCGCAGTCTCTCAGTAAACTTTAAAGGGTGAGGTAGCATGAATGACACTGGCAAGATGCAATGTGATTTCACAGATCTAAGAATAAACCAAACTGTTGCCTCACCACGCTCGCAAGCAGAGTTGTACTTGGAATTCTGCTAAATGAAGTGTTGAGGCCAGAAATCCTGGTGTAGGCCTATGTCACCACGTACCGTCTATCTCCTTCCTTTTTGTTTGTCCACTCCGCTAAATTTGTCCACAAGCAAATTCATTTGTGTACTGAATGATGACCATTTATTAAAAATACATGTGATGCTAGTTTTGTCCGATTATTTTGTCCTTCCATTTTCCACGTCTTCGTTTTGAGGAAGTCGGTACACCTTGTGGTTTTTAGCATCAAGGTGCAAAATCTAATTTTCTTTTCTTCTTTTTGTTGAATAATGCTGTCAATATTTCTCATGATGATTAAACTAAATGGAATGCAGCATTACTTAACTACGTCTCACTCTGGACACCAAAGCACTTAGTGTATTAAATACAGGTTTGGACAATGGCTTACACAACCCGGGCCCACATAATAAAGAATTGATGAACTATTTGCCAGGGTGATGCATATTAAGCTGTGTTTAACAGTCTGTCAGGCGACGTTTCGACAGCCACTTGGTCGGGATGATAGATTTCAAAGCGGGATGAGACATCAATCACTGTCCTGTGGTGATTGGTTGTTTGTGTGTGCGGTGGTGGCCCTCCATCTCACCAGGCGAAGGTTGGCTGATTGCTCCCTCTGCCTCTCTACATTGATTGTGGCTACCTGACACCATGTTATACACCCAGTGCTGAGCGCGGAAATGCTTATTTACACTTCGCTGGGCCAAGCCTCCACATGCGCAATATCATTTGGGTGTTTTGATGCTGAATTGGCCGGTGCGCCTCTTTGAGCGGAGGAGGTTTAGCAGTCTGGTTATTGCTTCCTCGCTGCTTTTGTCCATTTATTCCAAGATAGGTTAGATGGAGGAGTGTTGGTTGTTTGTTTTGTTGGCCTGCCTGTCTTCTGGCGGTGCTGCTACGATAGCTGACTGACAAGTGGTTAAGATGTCTCTTTGTGCTTATCAAAAAGTTGGCACACAAGGGTGAAAAGCTTTGCTCTCTATCTGCTTTGAAGCTGCAAGAGAATTCAGGTTTTGAAACCCCAACAGCAGCTGAAAGCACGCATAAAATGTACAGTGGATCAAAAGATCCCCATTTTTTTTTATCATAGCCTCTAATACCCATCAACTAGACCTAATTACAATATTGAGAACCAACAGATTTATACTTGTGAATTTAGCTTTGGCATAATGTTCAGTATTCTTTCACCCTTTCATTGTACCTGCCAAGAATCATAACATTATCGCTGCATTGTTATTCACCATTCTGCTTTTCCCCCGGCTTTTTCTTTGTCTCATTGTTATCATCATAACTTGCGTTGCGCATAATGGTAAGGAGTCTTTTTTTTATATTGTTTTCAGGTAACGCTTTTGCACTTGTTACCCAAATGTGGAAAAAAGGGTCCTCGATTCTTATTATCGCTTGGTATTATTTGAATTTGAGGTACATCTAATATGTAAAAGCCTGGTAAGCATGGTTTAACGTGCAACGTTAATGTGCTTGAGAGAAGTGGCAAATCTTCAAAGCCGCTGAAGAGGAAGGAGAAGCATGTTTACTGACTCTGTTTATTTGCTAAATGAGAAGAAAATGTTGTCATATCACAGCGCTCTATATTTTTTCCTTGACAGAAATGGAGCGAAAATAGACGACAGAGGAGACTACGGATTGAGGCAGCAGACTTATTTTAATATTCCCTTTTTGCATGCCTCCATGTAGGCTTTCTGTCCCATGGTGCAAGTGTCATTAATTGTTAAACGAATTTGAGTATAACTGAGAAAAATTCAACACTATATCACCATGTTTGACTTAATACTATACTACAAATGAGTGTTCATTGAGTTAAAAATATATGGAACTTATTTGTAGGACCATTTCCACGGTTTAGGAAATAGGCTTCACTTTCTTTTTGGAGACTTGATGAGAATACTGATGTTGCGCTCATGTCTGTATGGTGAACATGTGTTGTAGCAATAAGCCGCTTAGCTAGCATAAAGTCAGAAAACGGAGGGAAAAAGCATGGCTCCATCTGAAGACGTCATAATCTACCTACCAACACTACAGCTTACGATAACACATTTCATATGATGATTCATTGAAACCTCTAGTGATTGAGGCTGTGAGGCATCTCGCCCAGTCACTCCGTGAAGCTAGCATGAGCAAAAGCAGCTTTTTAACAGCCAAGACAAGGCTGTCAACAGTAGCATTAGGTGTCATCAGTCAGAGATATTAAAACCACAATCACATTGTCTCATCAAATAACAGTTTAAAGTGTTTCACTGTCGGTTCACACTGCTGAATTTCCCATTTGTGATTTCCAGGAGTGACTGTATTTCATATAGCAATGATATGATCACTGATGGCCTACGCAGTCATTTACACACAATTGTAAAAAAATAGCACTGCTATTACTGTGCATCAATAGAATGGGGAGAGCCAAACAGAAGGAGGTGAAAGATGAAGTCAGCCGAGGAATCCCAAACATTCTTGTCCAGCTGTGATCTCTCCTGGTATATCGATGCGCATCCTCTTTGTCCTTCATTTAGCGGATAGCTCTCTGAACCCCTGCATTTGTGCCAAATACCTTTACAAGTTTGCATCAAGAGTTGAAGTTTTCTTTAAATAATTTTGTGCTGGAAAAAGGAAATGGTGAGAAAATGTGCAGGGAATAAATAGACCCAAATGTACAAAGTTCAGAGAAAAAGCTTAAAAGCCTGTCAGTACACACAAGTGCTCGGGTGTTTTTGTTTGGAACATAGTTTCCCTGATGATCACATGTGCCAGATCTCATTCTTTGACACATTTTTCCTGTCTTTTTCATTGCATCTTTAATGCCATTATTTGACTATTCGTATCATTGTGATAGAGATGCAATAGACACCATTAAGCTAAATTACTAGCCAATCATCTTGCCTGACCTATTGGAGTCATCTATCATCTCTGCTTGTACAAAGATGATGAATGATAGAGGAAATAACATTACAGATGCCATCACTGCCCATTTTGTGATCTAATCTAAAACATGTAATCGTCAATAGAACAAATATAATTTCAGCAATATACCGCATGAAATGGGTGATAATAGCAATGAAGTAAATGTCTTTGTCTTTTTACTAGACAACCTTGTGCGTTAGATGAGATTGGTATAGTCTGTTGTTGTTGGTATGGTCTTAGCTGTAATGCCTGCTCCAGATGGCCATCCTCAATTAAGCTATTCTTTTCCAACAAGCTGGAGAAAGCAGTGTGGATGCTCAGACTCTTGACAGTAATGTATTTTTTGAGTTTTTGTGCTGCGCCCTTAACAGAATTAGTCATAAGGGTGTGAGCATTATTGGAGTCAAATTAGAACCCCGCAGTGTTTGAAACCACATGAATAATTGAGTAATTTCATTGTTCACAAACACTGAGAGGAGGTCAAGTTAACCACTGAATGACCTCTTCTTCAGCTATAATATATATGTAAGAAGGACCATAGACATATCTGTCAATGTACTTTTTGTTGCTTTGTTGTCTTATTTTCATCATAAAATCAGCATTTCACTTATACCATTTCACAACTACACTTCTGTTCGTTATGATCAACTTCATTCCAAGAATGATGATAGACAAATAATGATCATTTTTAAGACTATGTTCCGAGAGGAAGCGGCAAAAATGTTAAAAACGGCAGACAAGAACTCTGTTTTTTGAATTTTGACTGAATTATGTTGAGGATTTATGTGGCGATCAATAGCTAACAAGACAGTTTCCCAATCCTTTCGGCATTTCTGACATATGAGTGACAGATTGATGGTGCTTAACAGAATACTGGCATGTCCGATCATACCTCAAGAACCCAGCCAAAGAGGGTTAAGTGAAAATGAAGCGCTAATGTCCCCCTGTCCCCCCCCCCGGGGGCGAGCTGTCTTGCTGCGCTCAGCGTGACTGACGATATGACCAATAGATTCAGTTCAGTTTTTCTATAGTTCACAGTATTGATGAAACACTGGAATTAAATCACTGTGTGGTGCCTGCATGATTGCAATGCCCTTTCTTTCTTACAGGGGTCAATGATATTAACTAGATAAGTTGATTGTTGTCTGGGTCATACTCTATGACTCAAATTCAAGAGGCTCTCTGATTATTGTTTTAATTCATCTCTGTTTTTAATGCGTTCATGTTATACACCTACTTGACTATGGAACCCCAAAGTATTCAATATTGAATAAATGAACAAAAGATTGTGAAATAAATACTCACAGGAATACATTGTTTGCCTATGAACTAACTGGGGAAATACTTTTGTTTTTTCAACTCTGCTCATTAATATGAATATATTAATATCATTCAACAGAATTTAATGTATTCTTACTGTTTTATCAAGACTATTTGATTTTATCAGTTTTTAAATTCTTTATTCAAATGACCATTTCCAAAATGTGTTTTTATTTAATTCTAACTTTTCTTCCCCAATGCATTTTTTAAACAAAGCTACTGTTATTTTGTTATTTTGAAAAAAGGAAAGCTTTCCCTTGTGGTCATTCAAGCCAACAGGATATAGCATCTAGCTAGCTATAGGAGTTGACAATTAGTGAGCCGACTGGGCTTTTAGGGGACGAGAGGATATATGCTAATAACATAAAAAGTGAAATGCAATAAAAAAAAACTGAATGAAATAAATAGGACATATGTGAAATAAAATGGGACATGAAATAATAATAATAATAATAATAATAATGAGTGTTTGAATAGTTTTGTCAATTACATTTTGAAATCTATAATGAATTAAAAATTAACTTAATATTGTGAAAATATCAATAATGCAATGCGTTTGAATTTAGCTAGTTTCACAATGTATTGATTCATAAATGGATTTGACACAATGCATTCTAGTTTATTTGTTTCCTATTTATTTAATATTGGACACTTTGGGCCTCCGTACCTGAACAGTTCAGTTGGCATTGTTGAGAATGTAACCTGAGTGGGAGTTGTAAGCTGATGCCTACAATGGAGCACTCAGCAAATGTTAATGACTTTGCACTAATACAATTTAGCTCATCATGCATTTAATATCATTTAACAGGTGCTGAATGTTTTTGTTTTTTACATGCAGGATATTCCATATCAGATAACATGCATAGATATTATGCAACGTATTGAATGTGCGCAGAGATCAAGTGCAAATTACACAATTCATTATAATTGCAAGTACGATCACAATGGAAGCATGTGATGGTTGAATTTCACAACAGTACACATCTCTTTGACATAACCAAAGCAGCCAACACTTTCATCTTCTGAACTATCACCTTTCAGGTTGCCTCATTACATGCCTTGATCTTTTATGCAGTCAGGTAAAAACAGATCTCTGGCAATGCTTTGATCTGTGGTGTAAAAGCTACCCAAGAACTGACAGTGTTTCAAGCTGGAAATGGCGTTGGATAGATCACGTTAGACTAAAATATTGTTTGATATGTTGATGCATTATTGACCATAAAACAAAAAGCTAAATATTGACCCCATGAAATATTTAAGGGGATATGATAAAGTGTGTAGAGCAGCAAGGCCGCCCAAAATGCTTTCCCTTTGTATGTCTGAGAAGACATTTTATTTAAGTCGGGGCCACTGGAAAAGTACATTCCTCTTGCAGGTGGTGTTGCAATGGGATTGCCACTATTTTAAAAAACATCTTGACTGTGCCAGTTATGTTAAACACTATAGGGGTTTCTTAAAAATGAATAAGAAAGACATTAATAGCTGTAGGAGGATTCCTTTTTATTTGCGGTTTGCTGATATTTGCTCCCTCTTCATCTTCGTTGTTCAGACTTATGTTTGAACAGTTGAACATCAACTCAAACAGTCCTCCATTTGGGAATTACCAATTCCTAAGTGACTTCAAATGTGCTGCCATCATTTGTACCAACAAAGAACAGAATGTGATGATTAATTCACTTCTCTCGTTTTTTTTCTTCTCTTTTTGGACACATTTTAGGTGATAAGCAGAACCCCCTCTCTATCTGCCCATATGGCCATCGACACATGCTGGGGAACAGGATACTTTACAGACATGCATATTTATAGAAACTCACCAAGTAAATATTGCAAGCGGCTGGTTAAACATTTTCCTTTCCACCTGTGACACAGTTGTACTTGTATTAGCTTGTACTATATATGTTGCTTGCTGACCTGGCATAGGTCACGCAGGTGTTGATAATTAAGGCAGGTGTTAAATATGCAGAGTTTAATTAACATGTTGATTTTTTTTTTTGCGGGCGCTTTCGCCTGGGATCCTACTGAGATTAAGAATAACCAGTAATGTCAGGGAAGTCTGGCAAATTGAGGAATGTGTTCAAATCACTGCAGCTTCATATTTTAGCAATACAGATAATGTTACAGTGTTAATGATGAATATAAGACCAAGACTGCTGAGGGCATCAGAGGGTTTTTGTAGCAAATTATTTAATATCAATTTGCTCAGCCGATTGCTCTGTGGTGATGACATTATCTAATTAATTTGCTCTCCAAGGCAACAAATTAAGTCATCTATTGAACTTTGAATAACAAAAAACTTTTACACCCCACTTGTGACCTCCTAGACAGTGAAGCTAATGGCCTGCAGCCAGGAGCTGCAGTTTGTCATGACATAATCAGCTTAGCCTCACTTTAATTTAGAAAACTATTGAAAGCAATGAGAAAGTAATACAAGATGAAGCACTTGTGCTGACTCTGCCAAGAAATAAAAGGTTCATTAATTCTGACGTAATTGTGATTGTTCATCCTTTAACTTAATGTTAGCTGTATCCTCAAGGGGTGAAGGACGAGGAATTCTTTAAGAATATCATATGGCATAACATTAATTCCCCTCTACCAACAGTGTAGTGCTCCATATTCAGATTCCGTGTCTCTTTAATTGTTTACCCTTTTTCTTCCCCATTCTCTTTGAATATGCATGCAGAGGAAAAGCACTTGTAATCCCAAGGATATATGCTGTGAGAGAGTTTGGCTCAAAACAGAACTGGCTTAAACTGGATGACGCTCAAAGAGGAGTTAACCTCGTTTTCTGCCTTGATCTGATTCAAAGTGTTTTGAAAGAAGGTGAAGATTTTGAAACTTTTACTTACAGTAAATGGGCTTTAATGTAATCAAGTTTCACCCTTGGCATGTTTTGTTGCTGAGAATGAACAGCTTTCCACGAGGCGTTTTTGAAAATAGGGTTATTCCTGTAAAATTCAAAGCTGTCCAGTTACTAAAATTTCCTCCCAGCAAAGGTCAGAATCTCATAATGTCTCAATCGAGTCCTATAGCCTCTCCAATGTCAATCAAATATAATCGACAACATGTATTTCCATGTCTTTTCAACAATAGCTATTGTACATTTTCAAAGTAAGACACGTTGAACATGTGCGTAAAACAAATGGCTATCTTTATAACAACCTATGGCTTGCATATCAGGTAAAAGAAAACGAGACGAAACATTTGTATGCCTCCGCGCCCGCGACGGCCTTATTTTTTGGGTTGTCTGTCGGTCCGTCTTGTCTTTCTGTACGTCCGCAAATCCGATTTTCTGTCCGTTTGTCCCATTCTTGTGAACAAGATATCTTGTCTGGCTGACGGAAGCACACAACACGAGGCAGTTATTCTAGTTCTACTTCCTGTCCTAGAGATAAAATGGGCCTGTGACTGCCCTGCCAGTTTGAAACCTAGCTTGAACAGAGTTGGCGTCATTCTTATGCATGTGTAGGTGCTCATTGGTGAACCTGAACGGTTTTAATATTGTTCAGAGCGGAGAAAGCTGACTCACCACTGTCAGTAGACCAAACCCTGGTCCAGGTGTGGAGTGCTACTTTGGTTAAACCATGGAAATACAGCCTCAGACACAGCCTGTAGCCAGCGAGTATAGCAGGTTCATGGACTCCATGCTCCATGCTGTCATCTCTCTCACATCTCTCTCTACGCTGTCTATGCATGGTAAACAAACCATGTGATTGGTTCAATTGAGGGAAGCTGTTGCCATATTAACTGGACTCTGTGAAAATTATTTATTCTCATTAATTTATCAGAAAATGGTCATAAGTCCTGATAGAACCCTCACTCGGTCGGGGTTCATTTGATGATGCCCGGTATAGACCTATGTAGTAAGTGGGGGAAGCGATCATGAAAGGCAGTAGTGATTGATCTTTACCTTCTATGCCACAAAGGGGAATATTTTTCCCCCTATCTGTACATTTAAAAAGAACAAACGCATAAGCTGCCCCTGTTGTAGGCTAAAGGATAACGTGGTATGACGTCAACAGTGCATTTAGGGGATAGACCTGTTTTGGCAAAGCACCGTAAATGTTGAAGTCTACGAGGTTGATTTGGTTTTTGCATCTCTTTCTCCAAATGACTCGCATGATTTGCTGACATGGCTCTTCAAATGCTTCTTTCTTCAATGTGCAATTCATTTAAAAAGCAACATTTTAATAGCATAGTTGTATTACATTGTGACTCAAATGTAATATCCACCCCAGAACAGAATTTGCATATTATTGTCTTGTTTGAGCTTGAACATGAATACAAATACAGATTTCCTCCTTCTGCTATAGGAAACGACTGAGGCAAATTTTGCAGGTGTTCCATTGACAATGACAAAAAAAAAACATGGCTTTGTGAAGACAAGAACATTACCCAGTCTTTTATGTGGAGGTGCGTTTGTGACAATAACACAGATTAGTTTGTTTGACCTAAATTCATTTTATGTTATATCGATTGATTGAGCAGGTTGAATTCTATTTTAGGGTAGATTTTCTGTGTGAAGCAGAATTCATTGAACTACTCTCTGAGTCCATTTCATTAAAAAAAAAAAAAACTTAACAGGAGACTTACAGATCAGTTAATCATTGCTGCTCTGATCACTGCCAGTTTGCGTAGGGCATCTACCACCCAAGGTATCGGATGACATTTAGTTCAGTGAACAATTTATGAACCAAGACAAGACAATAGAATTAAGGAAAGATGGAAGAAGTTGATCTGAATCTGGAACTATTTTGCAAAGATATATGACCAGTCTGTGCCACAGTTGACTGAAACCATCATTTGATGACTGGATTAAACAGTTTAAGTGGTTTCTATACCTCTGGATGGAGGAAATCCATGGCTGACACCTCAAAATTAAAAACACTATCGCGCGAAATACTCAACTCCCAAACTGCTCCAGCGGAGCTGCACAGTCTCCAACATTAGAGCACTTTTTGAATCAGGCACCTCCTAAGTGCAAATGTGTGTAGCTGTGTGACCCTGTGATGCTGAAACAATGCTCTCCTCCAGGCTTCCCTGATTGGATGCATCTTTAAAAAGAAGTTGCTACATGGCTCAGATTTTCTTTGTAGATCAGGATACTTTATAACTGTTTCATGTTTAGGAGAGAATTCTTGATTTCAGTTGAGGACAAAATCCACCAAGTGATTCCATTGTGGGTGGCATTATTTCAAATGCTAGAACAGTTATGTTGAAAGCTGCTTTGTCTTATTTGTCTCACATGCTTCTCATTTCATGACTTGCATATCAGACGAGTTGACTAGACACTCACCTTAAACATACAGGTCATCTTAATTGTTTGAACACACAACCAAAGTTGTCATATTTCTGGTGTGGACCGTTTCTCTTTGTTTGCTTCTTAGTGAGTACATGCTGTGGTAGACCCCTTATCCTCCAGTGACCCTGACAAGAATTCACTGGTAAAAGCAATAAATAAATTATTAGTTATGTCATAGAGTAGCCAAACCACTGCAGTCTATCAAACACTCATTGGTGTATATTTCAAGAATCCAGACTGTCTCAGTATAGACAGGCATTAAAGGCTCTCTGTCCTTGTTTGACAGAGCCTTAATATTAATGTTACTCTTGCTCGCCCCAAATACTATCATTTTCTTTTTAATCCTGTCTGGCTTTTTGAAGATAACTGCACCTTTTTAAGGGACTGAGCGTATCTATCAATTCACATCAAAGGCGGATGTCCGAGACATTCGAACACCTTGTCTGTCAATAACAGACATTTCTGATCATCATTATTTGCTCTGTCTTTGTTCTGTGGGGCAAATGTGCCCGGAATTCTTCAAAGCCATGTTAATCAAGCCCCGTGTGAAGATGCCAGGAGACCAATTACACTTGTGAGCTGCACTTCAGCTTTCTCATTTCCCCTGAATCCTGCTGCTCAAACATGGTTGCAGCACAGATTTCTCCTCCACACCAATGAAATAGTTGACCTTGACAAATACCTGAATGCAGAGAGGAATTGGTAACATGGAAACCGCATGGGACTATTTCAACTTCCCTGCAGTTTTTGTGGAAAGCAGCAGTATCTGCTGTGTATGAGCTACATTTGTCTGTATTTAAATGAACCAAAGATAGAGCTGCTTTGTTGCTCAAGGTATGTATGAATGTGACTGTAGATTGAATTGGTAAAATATTCTAAAGGCCATTGGAAACTCCTGCTTCTATTTTTAATGATTTAACCTGGACGTGATAATATTCAATGGCTTTACTTTAAGGACCAGCCACATGATTCGGCCTCCTTTTGTTTCAGGAAGCCCTTTCATAACTGCTCAAGGTCATTTTAATCATCAAGCGCCATAACTCTACCATAGAAGATATTGAGGCAGAAAGCCAGTCTTCCTTCAGATTTGGAGTTTGCAGAGAGCAGATGTAGGTTGAACAATGAGCTCTCCATCCCTCCAGCTGTTTCTCATCTCGCTGTAGGGTGGATTGGAGAATAGAGGAATCCGTCAGCAGTGTAGGCTGCGTCCCAAATGGCCTCACGAAGTCACAGCCTTGTCCTAATCATCGTCCGTCCATCAATCTACCACTTGATTGATATGCCTCCGGATGTCGTGGAGGCCCGTGCATGCCCCTTGAGCCCGCCGACCAGCAAGGGTCTGTCTCTGCTTGGCTGGCATTGGGTTCTGATCACACCAGGACAAACTTGATTTGGCCAGAGGGAGTCTTTTGTGATTGATGATTCCACCACGTGTCTTCAGCCCCAGCAATCTGGCCTGGCTCTACTGCTGTGCAAATGTTTGTGTGTGGGTGTGCATGTGTGTGTGTCTGAATGTGAAAGGGAATTCTTGTGCACATTGTAAGTAAGGATATTTAAGACGGAGAGAGTTGGGATGTGTGTGTAGGTGTGTGTGGAAGCAGCCACAACATTTCCCAAGCATGTCACAAGCTGCGAGCTCACTCTGTCCAGGCTTTGTTAAAGAAAGTTTAAAATGCCAACGGGTTCCCTTTCACTTTCCTCGGCTGTGGCAGTAATCAGCGCTGAAAAGTGCCATCCACGCCTCGGCGCCCAAGCCAGAAGATTTCCACACTGCGGCTTCTTCTACTACTTCCTCTTTTTTTTTTTCTTTTTTCTTAAATGTCATCTCCCATTGTGCTCATGTCCCATGGTGCTCCTCAGGCTAACAAACATCGAAGTACCAGTGCGCTGTCACTATTGCAGTACAGTGTGGATCAATTCCTGCTCTTCATGGCTAGGGTTTAGGATTTCAAATTTATAATAGATAGATGCACTGTGTCTGAACGAAATTCTGTAAACGTCTCATGGAAAACAATTATTCTAGCTCTGAACTAACTTATAATTAAATATAGAGTGAGAAAGACGATTAACAACTTTGTTAACCTACAAAGATTACGTAAACTGCACAGTGATAAAGTATGTGGGCTTTCAATGCAACATAAATCCGAATTAACTCTCCCAAAACTGTTGGTGCATCAGTAAAAAAAATAAAAGTAAAATGATATAATGTGTCATGGGTCAAACAGTCATGACAATACATGCCCCGAACGCAGGTCAAAGTTGAAACTAACTAACCCAAAGGGATCTGATGGACAAATATAGTATAAATTGGGGTTGACAAATGCATTTAATTGACATGCAACCTAGCATGACTCGCATGTGTTGCAGTGCTTCCTATGATCTTTTGAAAGTAACATTTTTCATGGCAGTCTTTTGCTATTTTGTGCGCCCCTTGTGTCTCTCACTGTGTAGAAACCTAAAGCAGAGCGCGCACACACAATGAGGCACACAAACACACGGGCAACCTTAATGACATAAATGGCATGTAATGGTGATGACACAGAGCTGGAGGGGGAAAATAAATCACTGATGTAATGTTTCCTGGGAAAGCGTGGTTCGGGCTGCAGATGAAGCCAATGCAAGGGGCTCCATCTGCTGTTTGGTCACGTGAACTTCATACAGCGTGTTCTGACAATGCTCCAGCTGACTCACTTCAGCTGCCTGCCCGTTAACGAAAAGGGACAGCCGGGCTCGGCAGTGACGCTGAGGCAGTATAATTTATGCCTGTTGAATTATGGATATACCAAGCAAGTGAAGGCCAATATATGTTTTATACCGCACGCTCCCCTCCATTTATTTTGGCTGGGGTTATGACTTGATAGGTGACGCTTCCATTCATGATGGGCTTCCTGATTTATCCGTTCACGTCGGGCAGGACCATCAATTAGGACACTTTGCCAGGACAGACATTCCGAATGTACTGTCACCTGTTGTTTATGACTGACTGTGCCCTCAAGAGTCAGCGTCTTGCAGAACGGGGCAGTTCGCCACTCATTCTGCTCACCATTGTGATTACCATCGGAAAAGAGGCAGTAAAACAATGTGCAATTTGTGCAGTCGCTAAACTGGCAGCATTGTTTTCCAGCTTCATTAAAAAAAATGGACTTCTTTTCATCTGACGATCGGAATTACAATGACTGTAAACTGTGAGGCAACCTTATACATAGCATTGCTTTATGATCTCATTTTATAACCTCATATAAGTCGGGGAACATATAATTTCTCACAGATAGACTGAGATGTATATACTGTCCATTCCCCTGGAAGCCATCGCCAGCAATTTCCTGCCTCTTTCATCATTCTAAATGCACCTAAATGGTTTGGGTGGGGGTGGCGGGGTTGGGCAGCAATAACCGCAACTTTGTGTCAGGAGGGGAATTTGGAATCTTTGATGCTTTCCCTGGCATGAAATGTATTTACAAATACCGTAGTGAGCGCCAATAAAAGGTTTAATATTTAATTAGGCCTAAGGACATCTCACAATAACGGGCACATTTCTGATCAATGCTATGATAAAGGAGTCTTCCCTCACTGTCAGTCTGTGTGAGGAGAAAGCCTGGCTTCCTCCTTTTAAATGTTTCTCTAGTTACTTACACGCAGACTGCACTTTGGGGAGAACAGTTAATCATAGAGCACCTCCTGGAATGCTGAGCAGCCAGTGAGAGCTACTGGATTCATGTTTGTATTATAAGGCTTCTGACTTCACATGATCACCATGAATGATGAATGCCGAACAATGATGAAAAATGCATTTAGGCTCTCTTTGTGCCAACGCTGATGAAACTTTTATGATCCCTGTGGGGAAACCAGCAATGTCATAGTGCACTGTGAGATAGGATTGTATAATCATAGTAAAATTGTAGCCGAGGGGTGTTTATGAATGACCCTCCTTTTGGTTTGCCATTTTTTTGAGTGTGTGATAACAAATACCACAGAGGTCAGACATGCAAGCCTGCTGTTGACTTAAAATTAGGAGCCTAAATGTCTCACTTAGAACTTTGATTACTTTGATGAGGGCCTGTCTAAATATTACTTAAAATGTGAGGTTTTATTTTGTCATATCGTTTAGGTAATCACAAAAAGGTGTGCTGCTGAAAACACCAGTGAAAAATATATTGTCTTTCTCTCCAACACCCACCATCTCTTGTCAATGAGCTTGTAGATAATTTCCCTTCCAAAATTACAAGTGTTATTGATGATATTGCACCCAATAAGGTGATGGCTGTCTCTGGTAAGAACAAATCTCCAGGAAGAAATGCCACGCTGGTAAGAATAGTTATTAATGAATTGTATAATAATGTATAATTTGGAACGGGGAAGTGCAAGCCATGTTCTCTAATGCATCGCAAAAAACAATAATAATGCATCTGCCTCTGAACCTCTGAAATGTGAATATGTGTTGACCCTGTGTCCACCTAAAATCAATTCAAACACCATGACACAATCTTATCCAATCCCCATAAAAATCTGGAGGACATTATACAACAGCTGAAATCCTCCTCCTGCTGCCTTGATATTCCACCAACAAGCTAAAGTGTTTCAAATTGCTTGGCCTCAGATCATTTACAAATTGTAAACATGTCTCTGCTGTCAGTTGTCTTCCCACATGCCCTGAAAACTGTAGTGATCAAGTCACTCTCAAAAAATATCAATCTAGACACATCACTAATGAACAATTATAGGCCCTTATCAAACCTCATTTTTAAGTAAAATCACAACAAAGGCTGCTTTTCAACCGCAGACATGTTTTTTTGTCGCTAAACATCTGTTTTGATGTCTTCCAATCAGGTTTTTCAATCTGTTTCCACACCGAAGCACTGAGACTCTGCTGTCTTGTCGTCAATGGCATTCACTTAAAAACAAACGGTGGCAGAATTTCAGTCTTAGTATTCTTAGATCTCAGTGCTGCATTCGGTTGACCACAACACTTTACGAGACCGACTGGAAAACTGGGTTGACTTTCTGGTACAGTACTAAACTGGTTTTAATCCGAATTAAAGGACATGGTCTATAGGTAATTACACATCGGAGCGAATAAATATGACATGCTTTGTTCCCCAAGGGTCCATTCTTGGGCCTCTTCTGTTTAACATCTACATACTTCCAGTGGCTCAGATTATGAAAAAAAAACATCAATTACCATAATTCTGAAGATGACACACACATTTACACAACCATATCACCAGAGGACGAGAGTGGAGTACTAGCACTGACTAGCATTTAACAAATCAACGATTGGATGTGCCAGAATTTTCTTCAATAACAATCAGTTGTTTTTGGAGCCAAAGAGGAACAATTAAAATTCAGCGTTCAACTTCAATCAGCAGTGATTAAAAACCACGAACCAAGCTAGAAACCTTGGTGTAGTCATGGACCCAGACCTGAATTTCAACAGCCACATGAATAAAGCCATAACAAATTCGTCCTATCACCTTAAGCAGGATTTGGAAAAACTTGTTCAGTAAATTTGGCTCCTGTAACGTCCTAAAGAAATCAATGCACTGAATGGTCGAAATAGTCAAAACTAAATATGGTGAAGTAGCGTTCAGCTTTTATGCACCATATATCTGGAACAAATTCCCAGAAAACTGCAGCTCTCACTTCTTTTAAATCAAGGCTTGTCTGTCTGGTTTTGGATGTATTCTATAAAGTGCTTTGAATTGCTTTGTTGTTGTAATGTGCCACATAAATACACTTGCCTTGCCTAAACTTGCCATTGCAAACATTTTCAATACATCCTTTGAGTCTGTGTTTTAATTTGTTTTGAGCAAACTTTGGTCTATGAAGTGGTATCTCTTTGAGTCTCCCGTGACATTTTGCCCTAGGTGTCCTGTCTTTTCATACAGGCAGTCTCATTGTCAGAGCTGCAGTACATGTCTACCTTTTTGTCAAGGCCATATAAAAGAAACATTTACATTTTATAATCAAAATGTTGTTAAAACTAGGGAGCTGTTTAGCTATTACCTCTCTTTGTTACTGCTTTTAATATTATGTCGAAAATATATTTTAATTAAAATACCTAATGGAGCGTTCTTTGCTGTAATTAAGGGTACTGTTGACAATATCTCACTGCTGCATACATTAAATAAGGATGCAGCATTGAATGAGTCTTTGCCAATGTTTTTGATAAGTTTTTCCTTTGCTCAACATTTTGAGAAACGTAAACTAATTTGCCGGCACCGTGATGACAAAGCACAGCAGCTAGCATCAGGGGAGCATTATTGACTGAACCTCAGTGTTGCGTAAATTAGCACACCTGCTCCGTGGCGCTAAAGCCTCCAATGTAGCGCTATCAAAATACGCAAAAGCTTAACAGCATCTGTCAAAGCTTCGTGACAGCTGTCACGAAGTCAACACACATAAGTCTGCTTTCTCTGCTGCAAGGTTGTTTTCTGCGAAACTTTTCTCTGACTGCTGGGGGAAAAAGAGCAGCCTGTCACACTTTCAGTCCCTATGACAGGATGAAACCTCTTCTACTTTAGTTTTAATCGGAGAGATCCAGCCTGTACTCTTGAGCCACATAGCAATGAGAGAAAATGCGTTGCTCTGCTTTGGAGACTCTTGTTTCGCTTCCACTGAACTCACGTCACAGAGCGTCGATACCACAGAGACGAGGCACAAAACGTATAAATGTCCAATTATAGTTGCTTCAAAGAGAGATGCGTTTAAAATTTAATAATGGGGTGCATTACATAATTCACGACGGTTGTTATATAAGCGGCCCAAATAGCAGAACAGACAGCTATTGTCTCTTACTAAAATGGCAGCGGGTGTGCCTGCAAGTCTGTTTTTGTGTCGTTGTCACCACTTGCGTATGTTGACACGTACCGACTTCCCTCCGTGTGCACCACACAGTATTGACATACTTTTGTATGTGCCGAAACATTTCTCTAAAAGGAACATGTAGAATGAGGACAAGACATTGTTGAAGGCAGTGAACAGTCTCTTTTAAAAAGTTGCTCCGGTGTCAGGGTCGGTTTAGTCTGCCGCCCTCCCAGAATATCTCCTTGTTGCTTCGATTCAGCATCAAGGGTGCTCTGGCTGATGCCTGAGTGACTGAGGCAAGCTACAGTATTTCCCTTCGAACCATTATGTATATAAATAGAGGATCCCAACGCTCGACAAATGAATGCCCCTACCCTTCGTGCCAGTTTTGTGTCTCGTACACAGGTTTGGATACCAGACTCCTGAGTTGTCTTTACATTTCCTCTTCAAGTTTGATATTGTCATTATCAGTCAAAATATAATGTGAAATATATTTTTCTCATCTAGATCATCAATAAAAAACAAAAAAAAGTTTCCATACGGGAAATAAAGGAATTGTTTTCTTTAGCAATGGATATGGGATATTATTCAACTGCAGCCTGCAGTTCTTGTGAGACAAGAATGACCTGCTATTGAGATCATTTTTCTCTGTGCAGAAAATAAAAACTGAAATGTTCAGTTCAGTGGGCGGTGGTTCTCCAACTAGGCCTTGAGTGCGAGGTCAAGTCTCTGGTTCAGTTTGATACTCTTGCAAATAATTTCATTAATCAAGAGCACAAGCTCTTGAGAATTTCCCAGATCACAATGAACGATGTCTAATAAGATGAGGACTTTTGGGGTTAGTTGGGTTTTCAGGATTTAATGTGGGTTCATGCACCTACTTGCTATTCAGAACCTCCAATACCAATGCCGGTCATCTCCATATTCATGCCCAAGATTCCAAGCAGCTTGTTCTTAACCAAAGCAATGAGTCCTGACAATTAGCAGACGCATTGGGGAACTTCGGGTGCACCATATGTTGACTGGTAGCAGCAGATACTTCCATAGCAAAGATTAAAAAACAATCTGAATCTGTAAGTTTCCCTTAACACACAAAAACTACATCTTCAGCTTCTTGCTGTGTTCGCACTATCTTTGTGTGTTAAGAAGAAATCTACAAAGGAAACAATGACAAATGTATGTGCTATGTAGGTCCTTAATTAGTTGTAGGAATCCCAGTTGTTACATTGTAAGAGTGTTTTTTGCAACGGTCTGCATTTCTTTGTTTGTATTCCTGTTACCGCTCTCTTGTTTCATTAATATTTGGTTCAGTTTCCTCTGAGGAAACTCTCTCTGTCTCTTTGTCTTTCTCTGTGTCTCTGTGTCTCTCTCTCTCTGACGTGAGAGTGTGTGTGTGTGTGTGTGTGTGTGTGTGTGTGTGTGTGTGTGTGTACTCTTGCTTCTTCAGTCACTTTTAAAAGAGCCCTTAATTCCCACAGAAACCTGCATTTAACTTATGAACACTGTTGCTTTGACCAACTAAAAAGAGAAAAAAACATTACCAGACTTAGCAGACAGCTCAGGTCTAGCCCAAATCCATCCAGTGACGGTACTTAAGCTCTCGTCTACCGAGGAAGGTGAGAAAGTAGCTTGATCTTTTCACTAAGGATTACAGAATGGATGAAAAAAAGGATCGTGCTCTACTTATTTTTCCTTGTGAATTGCGCGAATGTTCTCTGTGGTGTGATACAACTGCTAATCAATGAACACAAAAAAATGATCAGAAGACTGCTTTTGAGGATGATTCTGGATTATCACAACTTGAATATTTTTTTTCAACAGTTTTGCCATGATTCCTATCTGAAAAAAAAACTTTGTACTCAGCAAGTTCATTGCTTGAATCGCAGAACGCTGCAAAAAAAAAGTCTGATTTGATAGAAAAGATGAAAGCAAAAACGGTAAAATTATTAACCAATGTGTCCAAGAGGTGCCCTATCTGACCTCATTTTAGCGATGCTCCCTGATCTCAGCAATTACTTTGGTGACTGCAACACTGAAAAAATAATGGCCACACCTATAAGAATGTGATAATAAAAAAATATTTTAATAAGACAGGAATTATCTTTAAACTGCAGCTGCTTGGATGCCATCAGGTTGTCACCTGCTCTGTGCACACCGACATCACCAAACCAGCCATAAAAAACAGCAAATCTTTATATTTGAGAAGCTAGAACCAGCAATTGTGTTGGCGCTTGTTATTCGCCAGCAATTAAGTGTTACTTTTCCATAATGTTAGGGGACTTGGGAGAGAGAGAGACGGGGTCAAAATGTATGCATGCAGTACAGGCCTAACATTTAGTCCCTGGAGTGAATCAAGCTCCAAAAAAATGCTGGATCCTACATTTCCCATAAGGCAACGCAATAGTTAATATTAAATAATATGAAACCTCAGATCTGTAGTTTGTAACAAAGCCTTTCTGCTACATTTTCAAAGTCAAGCTGAGTATTACACCTCAGGTTGAATTAGTCTGCAGAGCAGCCACTTAATAGATCATTTATTAACCTTTTCTTTTTTTTTTTCTCGCAACCCCCCCTGCTCTGTTATCATGCAGATCTGTTTTCGGTCTTAATCCCCACTCACAAACTTGGATATTATAGCCGTAATATAATAAAAGTTTAAGTGGCACCATGTTCGTTATGTCGAACTGATGAAGGCCTGTTTTCCAAAACGCATAAAACTGACAAAAAAGAGAAATGTGGTAAACTGAAGCCCCCTGTGGTGCAACATCTTTTTGTTTTGTAGTGCTGCCGTTTGAATTGATTGTCTGATGTAACTGGAGGAGAGCACCCAGTCGAATGAAAGAAGCACACCTGCCTTGCATTGTAAAGTGTAATGGCTTGTTGCTGTTACTTGTGTTTTGCTCATGCTGTGCCAGCATATTAAGTAATGCAGTATCTATTCATGTTACTGCCTGTTGGTTATGCATGAGTTCAGCTGAACACTATGTTTTTGTAGTTGGCGATCGTCTTGATATATTGGTAGTGTCCCCACTGCTGGAGTGTAAGTGGACTTGCCTTTCATTGTCCTTCATTCTGCCACAGCTGTACTGTAAGCCCTTCATGTCACATGCTTGCAGAAGTGAGATATTCTCTTTCTCTCATCGTGTTCCAGTATTTCAAGTGTGTGTGCGTTTTTTATTTTTTTATTTCCCCCCCCCCCCAAGCACAATCGGACTGTCCCTGGTGCAAACCTCAGCAAATCCCTGCTGGTTCCCTGAAACGTCCCAGAAACCCCTTCCTCCTCCAGAGGCTGGCTGTGATTCCAATTATGAAGAAATATGTACAGGAGCTGGGCGACTGTCACAGGTCCCACGGAAATTTTCATTTTAATTAATCTTGGGCAGAAATTGGCAGCCCGGGCGTCACGATACTCATCGCGGCTCCCTGAAGTAGATCCAATTTTCTTTCTCAATAGGCATTAAATTAGCAAGAACATTTCCACCTTTGTCACCCCGGCACGCATAACAAATGAAATACATTTGGCTACACGGCATAATGAAGTGCTAATAAATGACTCGTCACCCGAGTGAGGTACAGGGAGGCTGTGGTAGGTGAATCGCGTTTGCCAGCACCTCATCACATCTGGGAGTGTTGGAGAAAGAAGAAATGTGCAGCAAGGCAGATTTGTGATGTGCAAGAAGTGAGGTCTATGCATATTTCCTGGATAGTTTTAAGAGTAGGGGAGAGTAAAGCATTCCCAAATGCTTCCTTAGAGATTTTTTATTTTTTTTTTCATTTATTTCTTAGTTTATTTTTAAGGTATCCAACTGTTTCACTGAGCTTTCTGCTGTTGTTGATGTTGTTGCATTGTTTTTGCACATTTGTCTGTCAAAGCACTTTGTTTTTAAAGGCGCTGTATAAAAAAAGTTATTATTATTATTATTACCTTGGCCAATTCCACAAGTGACCAAACTATACCAAGCTTGATCGGCAATGTTTTGCCCTCGTCTTGCGTCGGCTCTATAAATCCATGCATGTGTTTTTCCTTAGGTCTCATTAGGAGGAAGCCTTGCCTAACTAATCTACGTCACCTTTGAGAGTTTGTTCAGAAATTTAATGAGTGTTATGTGTTCAGAAAAAAATGGCCCACTCCACCGTGACATCATTAACGCAGGGAAGCTTTGCATTTCTTTTGTGTTTGGAGGTTAGATTGTTCTCAAAGTTTCTACCAAACCAAAGGCGGTGCAGCAACAGATCAATGCGGGGTCTGTATATTAAAGGCGTTCTGCTGAATTAATTTCCTTCAGGAAAACTCCAGCACATACCGATGAGAGGAAGCTTGTTCACATACTTGTGGGCACAAATTAACATGTTGCCAATCTATTCTGGGTTTGTGAAAAGCTGGCATCAGTCACGAAACTTTTGTCGCCCCAAAAACGTGACACGGCACAAAGGGAGTGTGACATTTTTATAGAGATGAACAGTCCTCAACTCTGACTATAATCACCAGGAGAGAGGAGCTCATTTCTGATTTATTATATTGTTCCTGCATGCCTCACCCTGAAAGGCAATGTGCTTCCATCTCTGTAAGACTTGCCGCATCAGTGCCTGACTCTCATCCGCCCACAGAGTGAGGTGAATTGCTCTATACTCCACATATGCAGCACTCTACTGTACATTATAAGAAATATTCCTCTTTTGACAAACCTGGGGAATCTGAAATGTTCTTTCAAAGAGCATTATCCACACATTGTGCACATAGTGATTGCCATTTGTCTAAAAGAATCTTAGTGGAATCCAGAGCTGGGAATTTATAAAGCTTTGTCCAAGGGTCTTTGATCTGCTGAATCTTTCTTTCAATACCTCTGTCCATGGTGACTGTGGGCTTTAGGTAGCTGTCTTAGGAAGCAACATATAAGGGGACGACTAATGACGGTATCAGCAAGACCCGTATTTACGACAATTGCGACAGGTGGAACAAGGTGAAGGCAGTATGTTGCGCAACTCAGTACATGAGCTGAGAAAAGTATTCAGCTGCAAAATATGGTCGGGTAATATGTTAGCAGAATTCTTGCGTGGATATATTTTGATTTGTCAGGTATTCCATTCACTGGATTGGCCTAACAAGCTTGTTTTCATCTATAAAGGTCATGTACCTTTATAGATGATGTGGCGGGGTGGTGATCCGATGTGACCCACCTATAAGGCGCACTCTGGAAGTTTGAGCTAAATGGCTCACTTTAGCATTTGCGCTGTGCATAGTTGAATGCCGACGAGTGAGTTCAACGTTTGCTAGCAGCTAGCTGGAGGATAATTCGAGGTCTGTCCTGAAAGAGGAGCAAAACACGTTGCCTTTTTGATATTTGGGGCAAATAGGACCTATGTTCTGTGTTTACTTCCTCACTCCCACCCAAGACGCATCTAACCAATGAGCCGAGTGAGCGTTCCCACGATAGCTTGAAATGCTTCTGTGTGAAAAGAAACTGTGCCAAGTGGATAACGTTAAACAGGACACACACCGATTCTGACAAAATCGTAACGAGCTACATTGCCGTTTATGCATCAAATTTGACTCCAGACTTCCATTGATCGCGCCTCGTTTGACGCACCAGTAATGATGAGCAGGCTCCATCTTAACCTCTGCCTGTCATCATTTACTTCTGTGCAGCATTTTAATTGGCCGAGGCTGGCACAACCTCCCGACCCAGCTGTTTCCCTGGTACATCCTGGAGCAAGACTAGTGTTCCTCACTAATTACCGCTGCTGTCTGCGGTGATCTGTGACACAGCCGGCTCCCGCTGAATTACCCTCACCTCTCCCATTTACAGTACCTGTCAATATCCTCCCTTATTTTCATACATCAGTGGAAAACTCTGTGAAGTCGAGCGAAGGATTGACAGAAAAATGATGCCCTTTCAAGAGGCTCCCGCAAGACTAATGACTGTTAAAAAGCAATCAAGTGGTAGCAGCAGTCTGGGCGGTAGATCTCCGTATTTTATTACCGATGCCCGGTCACGGCACCTCTGCTGTTTAAATTATTGCCATGTAAATCACCTGAAGTGCTTTGGTATTGGAAAGCAGCAGATTTAAGATGCCAGTGCATGTGCTAAGTAGACAGTATACCGATATTCGTGGAGGCCTTCATTTGAGGTACTAACTCCTGCTATTCATCAGCGTGTCGGTCTACCTCGAGCTGGCACTACATTCTGAGAAGTTCGTTGGCGGACCAAATGAAGTCCTCTCTGACTCGCATACATAATGCTTATTCTGTATTTCTGCAAAACTGATGTGAATGAAGGACGGCGCCTAAAAGTTCCAAACTAGCTTCTAGTGGAAGCCCATTCATTGTAACGAGTTTACTTGCATCATATTGCCTGTGAACTTGGGGTTGCGACATTATTAAGATTGACAAGTTAAAGAAAGGTATTGAAAGCCACATAACTGTTCATCCAGGAGTTAAAATCATCAAGTTCAAGGTTATTTATAGCTAAAATGTTGGCAGAACAAATTGTAATTTTGTGTCCATAATGTACAATATGTGGACAGTGGATGGATTCCCACCCAGAACTGCTGTAAACACAGTATGGATGCTTGTCTTAGCACGAATCTTTACATAAGATATCACTGTCCTCTGCTGGTTTTCAGACTGTATTACACCTACAGGGAAGAGATCAATGTTGGTCTTTGCATTAGTTTCGGTATGTCATTTGAGATACCAAGCAGGGAAAACAAGACAAAGCTCTAACATTGTTTTTGGGCCCACAGTTTCATTTAGCAGTTGCTGGTGAATGCAAATTCGGGTATGCGTGCAGTTGGAGAAATGAAGTACTAGATATGCTGTGTGCAGGATGCATGGAGAAAGAACCCCCCCCCCCCCCCCTCTCACCAACACACACATACACACTCCTCCACCGCTACACCCCGAGAGCTTTGGTTATGAGCCCGCTTTGTTCTGGCAGCAGACAGTCCCGCAGGATGGACCTCCAGTCACTTCCAGCTCAATTAGGAAGGGAACTTTCTGTAAAAGTCGTACCGTATTTTCAGCTTCAGGTTTTCATAAGCTGTTCTTAATGAAGAAATTGCATTATGATTTGAATAGATTCTCCTGCTGTATTGTTTGCTCTATGATTGGCAATATCTGTCGGTTACTCACTTCCATAGTCCAAATGACAGAATGTCAAAATATCTCAAAAATAGTTGCTTTTCCCATCCACCTGTTTTAAAGGCGTATTTTTGTGGAAAAAAAGTAAGATATCAGAAATATGTTTTTCCACTAGGCTGAGGTGGCAAAATGGAACATAGTGTGCCGGAAACAAACCTGGCGACCTAACCCAACTCCTAATATTTGCATAGCGGTAGCAGATGGAACATTTTCTCTGTTTTATCATCTGATAATCGCTATGGTTACTTTTTGTTGGTTTAGGCACAAACACTTTAGGATAGGTTCGGAAAAGAGCATGGTTTGGGTTGAAATAAGTTGATTGTTAACGTTGGGAAACTATCTTGGTCGGTGTTAAAAAGACAAAGGTTGGTGAAAAGAAACCAAGCACTGCTGGGAATGTCTGCGGACTCTCACTGATTTGACCATAGAGGCCTCGAGCTGTAACAGTGTGTTCACATGGGACTTATTCTTTCAGATAGTCTCCCGTCGTTTACAGAGAAGCAAATGAACATGGGGAAAAGCAGGGGCATGAAGCCTGTGAAGGGAAAGTGAAAGAGAATGACGAGCAGTTGCAGGCATTGTCTTAGGGGAGAGGAGAGGAGAGGAGAGGGGGGGAAACAGACATATGAACCGCTTGTGTGGCTCCCTTCTAATGACTCCCACTGTGCCATTTTTACCAAAGGCAAGGATTACCATTAAGCCTGAGTCACATCTTCTCACATGATCCTCTATCCTGCCCAAGGTTTATTCACACACGCATGCCCTGACGTGAGCACACACAGACATGGTAGCGGGGGTGAGTGGAGATGAAATGGCGGTCGGATGAGGGCCGGTCACGGGACGAACAGAGGGGCTGTGTAATGCAGTAGATTTCGAAACAGTGAACCAATATGTTGTATTCTACATGGTTACAGTTTGGTGTGTTCATTTCCATTTAATACATCAGATTACATGATCCCTTACCTTTAAATTACAATTGTTTATCACTGTTGAACTAATGCACACATTTAAAGATAGTTGACAAATTAGCTTTAGAGATGATAAACTTCCTCCAGACTTGATCAGTAAATAGATGGCTTCTCTACTCAAATGTGACTGTAAAAACACTGCAGTGCATTTTCAGGTCAAATTGCTTTTTGAATTATTAAATACCCACAAGTCCATGAGGATGATGATAAATCATGGCCAGCATTAGACTCCAAGGTCAAAATAATTGATCGTTAGAACTATTACAGTATTCATCTTGACGTTTTTAAAAGAATTGTAGAAAATTAGACGGAATGTGGCTGTATTGTTCAAGTGTACTTCATGAGAATGAGCTTAGCGCTAGCTTTGTGTAATCCTCGCCGTCACGCCCCAATTATGAAACGATAGGTGCAACCGGAATAATGATAACCAACGTGAAACACGTGACTGGGTTCAGAATCTTAGCCTTTCATTGTGTCAGATCACATTGGGAAAAGACTCCCCTCCTCCTACAAAAGTGCTGTTTTGTTATGATGGGTTTTGCCTGAGGGGTACATTTAAATATGAATGATTTGGGTTTCAAGTTTACATGCAAATTATTAATCCTGACAGCATCGGGTTCATCACATCTTTCCAAGACAAAAAGTTATATATTTTTTACCAGGGGTGGAAAGAGTACTCTTTGTTTTTTTTTGTTTTTTATTAGATTAATACTTCATCACTATGTTTGAAGCCTTTTACTGTCGGAATTGATTCTCCTTTTTATACACTAAGGTTGTTTTTGTACAGTGGCTCCCAACCATAGGGCTCGGTCACAAGATAAATGGAGGGAGTTGTGAGAAAATACGGAAAAGGCAAAGTTCTGCTTCATAAATGCGTATTCATTCCATCATTATTTAAATGTTTGGTGAAATATTTGATACTTTTGGCTCTTTGAGCGTTCTCTCCACGAGTAAATCACTTTACTCGTCAAGAATAGCACCACGCTACATGGACAGACAGGTATACAAAAATAACCCAGATGATGTCACCTTCTCAGCATTGGTTTAGAAGGCGAAAAATAGATAACATCATTTCAAATTGGGTAAGTGGAGTTTGAAAGATATGGGCATTTGCCAGGCATGAAGGGTATAATGCTGAATTCATGTCATGCTGGAGTTATCATAATTGCCGCTTCCCATCTTGTCTAGAGTGTTCAAATTAATGCCTTGTGGCAACCAACTCATACAACAGTCAGATGAAATGAAAGCTGGGTGTTTTTCCCGTCTCTACCGTCCAGGTAGACGCTATTGATTTGCATCCTGGGGAGTGGAGGATCCATTGCTGGAGTTGTCCGATACTAGGGACTTAAAAGTCCGGATGTGTCTGCCTCTGCTGCATCTAAAATGACTATTTTTTTAACCTTAAGTCTTCTAACTTAATAGAAGTGTAATAACAAATCTATCGAGTACCTCTTTAATGTTTGTGGATGTTTAATGCCTTTTAAAAATGTGCCTGCTTTCGCAAATATTACAAATATTCCCCCTACAAACAAATCTTTAAAAAGCTGTTTTTAAATAGGATTTATGAAACATATTTTCATTGTAAGCTGCATCTGTTTCACTTTGATTTGAAACGTATAGAAAGAGTTACGCATTCCTACAAGGTGTCTTTTGTGGAGTAAATGCCCTCATGCCTTCACGTCTCACATGCTTATGGCAGCACAAGCAGCAGCCTTGGGGTGGGTGAAAGGAGGAGGAGGTGGTGGAGAGAAAGAGAGAGGCCTTCTTGAGAAGTCAAATGACCTGAAATATAGTCACCCGAGCAAACGCATGAAACCTCTGAGGCTTTCCAAGATTATATCCTGACATTTTATCGTTGCGGTTGAAGCGACAATCGGGGTATTAAAACAACACATTTATGGTTATTTATTGCTTTTCTATTTGGTTTTCAGTAAAAGATTTCAACTGAAAAGTGAAAGAGTAAATCATGATAAACAAGAACCATATTGTATTTCTGAGCTTGCTTGCAGCACCAAGTGTATTATTTGAATTCCACAAACATTTGTGTGCCCATACGGCTACATTTTATAAAACGCTACCACTTCATAACTAATTAATTTCAATATAGTGCTCATGAAGTCGTGCTGAAACCTTAGTCCGTGTACACGTATTAAAGTTCATATAGGTATGCTAATTCATCATAATTTGTGTTTTAATCTAAAACTGTTTCGTCATGAATCAGACTTCTTCTCTCATTTAATGTTGGACTCATTCTGGCAACTTTAGAAGTGCAGTGAGTTTTTTTTGAACAATAATACTGTTCATCAGGGATCACACTTTCTCCCTGCATGCCCAGGAGGAAATATGATGTTGTGTGATGGCATCACGCGGGATAAAATCCGGTCATGCGCTAATCTGGTATTTAAGGTTCACAGTTCACCGGTTTGGGGGGAAGTAGAAGCACAGCCTGGGCGCATGGAAGGGGACGTTTTATACACGCAGATAGTTAACGGAGAAAAGCATTCCTGTTGTGGTAAAGTGATTCACATTCACTTTGGATAAAAGCTTCGTTTAAGTGCATAATTACAGGTAAATCATCAGTCGGTAAAACTGACTCCAAGTCAGCCGTGCGTAAAATCTGACAACCGTTGTTGGAAAAATGTGGCAGTGCTGCTGTTTGGTGCTTGTGGGCGCGGTGCTTGTGAGCGCTCAGTTCCCCAGAGAGTGTGTGACACCCGAAGGACTCAGAAGTGGACAGTGCTGTCCATCGCCCTCCGGACTCGGCGACGACCCGTGCGGCTCCAGCGCGGGGCGCGGGCAGTGCGTGTCCATCGCGGCGGACGCGCGCCCGCACGGTCCTCAGTACCCGCACGACGGACGGGACGATCGGGAACGATGGCCGGTCCGTTTCTTCAACCGCACTTGTCAGTGCAACGGGAACTTCAGCGGTTATAACTGCGGCCGCTGCAGACACGGATGGACGGGACCCGTCTGTGACCAGCGAGTTTCTGTTGGTAAGTGCGCAAAACCAGGGGACATATTCACATAATAATGCTGTAGTACTTTGACTCTGACTGAAGTTAAGAGAGAACATAGCTAGCAAATCTGGAGGTGGTATAATTCTGTGTTGTTGCTCAGTGGCACTTCAGCACTCCTTTGGGACACCTCATCGAGCAAAATGAACGGATTTCTGCTCATTTGTTTTCGTTGTAACTATTTTAAAGGACAAAGACAGATTATTTTACCTTAATTAATTCACAATGATTAAAGCTAAATGTATTTGAAATAGTTACAGCCCTGAAAGTTAGAAAAGGGCATTTGATTGAAAAAATGTTCAAAACTGCCCCTCACGCGCATTTTTGTACTTCTTTTCTCAGTCATTAAAAACTGATCCCCAATTAACGCATGACTGGTTGAGTTAATCCACTTTCCCTCTTCCATAATCCCCCAGTAAGACGAAACGTGATGCAGCTCAGCGCGGACGAGAAGCGAGCGTTCGTGAACGCGCTGGACCAGGCCAAGCGCACGGTGCACCCCGACCTGGTGATCGCCACGCGGCGCTATCCGGAGATCTTCGGGCCCGACGGGAACACCGTGCAGTTCGAGAACATCACCATCTACAATTACTTCGTGTGGACCCACTACTTCTCGGTCAGCAAGACGTTCCTGGGTGCTGGGCAGGCCAGTTTCGGGGGAGTGGACTTCTCCCACGAGGGGCCTGGTTTTGTCACCTGGCACAGGTTCCACCTTTTACAGCTGGAGCGAGACATGCAGGTGAGATCCTTTATAAAGAGGGGCGACAATTGGAGTAATGTTGACGTAATTGCATACACAATGTGATGGAATTACCAATACGTCACCGTCTAATTTCCTAGTTCACCCCCTTGTCTTTCCCCAAAGGCTTTTAAAGAACCAATATTCAGATGTATTCATGCATTCTGAACAGATATTTTCATTGACTGTTAAAAAAAAATCTGTGTGTGAAAATGATAACCAATTTATTCTGTGCATTGACTCCATGACCAAATGAGACTCTAAATATACATTGACACATTAAGGAGGTGGAAATACATTGTCGGCAACATAATAAAATAAAGACTCAGCCTTGATCTTCACATTCACAAACTAACTCGGCCATGCTTCCATTTATGTACAACCAGGACATGCTGCAAGACCCCTCCTTCGCCCTGCCCTACTGGAACTTTGCCATCGGTGGAAGCACATGCGACATCTGCACAGATGACCTGATGGGAGCCCGGAGCAGCTTTGACATGAATTCCCTCAGCACCAACTCCCTCTTCTCCCAGTGGAGGGTCATATGTGAGAGCGTAGAAGACTACGACACACTGGGAACCATCTGCAACAGTAAGACTGTAGTTTCTTCACCGTGGCAAATATTCATAGTGTTGTTACAGTGATCCCACTTTATGGTGATAGTGCAGAGAAATTGATGTCCTGTATCTAATCTGGTTCCTGTCTCCTGCCAGGTTCTGAGACGTCTCCCATCAGAAGGAACCCAGCAGGGAATGTCAACAGGCCGATGGTCCAGCGTCTCCCAGAGCCCCAGGATGTGGCAGACTGCCTGCAGGTTAACGCTTTCGACACACCGCCCTATTACTCCACCTCCTCCGAAAGCTTCCGAAACACAATTGAAGGTGAGCAATTACGAAGACATTTTTCTGTCGGACCGTGTTTTCACATTGACATGCAATGGTTCTGCGTTTGCATGACTTTTCGTGCCGTTTCGGCAGGCTACAGCGCCCCCCAGGGGAACTATGACCCTGCGGTGAGGAGCCTCCACAACCTGGCCCACCTGTTCCTGAATGGGACAGGAGGACAGACTCACCTCTCCCCCAATGACCCCATCTTCGTCCTGCTGCACACCTACACCGACGCTATATTTGATGAATGGTTGAGAAGACACAGTCCAGGTTTTTTTTTCAAAAACACTTGTTTTAGATGTTTAATTGATAAAAACCTGCATATTTTACTGCTTTATATATAACATGGTGATCTTATAGGCTAACTTCAAGTATTTCTTGACAGATTCAACTCTGTATCCCGAAGAAAATGCCCCCATCGGTCACAACAGAGGCTCCAACATGGTGCCTTTCTGGCCCCCCGTGACTAACGCCGAGATGTTTTTGACTGCCCCCGAAAATCTTGGTTACTCGTACGAAGCTGAATGGCCAGGTATTCCTTCCGGATGATTTCTAGCACTTGGCACATTCTCGTGGGTCTGCTTTGCCTTTAAATGAATCCAGACGACGAAGGTAATAATCCTCCTCTTCTACCTCTCCAGCTCAAGCTTTCACTATGACTGAAATCATCACCATGGCCATAGTCGCTGCCCTCGTGCTCGTCGCGGCCGTCTTCGCTGCCACCACGTGTGCCGTGCGTGCCAGGTCTCGCAAGATGGAGGGCCACCAGCCTCTGCTTGGAGATCACTACCAGCGCTACGACGATGCCAAAAGCCAATCTGTGGTCTAAGATCGTTGTTTGAACATGAGCCTCTCTCTTCTCTTTACTTTTGCAGTGACGCGGCAATGCAGTTGTGTGAAGCACGGCTGTGTTCTCACTGAAAAGCATGTGTAGATTCTTGAATGCTACAACAATATCGTTTGGCCCTATAGCAATTTCTTTTTTTTTTGTTAAAAATACTACAGATATGAAGCACTCATTGAAAATGCATTTTTGTAATTGGAAGGTTTAGATCTATGCAGTACTTTCTAAGTACTCTTTGCAATGGTGCGATCTTTGTGTTCAAATAAAGAGAACATGGATAACTGAAGTGTTATGGTGATGCCAGCAGGTGGTGCTAAACTGGTGCTGTCAGGGCTTCTACTGTAAATGACTTTTCAGGATCAGCAATGCTGCCTCCTGTAGTTTAGATTTTGATATTGCACGAAGTAAAAAGGTGAGCAGATGTAAAGAGTGTCGATTCTGATTTGCTATTTAGTGGAGGAATGGAGTAATACAAATGAATTAAAACATATACAACGACAAGTTCCACCATGTTTGTTGTCCGTAGACCATCATAGAGGTGAAGTGTGAGGAATTACTAAGTACACTGCCCATGTAATGGGTCCACAACGCCCACAAGGGGATGCAAGAGTTCAAATTGTAAAACTCTCCACATTGTTGGTAAGAGAGATATGCTTTGAGGTGAGAGGGGGTTGTATATAAATGATGTATTGAGATTGATCCAAAAGACCATCTAAAATGTAATTAACGAAAGAAGAGTTGAAAGAAAAGTCTCTATAATGTTATAATCCGGGGACCTTTCTGAATTGTGTGCTCGCACCATATGCATCTCTTTTTTCTTTTTTTTTTCAACTAAATCTATGCAAAATGGTCATTAACGCTATTTTGTTTTTACATTTATACTTCTGCCAGAAAGTGGTTGAACCTGGGTGCGTGGCAAATTATTGAAATGATTTAATTGTTTGTCCACACAGTGATTCGTTCGACTTTATACTGACACTGGGTGATTAAAACATTAATAAACGCAAGATGAGATATATTTATGTTCACACCAAATCACAACATGTCCTCTTATGTAATCTCCGGAGCCCATGTTTAAAGGGTATTTCAGTACTTTTCATTCATGATTTTGCTTCACTTTGCTCACCTGCATTCATTACGCATTTGAAAGTCTTTGTAGAAACGCATAACCTGTCTGGTGTCTGGTGTCAGAGGAAGCTCCTTCATGGGAGGGTCTACACAGAGCGCGTTGTCGTTAGACTGTCTCACTACTGGTCCGCCGCTTAAATGGGAGGTCTGTCGGCGTAACAGCGGTGCGGTGGACTCGGGGTAAAGTGGCATTGGCCCGACACTTCGTTCTGTCACCGGGTCGGGTAAAGTCGCGCAAAGTGAAGCGCCTGTTGCAACTTTGGATCAACTCTTCCTTGGATGTAGCTCGCGCGCGTCTCTCCCAACAACTCACAGCGCTGCGCTTCACACGTCCGCTTGCTCCACTTCAAAAAGTGTCAACGTGTGATATTTCGGACAGTCCGCAATGGACGAGGATAAAAACGTCCTGCCTGCTTTGAAGGATATAGAGACAAAGTTGGGTCTTAAGGTCCCGGATAGCCTCATTCGTTCTCTTGCTGCAGGAAAGCATCCCGACGCGCACGAGAAGTCTGCAGCGCCGCATTTAGTGAACTGCACACTGTATGGCAACAATGCGGACTTGAAAAGACTGGAGGGCAAAATGCTGTTCCTAAAACAAGAAATGGTAAGCGTCTCTTTTCTTTCTGTATGTTTAAACGAGCTGTTAGGGAATTGTTACAGTAAGGAAAGTGCCAGTTGATAAATAGATATGACATAATCATAAATCATATGACAAAGCTAAGAAATAGAGATGCTCCAGTGTAGCTTTTATGTTGGTTAAAAGTGTACATACTTGTTATTAACTAGGTCACTAATGCTTAACCTTACATTCGTCCGAGCAGTTTATTCGTCCACAAACGTTCCAATTAGGCTAATTGAAGCAGGAAATACACTTGACTGTGTTATTAAACCAGCCAATTATGCATGGCGTAATGTCAGGCAGGTAAAACAAGATTGCTCTCTCTCTCTCTCTAATGCATCGCATTTGTTGGCAGCCGAGCCTGGGCTCAAATGCAAAGCAGGTCTACATATCAACATGTGGTTGTTACATGCAAAGTCCCACTGATGGATGTTGAGCCTCCTTGTGTTAGAAAGCACCGTGCAACCGGCCAATCCGCGAGAGGCATGCACACCTGAGCACTGAAGTCAGCAGGGACCTTACCTCAGGAAATAACCCCCCCCCCCCCCTCTCATTTTAAGTCAGGTCATGAAAGGTATTAGGATTCCTGAGCAGATGGCCCGGTTGTATGCAGTATGAGAGCTGGATCAAGGCCAGCAGACAGACCAATCGCCCAGAGACTTTGTGTTGATAAGCTGACATTTATGTGACAGAGACATTGGGACCGATAACAGTATTTTTAAATGGTTTAATTCGCATGCGTTTCAACCGTGACTGTCATGTCATCTTGTAATTGTGTTGATACGTGAAGAAGAAAAACACGTATTGACTTTTAAAAATGAATTGCGTGTAATGCCATTAGTGCTCTCTCTCTCTCTTATTGTCAGACAGCTAATTGTTAATTTGGGCCAGCTTGGGCTTCCATGATTTCGCGGCTACCATCACAACTTCATCTCTAATCCGATCAGACTGCTCTCTTTTGGTGTGCACTGGTAGACACACACACACACTTTTGGCAACATCATTGAGTTTAGCTACATTTTACAACACTTGAGGGGCCTATCAAAGGACCAAATGAACTCTGAAATTTGCAGTTCAGGAAAAGGTTACGGATCAGCTCTTATTAGTTTCATATGACAAATTAAACATGTGTTACTATCCAGCAGAGACAAAATTATGCAGCGCTAATTGTGTTGCCCAAAACTCATCTTGTGTTACTGACCCGCCGGTGCCACCTTATTAACACCAGATCGCTGCTTGGTCTTAAATAGCAATGCGACTCCATCTGCTCGTCTTCCGTGTGTGTGTGTGTGTGTGTGTGTGTGTGTGTGTGTGTGTAAAGCGGGTGGTTATTCTCACAAAACAAACACACCGGCAGCCGTATGAGTCAAATGAAGCCTGGTCGTAAATCCACTCCAAAGAAGGTCTGTTGTATCAAGCCAGCTGTCTGGAGCACTGTACCAGCACTGTTTACCTTCATCTGCCTCAATGCATTTTCAATGTAGGAGGCTGTCACAGCTGTTCCTTCACCATTTTTCATCCTGACTGAGTGTCAGTCACCCGGCGACAACAGGAATCCCTTTGATTGACCCCATATGCTGTCCACTTCCCTCCCCAGTCAATGGCACGGTCTGTCATGGCATGGAGTTAAATCAATGGCCATACTGTGTAAAGTAGGCATGTCATTCAGAATCCTGGAGGCAGCACGTGCTGTTCTATGAGTAGTATGTCGTCTTTCCGGTGCCACATGGTTAAGTCTCTTTGTTCACAACAAAGCCTGATGGTCTAAACATAATAGCACATAGTGTTCTGCCCATGTGAGGGTATAAGAATGCTAACAATTGTTGAGAAAGAAGTCTCTCCACAATGTTCATTAAGTAGCTTTTCCTTCATATCACATGACCTTCATACCCAGTTGTTATAGAAATGTAGATATTCAAATTTCAAAAAAAAAAAATTCTGAGCACTTTCAGCTCTCGCATCCATGTTGATTTAAAAGCTGAGGTTCAATCTGCTAATGGAAACCATGTCATAAGCTCCAGAATAGCTCCGAAATGAACTTCTCAAAATGTTGAACTTGTGCCTCAAATGCTCGATTTAGCACCAATGAACCTGACCGGGATGCTTTTCTCCAACTCACAGGCACATCTGCGAGCCATCGACGTGAAGCTGATGCAGCAGCTGATGTCCATCAACGAGGGCATCGAGTCCATCCGTTGGATGATAGAAGACAAAGGAGGCGTGGCCAGCCAAGAGGGCAGCCTGACGGGCAGCTTGTACAGCCTGTCAGACAGCCAGGACGGTACCTCGCTGCGGGGCAGCTTCAACAGCTTGAATGACGGCAACAGTGACGGGCTAGATACTCTGTCTGTGGGTAGTTACTTGGACACTCTAGCGGAGGACCTCTCGGACGACCCCTCACCTACAGATCTCGACTGTTTTGTTGATAAAACGGTTATCGATGGGGATACTTTCAGCAAATCACCACTGAAACTCAGGGCGGAATCGGATGAATACTACTGCTTTGGATAATGAGCTAAACACAGTGGTTACAGAGACTACTGAGATATGTGAAGACAGATTTTAAAATGTGTTCTTCACAAATTAACACAGCTGTCATAATATTTTCCAATGGCGAATGTTGCTTTTTACCTTTTTTTAAACCAACGTCCTTATGCGGTGGTTTGAACACGCCTCGACAAACCATTGCCACTTAATGTCGCACCACAAGTGAAAACATCTTTACAGTTCTTTAAGTCTTAATATTTTATCATGCAGGTCAATTGAGTAAAAAAGGTGCTCTGTTAGGATTTAAAGATTGTATTTATTGAGTTGTCCAATACCTCAGCAGTTTAGTTTCACAGATGAGAGTACTTCTTGGACTAAAACTAATGACGACGGGGGGGGGAATAAGAGTAGCAGCATAAGCTGAACATCAAATCTTCTTTATCTAATGTCAGCCCCAATCATCTGATCTAAGTGAAGGAGTAGATTAGGGTTTAGCAGCCACTTGGAAAATTGGACGTCTCACGCCGAGTGATGCAAGTAGAGTTAACTATTTAAAGTGGTAAGTTTTAAGTGTTAAAGCAAGTGCAATTTGCTTCCATGCCAAATTCTGAGCTCCGCCTACTATAGATGTTCAGCTTGTAACTATTTGTACTTAAATGTTTTGACATGATGGAAGTTCCTAAGCTCAATCGCAGTCTGCAATAGTAGAACGTCCATGTGCACTCGAGAGATTAGGAGCACGTTTTAAAGCACAGATGCTTGACTGAAAACCAAAGCAATTTGATTGTCTTATAGCTCATTTTAGGCCTGAGGCAAAACCCTGTTAATGCCTGATGGGAGATGTGTTGACGCTGGAAAAAAACAGGTGTTGTTTTAGCTTTAAATGTTGTAGTTTTTTTTTTTGTTATTTGTATTTTACACTGCCTGCATTTGTAAGAAAAAAAACATGTTTGTTTTTTATGGGTTGCTGTTCATTTTGTTGTGGAAATGAAATAATATATTGTAATTTTTTTTTTTTTTCTCCTGCTCACATTGTGTAAGTCTTTAATGCAAAAAAAAAAAAAAACATACACAGTAACTTGTGTTATTCTCAATTTTTTCGGAAAAAAAACCAGTTCCCTGACCCCGTTATGGAACCTTAATGAGATGGGAAGTGAACATGTGAACACCCTTATATATTAACTCTGTCCCTATATGTCACTTTCCTTTACTAAAACACAAAACCAGGATGATGATTCTGAATTTGGCAAATGGCTGCTTACTTGTGCCCTTCAAACGTCCCAAGCTACTAGCAGAGGAATGCCACTTAGGATAATATTCAGTATGGCACACCAAGTATTATAATAGACGAGGAATCATGTTACTAAAACTCTTATGAGCGCCACGCTTTGGCTGAACTTAATATGAAAATAACTCCAATCAAAAGGGAGACCGAATTAAATTGCCAGCCCTGCAGAATATGTGATGGTCTACTATATTATTTTCATTTTTTTTTTTAATGCGTCTCACTAGCTTCTTATCTTTCATGTGATAATTGAAGTTCCAGACAGACTATACAGGGGGAAGTCATTACAGGAAAGATGAGAAGCTTGGTCTCTTTGGCTTGCAGCTGAATGAGTGGCCATGGGACGCAGTACTTCAGTGCTTTCTCAGACTGGGATCTGACGGCAGGACTTTGCTTTGGAAATGCTGCCGTGTTGGATTAGTCGTCATTTATTCACTTTTTGCTGAAGAGCTGTCTCATGTTAGGATCTCAGCTTATTTAAAAATTGGCATTCATGGCACCATGGATGAAGGGTTGTGTGGATGTTTTCTGATCGTCTTGCGAACCATGAAATGCACAAAATAACAAGATTGGACTCAAAGGACACGTTTAGTGTTAGTTAGTTCCAGACAGATATAATCACTTTATCCAGGCACATTAAGCGTACTTGTAACTTGGTTTCACACCAAGTGCAAAGCAGCTTTATTTGGTTTTATGCTGCCTTTCCTTATCTCTACCTCCTAGAGGCTTTGGCAGGCTTAAGCTCCCTGTCTAGCTGAACCACACTGAGGCCACTAAACCAAAGAGCCTTGTTGAATGGCAGCATGACCTCCTTGTCAGCAATTCAATTCAAAACATGAAATTCTCTCAACTTCCCTAAATTTCATGTCTTCACAAATGTAACCGTGTCATGATAGTTCGGTTAACATCCCTCAGGGGGGGGGGGTAAATGTTGAGACTTGAGCTTGTGGCATTGAAATAATTGGACACACAGAACAGGTTCTGCAGGTTTATGTTAGCTCTGAGTCAGAATCCCTCAGAGCTACATGGTACACTACACTTAAACAGAAGTTGCCTCTTGGGCCTTCTGTCCTAAGTGTGCATTTCTTACATAAAAGGGAGAACCGTTTGACACACTGCCTTTGTGGTGAAGACGAGTGCTGTCTTACAATAAATCGTCCAATCGCATTTGAGAAAATTACCATTTAATTGTCCCATTTAGAGAGTGTGACAGAAAAACCATTGTATTTTTACATTATAGTCCAGGAAAGTTGCTCGGTTTGTCAAATTCTTCTGTCAGCAATGGTAGTCGCTCTATTCTGTGGGTGAATGACACCCAGGCTTTGTGGAAAGCAAACAAAGGTCAAATCAGCTGCAGTGCCCTGAGTTTGGCAACCCAGAGCAAAATAATGATTTTTGTTTTTCATTCTCTTAGTTAGTCCTCAGTTACTTTGCTTGAGCACAAATAATTTCACTTGCGCACAGTCGAGACAGCATCTTCCAGCAGGGATCCATTACCAAATTAGACACAGGGGTTAGGCCTGTGCCACAAGATGAAGGGAAACCAATACCGCCTGGTATCTGGGAGACTGTCACCATGCTACCAAATGAGGATACAGGATATGGGTTACTGGAGTTGGTTTTGGGCGGGGGGGGGGGGGTGAAAAGAACCAGAGACGCAGGCGACCCCTCAGACAGGAAGCCACAGATATCAAGTAAATATTCACAATTGTCAAGATACTTTATTCTGGTTTCATTAGCTTTTCTTTCTTTGGGCCTCTGGTTTGGTTCACAGTTCTGTTGGTGTTCCAACAGCTCTATATAAACATCACAGCTGTATTAAAGAGAGTGCTCGTCTTGTGTATAACAAGGTTGACTTAAGAAGGAATATTTGCGATTGCCCTGCATGCTATCCTGACATGCTGATGCCTGTAATGGATGTAGCACATTAGATCCACTATGTCGGCCTTATTACATTCCCAGACACGAGGAGCTCCATGTCGGGAGATTTATGAAGCCGTGGAAAACTTAATAAGGCCTGTCGCATAGCATGAATATCTTGTTTCGTCTTGGGAAAAATGCTTAATGAATGTCAAGGTTAGCCACAACCCCAATGTTGTGCTTCACATGAGATTTTCCGCACTGCCGACGCGGTGATAGCGTCAACTTCAAACCAAGCGTATACCCCATTCTGATTAGATTATTACACGAGCGGCAGAGATATATGTCTACCGTATACGTTAGGGAAACGTCCCTTTTGGGGGAAAAGGAGTCTTGACGTGGCTCTCAGATGGCCTTCTGCCAAGCTACTTCTCGGGAGCCTTGTTAAACTCCTGGGAGCCACCGTTTCCCAAAAGCAGTAGCAGAAGAGAGGCAACACTGTTAACATCAGTGCAAATATTAAACATGAACACTGCTCTCGTAAATTAGCTCGGCTGAGATTTAGAAAGAGCACCCTCTGGAAGCTTCTGTAAACATGACGCAGAAAACATCTGACCCAAATACAGAAAGTGGCAAGCCTGGGAACATATCACTCCTGCAAGCTGGTCAGACTGCATTCCATTCATAACTCAGGGGGTTATTTTTAATCAACATATACACAAAGAGTTCTTGATTATTCATAAGATGTAGTTACAGCTATAAAGATTACAAATCACCCCACGAGACGTCTTTTCTGGGACATTTTTCCTCTCGTGTTTGGTCTTGAATCGCTACAGTCTTAATTGTTGTACCGACAGTGAACCTTAGGTTTGTTTATATTCCAGCGCCACACTTTAATTCATAACCCCTGAGGATTTACTAGACATTATTGGCTACCTTATATTGTTTGGGATGATGCTACACTATAGTCTCTCAGAAAGCTGCACCAGCTCTGCGCAACTTCGAACTTAATTGAGTTATAATTGAAGTGTTTACTAAGATTAGTACACGCAAAACATTTCCAGCCAGTGACTGCCAAGGGCAAGGGTGTTGTTGAAGTTTCTCCTCGCCTTGTTGACATAACCGGGCTAGCCACGCATGCCTTTTAGTGCACGAGAGTGCGCCCCACTGGCTAGCTCATGGCTCCCTCTCTGCACTACACCCATATGACCTGCTAACGCCGTCCCAACCGACAGCGTCGTCCGCCAGCCGCCAGCCCACCCTCCGGTGTCCCCTTCGGTTCACACAGTTGGCTCTGTCGCCACTGTTGCCATTGTTTGCACTGTTATCACCGTTCGCAGCGCTGGCTCAGCGGTCGCCATCTCTTTCGTATTGAGCACTTTTGATAAATGAGCTGTGAAGATTTTAAACCAAATTTCACAAAAATAGCACGATATAATACCTCAAATTACAAAGCAACATGGCAATGACATTACCCTAAATCACCAAATACAGTTGGTTAGGTTACCATAGTTTGATATACCTCGTTATCCTAAACTGAATAAACACTATCTAACTAACTAATTAACTCCGAAACACATGTAGATGTATATAAAATCAAAGTCATACCTACATTCCTAAAACTGTTCTTTTGAGCAGTTATGACTTCCTGTTTGTATGCTGTAGTTGATTGCTTTTGAATCTGCTTAATGAATCACAAGTTTGAAAGAAGCGAATCCTAAGAATTTAGTACATAAAAAGTAACTGATTTACAAATATCTCGAACAACCCAATGCTGATATAAGAAAGGACAAAACAAGAAACTATTCTTGGCCTTGAATAATGAAAAACTATGAATTCATTATAATTAATACTTTATACATTTAATAAATAATGCTGCGATGCAGCCGCAAGCAGTGGCTGGTTGTGAAATAATTTTCTGTTGAAAGCACAAACTGGTGGAACCAGTTGTGCAATGTGACCACCGCTAATAGTTACCGCCCATTATGATGTGTTCCCATTTATGCAATGAACTAAGGATTGGCCAATTAGTCATCATCAGTCACAGTGTAACCTGTATGCTGAAGATCAGTGGATTTCACCTTCGCTCTACTTCCAGCCAGCAGAGTTTTAAGATATCACATTTTGCATAAGCTGAACAGTGCGGGTAAAGAGCACCAGAGTGAATATGTAAAACTGATGATAATTCATGTACAGTAGGACCAATCATAAAAGCAGCTTTAACCCTTGTATCCTTTTGAGTCACCCTCTCCCTCCCTGGCTGTGTGCGATGGCTATCTGCATTGGGTGCCTTTTTCCCCAACCACACCACCGCGGGCCGAGCCTGTTGAGCTGGCTGAGATTAAACAGCAGGCTACATCAGCCAGGAACCTTCAACGGATAGAGAGGAGAGAACAAAACAAACCTCTATCCCATTTGATCCCCCCTTTTTTCACTCCCTTCTCTTTCTATCCGGGCCAGGAAGCCTTTCCATGACTATATTAGGAATCAAAGGGACTTCTACAGAAGCCACTGACCCGGCCACAGCTTTTTGAACTTCTGCTTTTCTCTTTGATAGCCAAGTTGTGAGTCATGAAAAAGAAATACATGTTATCATGGTTGCTTTGAGGCTTACAGAAGTTACAGTGTATATGATTATTTCAGCTATACTGCACTTTTGTCTGTGGGTTAGCCTTGTGTTTGATGAGTTATGGAACAAGACAGACGTGCAATCAAAAACGCACACAAACAACCCTTTAAGATAGTCTCACATTGATTATTTCCACGCTGGTTTTAACGGCATGTGCGTGAGGAAGCCTCCCAGCAACATGGCAAACAGGCAACATGAAGCCAAAAGTCATTTCAAGTGGTTCCTGGCAGCAAGATGACCCTGTGATGGTTAAGGGAGCAGAGCTGGGGTTACTCCTTCGTTGGAAAACAATGGTGGAACAAAATGCTTCCCAGTGGATGTCTGCTTTGTGATTCCCTGGACGCTGATTCAGTCAAATGAGGGCAGTTTGGGGTCAACATAAAGGCATTACAATCGATTGACCCCTAGAGGTTAAGAAAGGTTAAACGAGGTAGACGATTTTAAGTGAAAGAATGCCAGTAGGGGGACAAAACCAGCTGTCCATCGATCATGTTTGTTGTGTTTACGCCAAAGTATTTTTCTTCCTTCTGTCAAGACTCATGGAGAATTCTGCATCTGTTGCCGCAAGCTCTTCAAGTCTTGCCTTCAGTCTGTTATTTTCTGCCTTTTTTTTCTTTCAATTAGCTCTTCTATCTTCATTACTGTGCCCAATAGTGTCACAGCTTTCTTGTCACTGTGGGATTCCATTTTCCCAATCGCTCTGTCTGTCTGCACCCTCTCATAAACAGTCATCCTTCCTGGGAAAGAGATGTGATCCTCTTGGGAAAGAACAAATAGTGCACTCCCCCCCCCCCCCCCCCCCACAACTGTCCTGCAAGGCAAAAGACACTCCCATGGTCATCTCATGACAGTGTAGTAGGCAGTGCTGTTGTCTGATGTCCTGATCGGAAATGTATTTTGTAATATCCTTGAAAAAGGATTTTGCCATTTTTTTTCGCACCCACTATTGTTTTATAATCCTTTTGTGGATTATCAAGACGCATTCTTAGCTTTGCTCCGGATTCTGGTTTCTATTTGTGTTAAGTGTATTTCTGCTCATTGTCAGTCTTCTGATCACCATGATATCTGTTTCAGCAAACACGGTTTGATTCCGCGCTGACAAAGCCGTTCTTGTCAGTCCCTTCGTCCCTGATGTGGAAAAATGTGGCACAAATTGGGATTCACCATTCAGTTCTGACGTTGACCCAAAGTAAAATCCTCTTTTTCTTCCTGGTAGCACTGATTCCCAGGGCCATCCAAGTTCGAACCTCAAAACCTTGCGACTAATACCCTCCTCTGCATCTCAAAACTGGTGTAACAGGACCCGGAAGATCTCGCTCAAGTGCTTTGGTTCGAGAGGTAAAGGACCTCCAAAGATCTGCCGGGATTAGGAAGCAAAACTGGCGAGGTTTCCTTGGCACCCTCTTAAAGCCTCCTCATTCAAACCCAGAGCTTCAATGAAAACCTGTACTGCTTGAGCAGGATTTGTATGGTCTCCACCGCGGAAGTGTTTTTGGAGGGTTTGGATTACCGTCAGGCCCCATCTACCTTAACAGCTATAGCATGCGAAAGAAAAGTCGATTTAGAGTCGGGGTGTAAATGTGGAGGAACAGTTGGAAAGAGTTTCCTCATGTTGGATTTATCAACCATATGATATTTAATTTACAATCTCTTCAACAAATCCATATTTGACAATCAATTAAAGGCATTGATTTGGAAATGTTCATAAACCCGTTTATTTATGTTCAGGACTTTATGGAAAGTATTGGGGTGGGGAGTGGGCAGAACCTTATGTTGGATTTTTATTTATTTTTTAAAGCATGGCCTCTCTTAGTGTTATTATTTCTTTGGACCATCCTCTTGAGTCAGAAAACAACTGCAACACCCTCCCACCACAATGTCAAAACGTAGAAAGGTGTGTAAATCTCCACCATGTGTGTCTGCAAAGACCGCTGCTGTATTGTTTGATTGAATTAATACTACTTGAATACTCGAATACTTGAGTTCCACTAGCATTTGCCATAACAGATACGCTCTCATTTTAACCCATGCAGATTTCAGCACCAGCTGAAACCAGCTGAAGCACCAGCACCAAATGCATGGGTGACAGAAGGAAATGGTGAGTATTTTAGTCACTCTATTTTTCAAAGAAGAAGCTACCAACCAAACAACGATCACTGCCAACAATTGAGTGAACTCGACCCAGTTTGTAATGCTGAACTTGAATTATACATTATATTGACTAACTTTTTACGACACATTTAACTTTTATTCCCCTTTTTGTGAAAGTGGAAACGACTGTTGGTAGAGACTCTGTTTAATCAATTATATCAAAAAAGATCCAGTGCATTAGTTGTTTATCAAAACGGTCAAATTTGACCTACTGCACGCACTGAAGCCACTTTTGATTCGTCTTGTTTTTGTCTGGCGTTACATTGTGCAGGGGAATGCACAAAAAAATACAAAAAACGCAACCCCAGCCCACAAATTGTTCTTCAACAGTCCTTAATTGAGAGCATTCAGAAAGACGTAATGCTTTTATTTGTTATGTGGTTATGTGTCCCGGCTGCAGTTGTAGACACTCGAGATGGACAAAAAAAGACTTTACATATTTGTCTTTCTTTGCTGTGGTGTAGCTGTCCACCAAACATTTAACCCAGACATTCAACAGTAGGAAATCCACACGCTGAAAAAACACCGTGCTTTTGTCTTGACTTGTCTCTGATTACTCCAGCGTTCAGCTTCCCAGCCCCCACATACATACCCTGTGGGGATAGCCACCTGTCTCGGCTGACTCCTGGGATGCCTCTTTGGCCACACAGACAGCTCTTTGTGCTTAGGGGGGGGGGGGTGTAAAGCCTCTTAGCAGGCTGTTACTGATAGGACTCGCTGCTGTCTGGGAGGGGCTACAGCAGTGTAATACAGTGACATCGTTCATCTACTGTCTCCCGTGATAAAGATATTTTTATGATACAGCTTTGGTGGGCTTTTGCATTTGTGAAAGTTCTCAAATGCAGGGTCAATAGCACAGTGCAGGCCAGCCATGGGGACAGCAGTGTTAAAGCACACTGTACGACTGCAGACACCGATAACTGACCTAATAGTATTCAGGCCGCTGGCAGTTAATGATTGCCTCTGCACAGATCATCATTTGAATCACTGGGGCAGCACTCACTGACGGCTTGTCTGCTCATGTAGTCAGATGGCTTGATGTCCCCCCTTCCCCCCATACACTCTCACACACACACACACGCAGCTTCTCTGAGTGCTGCGACCACATAGGTGAGGGTGTTGTATTTGAGACTAATGAAGACAAATGATAGTGCAGATTGCGGATCGGGTAAAAGTGCTGGAAGTGTGCATGGTACATTTCCTGGCCTTTGAAACTGAACGCATTCAGTTGTGAATTCTCTTAATGGCTTTCAGGGACATTTCCTCATCTATTTACACTTAAATGGAAATAAAGTTCTATGTTTTTTTTTCTGTATTATAAACTTACAGAGATCCGGCAAATAATTACTGATGACAACAAAGAGAAACAAATGGGAAATTTGACTACCATGACTTCCATTTACAAACTGCTCCATTTTTTTGTGATGAAATATTCTTAACTTTAGGTTAACTTATAGCGGTTCAGTTTCTGTACTACCTAGGTCACATATACAGGGGGTAGATTGTAACAGGTGTTCAAAGGTGGGGAGTTTTGTCACTGAATGTTGGATACGCCCTCCTTTTTTGTATTAATTTATTAGGTTTGTTTGTGGCATTTTGGCAGCTGATAGACTGGAAACATGGGTAAAACAGGGGAACGACAACAAAGGTTCCCAGTTGGAATCAAAGTAGGGACAGCGGTACGGTCGAAATCCCTCGAAAAGCCAGCTAGTGAACTTTGGAATATTCTATCACAGATGTATGTTGCCACAGGTCAAGAATGAACCTTCATGCTCAAGCTACAATTCTACAAAATAAAAGCTTATTTCATCATTTAGCAAGCCGTACAATGCAGCTGTATGTTCCTTTCTGGATTGTTCTTAAAAGCTTACAAGGCATTGGCCGCGTCATTATATCGCTAAATTTGCTTGAGAAAACAAACATATGACATGACTTTGATTATGAAGTCTACGGAAATGGAATTCACGGGGAATTTCTGGATCTTGGCAGGCAATGTAACATAGCAGGGATTCCACTACAGCCCACTTCACACAATGAGAGATCAGATGCACGGCTGCAAGGCTTCGCGAAAAGCTGTCTCTTTTATTGTGGGGATGCTATAACATTTTGAAGCACTACATGTTTGTCTTCAAGTTTTATAGATCTGATATTTTGTTGTTGCACTGAAGCGTTTCTTTGCTGAACGAGCTTAACTTGGAGAACAAAACATTTCTCACATTTAGTTAATTACGTGCATTTGTCAACTTGCTGCAAATTTCTAACAACAGTCAAAGCAGCTGAATGAAAGGCATGTTTTGAATGCTAATTGAATTGGAGTTTAACGGTTTGAAATATAAAGGGCGTTTTGCATTTACTTGAAAATTAGCTTTACAGATTCTGTTCACATGACTAAATGCTCATTTCTTTGGATGGGATCTCATTCATCTTGTTCCCCTTTTCTTCAGAACACGATGCATTCTGTTGAAATTGGTACACTGTTCTTTAAAGGACAGAAAATAAAAGCATACCCGTGATAATGCAGACACAACAGGGTGTACATTTTCAAGAAATGTGTGCCGTTCAGCCCGGGGGAATGAAACCTGTCAAGTCATGTGCAAGTGTCCTCTAATGATATAATGTGTCAGTAAGGCCCTGCAGCCACATCTGTTGGCTGCCTATCGACAAACAGAAATGTGCTGACTCTCTCACTTGCAAAAGAGCAACACTGCTTCTTCGGCCGATGTCTGTGTTTGTCCCAGAAGTCGTTAAATATATTCTCCGAGCAAGGTAGCAATTAAGCGATATTAATCCGATTTCATTGTCATAAACGATGATGGATGCTCTGTGGTTTTAAATTTGCCCGTAGGAAAGTAAATGAACATAGCAACATATCGGGAGCGCATAAATCAGTTTGGCTCCTCGCAAACATGTCCGTGCAAGTTTGATGGAAAGTTTTTTCCTTAAATACCCCCACAGCTTCGACCTGATGGATTCCTATGTTGGCTGCTGACACTTGTGTGATCTCTTTTGCTTTTGACATTCTCTCGGGCATACGCTGAGTGGATTTGCTCTTTAATCAAACAACACAGAGTGCTTCATAACAAGCAGAAGTGTTCATTCATCGTTGAGAAAGGATTGTCTTTTCTTGAGAGAAACTGTTCATATGCAGTTATTTTGTATTCGCATTTGACGACGTTGCAAAAATAGCTGCACATGTCTGATCCTGTATACGCACAATATGCGTTAGGTTTGATATTGTGTTTGGCTTTGTGTAGGTGTGATAGGTGTTTTAAAATTCCAACCACTGCCCCTCCCGACTCTGCATAAACTGATTCCTGTTTATATAAAATATTTTCCCCTGAGGTGCATTTGCAGAATAAGCCAGACTCAGGCATGTGTTGCTTCATCTTTTGGCGACAGGCAACATTGTCACCCAGTTGCATTTCTTTCTTGATTACCAATGTGACAGTCAACCAGATGCGTTTCAGATAGCCATCAATTGAATCCAGTCTGAGAGTCACCCACGGGTGCTTCTTTTTCGTCTTTTTCAATTTGCATTGACGTAACGGCCGCAGAGTACTGCGGATAAAAAGCGTTTGCGGGGGAAAGAAGTTTCTGTTCCCTCCTTGCCTGATTTTACAATGACTAGAGGACATGGTTACACCTGTTTTAAAGCCTGGAATCCACTCAGGAAGTAAAAAGCCAACAGAACTATCTGGCATCTGGGATCTCCAGGAAAAGCAGCAATGTGCAAACACTTTAACAGCACAAACAGACGTGGGCCACATTCCCTGGTCAGGGGCATGTAAACATGGTTTAAAGCACTGCTGAGGTGTTCAGCATGTTGTGGTCTCGTTTAGAGGCAACTGGAAGTCTTCATAAATCAAGCAGAGGGAGCAGGGTAGCTGCATTTAAAGTGCAGCACCTTAAGTACTGACACAGCAGTGGCCACAGAACAGGTTCATTTATAGCTGCTGTTAGATAAAAAAAGGAAAACATTGTTTAAAGTCACCTTTGGAATGTAGACCTTCATTGAGCTCCAGAACTAATACTCTTTTAAATTAATTGTCACAACTTTAAAATAAGCACGTTCAGGGCTCCCTTCAACTGTGGGAACGTGACTGTTTGGTACGGACCGTCTTTTACTATTCATGGGTCGGTCTGAGAATGCAACCTTGCAAGAATGTCCCCACAATCCTAACATCGCTCCCTCAGCAGTATGTGTTTGGCATCTTCAAGTCGATACTGGAGCGCTACGCCACAGATAAGATTATGGGGCAAAACAATGCCTTTAGGCTTCAGATCAAAAAGTTGCCCAATACGTAACTCCACACAGGTGGAATTTTAAGACTTCATCAAGCCTTTGTTGCAGAATGACAACAATTCTAGCTTAAGGTGAGATAATGGTTGTGTGATGCAAGTAGTGACTTGATAAGATGCCAGATCAAAGACTGCAGAAAGCTCTCTGGGACAACAGGCTTGAATATGTCATTTTAAAGCTCCAGATGAAGTATATCTCCCGCTGCAACACCACACATTACAATTCACAACAATTGCGGCCCAGTCTTAAATAGGGGTTAAAGCCTGGGTCGTAAATGTAGGATTGATAACAGGCTCTAAAAATGTCATCCTCAGAATAAAAAAAAAGGGAGCTCGGCATGAATCAAAAGTTAGACATCCAAGTCGAAGCCTGAGCAAGTACCACTCTTAGAAAAAGGTTATTCACGGGACGGCATTTCATTTGGCACTTGCTTCAATTTAATAGCGCAGGCCGGTTTGCTGAGCGAAGACAGAAAATGGGCTCAAATAACAGCGAGGGCCGGAGGCGTAAATGGGCTTTCATCACTGGCTCATTTCTCCATCCAACCTTAAAAATCAGTAGGATGGCTTTGTTTTTACACCAGCAATGAGAGATGGCAGTCAATAACACAGACCACTACAACATGTGGAACAAGCACATTGCAGTGTGTTTGCAAGACCTTTGGTTACGTTACAGTACTGTGTTTTTTTAGCCCCACTAGTGGCATGGCTCGAAGATTGTCGTTTTTTTCCTCCACTTAGGTTCTACACTTGTATATCTCGATAACTGTTTGACGGATTGCCTTCACATTTTGTACATACAGTCATGGTCCTGAGAGGATGAGGCCTGCTGACATTGGTGATCCCCAGACATTTTCATCTAGTACGTCCATGAGGTTGTTGTTGTTGTTTTTAACAAAATCTATCGGATGGATCTGGTACAGCTATCGTATATGTATCCAAAGGATGAATCCTAATAACTGAAGTGATCCCCTGACTTTGCATGTAGCACCACAAACCGCTCCAATATTCACTTCTCAAGTGAAATCTTTCAACATCTGTTTGATGGATTCACACTATATTTTGGTACTGATGTCATGGCTGAATGCTAATATGTAAGCATGCTAATATGCTAAACTAAGGCCACATCCACCTTTTAGCCCTGACTGAAACCTTTGTTCCAGCCGCATTGCAAAAGTTAGCGGGCAAGGCGCTGACTGTGGCCAATCAAATGAGCGCAAGTTCACATTCTTGTTCGATTACAGACGAGAGTTACGGAGTATGTTCTCATAAAATGTTCAGTTAAATGAGGTATTTGTATTGAGATGACGGAACCAGACTTGGCCTGCATCATTTGATTTCATGCTGTCCTGGCTCTATGCAGGTTTTCTGTCCATGAAAGCTGGTTCCACAGCCCTGCCTCCTTCCACAAGGTCAGACATGTGCAGCTCTCACGGGCAAACAAAGGTGATTCTTCCACCCTGGGTTCTGCAAACATTTTAAAGGGATGTGTCACCGCATTACTTTTCACACAGCTCATAAACGGATGATTACACACTCTGCCTTATCAGGCCTCAGCCGCGGTGATGTCATTTGAAGCTGTAACAGAAATGCAAACGTACGAAGGGAAACACATGAGGTGTGTTTAAGACAAGCGGTGGCCTTATGGTGAGGCCTCGTCCTGTTATCAGAGACAGTGTAGTTTACTGAGATGGGTCATTTAAAACTGTCTCGTGTGCCGTGATGTCAAGAGTCTGAGCGGAGTAGACTGTTTGTATTGCTAACATGTAATAACTGCAGTTAACGGGCTAAACACCAAACATTTAATGTCAGTGTTTGGTGTTCCCTCATCGAACATGTGCTCTGTTGTCTGTGCAAACACCAGCCTCAGCCCTCACAGTCAACTTTGTGCAAACACGCCAAAGGTGAGGCGGAAATCCGATCTCGCATGATGTCATCTTTGGTTAACTCCCAGCTCTATTTCAACAAGAACACAAGGAGTGTGTGCTGAGCTGTCACTATCCTCGTGATGGGGGACGATGTAAATCCTGATAACATTCAGCGACCTGCTTGCAAAGTAATGACTCTGGTATAAGTTTAAGATATGAAGAAGAAGGGAAGTATGTGTTGTTTTTTTTGGAAAACAGAATTGTCAGCATCTAAATGAAGGAGGGGAGTTATATATTTTTTTGTTTGTTTTGGAAACAAGACACCAGAGTGAGATATGTCAAACTAGAGCAAACAAATGAATACAAGCAGGGCTGGATACAATTTGACATGCAAAAGTTTAGTTTTTTTCGAGCTCCCTTTTCATTCTACTAGCAACAATTCCTCATTCTTAGTTTGAGTTGTAAGACTTGTCTATCAGTCTGAGGAAACATTTCCCTTAATGTTTACACACATTGTCTGTGGTTAGCACAAATCCTACTCCAATAAAGTTTAGTCACACGTACTAATCTTATAAAAACAAGCCGTTTTTCAATACATCTATTGAAGACAGAAATGGTCAGCTGTTGCCGCCAACAATCTCCACCCAATTAGTCAAGCAGTTACACCTCTGCCTTGACAGGAGGGACTGTGAAAGAGCAACTAGTATATGCTGACTCAAACAATGCACACAGAGTCCTCTGTGTGCGCCTGTGATGTGCTAATCTTTTTGACAGCTAATAAGTAAAGACTTGAGGCAACAGAGTGACAAGGTCAAATGATTGCCTCAGAAACCTTTTTTTTTTTTTTTACTGAGTACGTCTTTCCTTCAAAGCTGGTGAAGGGAAAGTGTTGTCTTGTAGAGCAGTGTGTTCATCAAGCAGCAATTTTCCGCCAATGCCACAGTGGAAATTTAATCATGTTTGCTTGTTTGTTTATGCAAAGGCAGGCTCGGAAAGGTGACCCTTTAAAGACGTCCCGGTCTCCAAGACAAAAAGTCACTCACCGTGTAAAGGAGATGTCTGATTATGCCCGACTCTTTTCCGTGACGTTGAAGAGTCCACAAGGCGGATCGGGTAGTCAGGAGGTGAATGTTGTTGTTTAACCAAGCATGTGTGCTCAAAGTTGCATGTGTTCTTGTCAGGGCAGGTTTGAGGATGGCAAAAAGATTTGAACACTGAGTTGGAAAAACAAATTTAAAAAAAACGCTCACTTTCCTCATACCGTCACGTATCAACTTTCCTCTGTGAGACTACTGACAAGAGTAAAATCTACAGCCATGCTGGTGGCTCTGTGAGCATGTGCTTAGAGGCACCAGCTAAATGTTCATGCAAGCATGGCAACACGCTCACAGTGGTGAGGCTAGCATGTAGATGTTTAGCAGGTATAATGTTTACAATGTTTTGCAGTTTAAGTTGGACAAAACGTCGGTGTTCTTCACGCGCCGTTGATCATGAATAGCTGTACGAAATACATGGCAATCCATCCGATAGTGGTTGAGATATCTCAGTCTAGACCAAAGCGGTTGACCAACTGACAGACATTGCCATCCCGAGGCAATGCTGCTAGCGTTGTTACAATTATTGTCAGTCATAACGCGACAGGATCAAAACTACAGTCACTTCGGGAATTTTTTCTGTCAGGTCCATTCTAGTCAGTTTAAGACTTAAGCAAAAAGCCCTTTTAACAGTTTAACCGGCTTGATGGCGTCCCATTTGGCATGTTTGCTGAGTCGCCATGGCCCAATCATCAACTAGGTTTCTGCTTGCTTAACCTCTATACAGCCAGTGTGGAGCTAGCATGAATCATGATGTATGAGTTTTAAAATGTTTGAACGGGCAGCGACAAACTTATCTCACAGGCTGCAACTAAAGCTGCGTGGTCGGACGCTTTAGTTGTGGAGTCGACATTTTGCATGGAGCCGGAGAGAAAAAAAGTGTCTTTGTTATAACTTTCGTTTATAAGATCAACAAAGAAGTCTTGTTCGTGGTAAAATCCCATGAAAATGTACAGAGAGGCCTGATTGACATCTTGATAATACAGTCTTTCAAAGTGATTTAGCTTTGGCGCCATTGACGTGGAACTTAACACCATCCGCCCACATTCAAGCCGAGCATGACGCAGCGGTAACATCCGATCTCACATCTAAAAGGCTTGTGCAGACATGTCTTGTGTGTAAACCAACCAGCGTCTCCTGAACCTGGAGGGAGGCCGGGTAACCTCGAAAGCCACAGGGGCCGTTAAAACAACAGGTGTCAGAGGAGAGCTCAGCTGTTGAGTGCAGGCGGCAGCTAGCTTGTGGTTTAGCTAGCAGCAGCTGCAGGTAGCTGTGTCGAGCATTGACCTCAGGGTGAAGGAGTCACCCAACTGTTGAGCATATGTACTTTGACTTTTAAAGAGTTCTTTTTTTTCGAACAGCCCACTGAATCTGAACAAACCACAGACCTCATTAGACACAGGGCTTCAAAGGTCTCCTGTGACCCCGTGTGATTAATTGGTGGCCCCCATGTTTGCTGTAAACCGACTTAAGACAAGGACTTCATGCATAGGACTCCACAAAAACCACCTGGCAGGCTGGCTGTGAAGCAGCTGTGCTTGGCAGTGTACAGACAGGTGGGACGCCATATATTAATGGGGAACTCTCTCTATCCAGGCTTTATTAAGTCTTAAGTGACAACACAAAGTCTATTCAAGCAAGTCCACATGTGCTGTTCCACATGGCCATATTATCCCATATCTGTAAATCTTTATCATGTGCATTTAGCGTCGACGCGTTTTAGCTTACTTAAAACCATTTGCCTTTCATATGAATGGGACCTACTGCGATAGTAAATTGCTTTAATCTCCTGGATGGAAAATATATTCATGTGATGTATGGTAGAAGTAATGTATACTGTACAAGCAGTTAGATTGAGTAACAGCTGGTGCGCTCGGAAAGTTGCCCTGCGTTTCACTATGCTCAACTGTTATTTATTTAAGAACTTTGTTTTTTCATATTTAAGTTTGTAGTCACTCTGCTGAGATTTAAGAGCTTGTTTTCTTTGAGGATTTAATTGTGTAAGGGTGAACAAAAAAGTGGAACACATTGATTGAATCCAAAGGTCACTTTTATTTAATTCAGTGTGAATAATATTCGACACTGTCACATTGACAGTGCTAGAGACACATAACATAAGGTGATAAGACGGAGAACAGACAACTTGCTCATAAACTAGACCACACAACACAAGCCTACTGACTTCAGGAACTACACACCAGATGACTTTGTTTCGGGTAAACAAAAAGGTCAAAATCAGCTCAGGTCCATTATATAGTAATTTGACTAATTAAACACGTCCACTCAAGCCTAGGTAGCAGGTCATTTTCTTTGCTTTGCACTTTCATGAAGGGAACATTAATTAATACTTTAAAAAAAATCAAAATACTGAGATAATACCTTATATATCGGCTTTAGCAGCACTATATTTCAGTGAGTAGGTCATACATACACGCAAAATTCCTCATCTTGTCAAATGTGCACTCAAACCACGCTTCTTAGTTTTAAGGATTTCACATCTTTCTGTGTATTTACAATATCCAGACTTCTGGCCATGAGCACCTAAAAATGCTCTATTGGCTACTCTCTCTAAAACAAGTTGATTAACACACCAGTTACAGCAGCATCGGCCTTTCAGGAAAATCAGCACGATGAACTGCCAACAGCAGTGCAATGTAAAAGACAAATAATGCTGTTATCAGCTAATACAGCCATTAGCTAAATTCTGCTTTTCTGTTAATTACCTCATCGGCATTTTCATGCTGTTTCATGCTCTAAATTTAGTGGGAGGTGACCCCTATAAGTAGATACAATTTGGCCTCTCCTCTATTCAGATTTTGCTCTTGTGTACTCTCTGTTGTAAAATAATGATCTCACAAGCCATTCATTTCTATACAGGAAACGGCAAAATACTTGAGCCACTATGTTCAGTGAATACTTCAATCCAGAGCCACGGAATGTAACTGAGTTGGACTATAATTCTAATACTATTTACAACCTCTTTGAGATTCATACAATGAATCAAACCACTGCATGGCAAACTATTTATGATTTCATGCACCTAGCTTTCATACTATTTTGGGTGACTGTTTCAGTGATAAAAGCAATTGTATTATGAGACGTACTGCACATAAGTCTACTGGCTGTAAGCTTACGTGGATCACAGTGTTCAAAGCTACATTAAGCTCCTCCATGATTATCAGAAAATGTTGTTCCTATTTCAGTGTACGTGTTGTCACAGATGAACATCTGGTGATTTTCGGAGAATCTGCCAGTCGTGAAATACTTGCCAGTTTGAGTAAGTTTCAGTCTCTATAGATGTAGATTAACATTGTGTTTGATAAGAAGTGTAAAAACAGTTGTGAGGATTGTGTGTGTTTATGGGTTATTGCATATGTGCGTCTATGATAGCACAGTGAGCGTGACGGTTCCTTTGGTCCTTTTCAGGATGCCAACGGCTTCTTCATGAGTGACGCCCTCCAGAGTCTGCCCGTTAACGGCCATTATTTGGTCCCCTCGCTTCAGGCGGCCGTCCTCCGCTGCTGCCCCCTAAGCGCACACATGCGAGTGGAGTTTTTTGCTTAATAACACACAATTTGTCAATCTTGCTAAATATAAAACAGAGATTTGTGCGACGTACCTTTCCAAAAACAGTTTTAACATAGATCGGCAAGTCTCCATGGGGGCTGCCGTACCCTCCGACTATACTGAAACCCAGTCCGTCTGGTCCTCTTTCCAGATTGATGGTCTTATACTGAGGTGGGCTGATGGAAAGACAGACAGTTAGGGAATATACTGACTACATTCCCTTCAACAAAAAGAAAGGGAAAGAAACGGCAATCATTTGAATGCAACTTAGACTGACTGACATTATAGTGGTAAGACAGATGTTACAACACAGTAAAATGTTCTTTCTGTGTAATAAACAGTTCATACCCGGGGTCATCCTGGAAGATGCAGCTGGGCGTGAGACCTCCAGCTGCTGCCTGCTCCTGAGAGGGACCCGTCACAGTGGTGTCACCGCCCGCTACCACCTACAGGTGCAAACAAACGCACACACTTTTATGGAATGGTAGACTTGCGACACAAAGACTGATAGCATGGTGGTAGTGCTGGATGAGGGAGACAAGCTTTATGGCACTTCAAAGTCCTCCGCTGGTAGCCTTCGACTGTTCTTTTCAGGTGGAAACTTGAACACAGATATAGTGAGCAATAAAGTACATGCTCACCTACAGGTTATCTAACTGTGTCTGCAGGTTTATCTCATTACAACAGAGAGGTGTATGTGAGTGTGTGTGTGTGTGTGTGCGCTTTGAGACCTGCAGCTGTATTGTGCCTGTGGCGTTCTTGAGCAGAGTGACAGCCTGTGAGTGGGTCATGCCTTCAGCAGAGGTTCCACAGATACTGACAATGCGGTCCCCAATCTGGAAAAGTGAGAGTTTAGTCAAATTTAAAAGGACACATGGGAGAAAAGCAACTTGGCACATTGAACGGTGAAGCAGGAACATCAGTGTTTGGGGTTGGAAACAATGATAACAACAATGAAAATCGAACAAAAGTTGGCTCTGTGACCTTTTTTCTGTAACAAACGGAAACTCAAAATGTTTCCCTTATTCCCTAAATCCAGAATGCATATGTATCACCACAGAAGTGCCATTTTAACGAAAGTCTGGACGACTCTGCACGATAACAGGATGTGGCTAATACTATTTGAAAATTGAATTCACCACGCCACACAAAAGCGAAACTACGCTTGTGTTCGGCTGAGTAATTTCATTATGTAGCGTTCTCGTCTCTCATTCTGGCTGAGAGGATAAAGCAGCGTGAATATACTATTCAATATTCCCCCCCCCCCATTTATTTCAATGAGCCCTTCTGTAGGCTTCATGATCTGAATGCAGGAGTGGGAGATTTATTATCCGCGTTAGCGATGGCTATTGTCCCCCTCCGGTCTGTGTCACACAGAGCTACAATTGTCAGTTTCTCTGTCATTTAACTGCGAAGTTCACTGCAAAGGGCTGTAGCTCTTGACCTTTAGGAGTCACACACTGAGTAAAGTGAGTGGGAATGAGATCGCTGTACGTAATTAAGATTCACATTAAATCCCACACGACAATGACTGGCATGCAAATTATTTCGTTTTGTATTCCGCTGGAAGCCGAATAAAGGTTACCGAGAGGGAGTGACGCAAATGTCGTACCTTGAGCTTCTGTGTCTGAGCAGCCAGGCCGACGGGGTTCATCATGGCGATAAAGATGGGGATATCACCCAGGGGGCTGCCCACGCCCCCCGCTATGCTGATACCCAGAGAATCACTGGGACCTTTAATGAACTGAACTGTTCTGGTGTCCTGGTGCTCTGGAGCTGTGAGAAAAGCAAACAGGCAAAAATGTTAGGAGGCCTTGTCCACAATTTACATAATTAATAGGACCTTTTGAGAAGACTTACAATCCGGACTCCGACTCAGTTTGTCATGGTCACCGGGAAGGTTCCCAGAGTCGGAACATGACAGAGAGGCCACCTTGGTGCTGCCTGTTTCACTCATCTGAAACACAGATATTCAGCGCTGTTGCTTGTTTTGTTTCAAAATCAAATATTCAATCAATCAAATATTATCCTTGAAAGCAGTGAAAATACAGTACCTGACTGCTTTGAGACAGCCTTCTTTCTGAGTGGAAGGGGCCTGCCTTGAACCTCCCTACATCCAGGTTTATAGGCCCCACACAGCACTATAACACAAGGCACAGTATTTTGACGACAGTCATCCAACAGTGTTAAAGCAGGGGTTGTCATTCACTAAGTATGCTTCCCTCTGAGGGCCAGTGCGACGGGTGTACCTTGAGCAGTGCAGCTACGGCCTCCTGAGTGGTCGACCTGACATCCTCACCATTGACTGAAATGATCTGGTCGCCCTGCATCAGGCGGCCGTCGGTGTCCACCAATCCTCCTTTCACAATATCGGACACAAACACTCCTGTGTCATTCCTGGGAGGAAAGGTTGAAAGGCAGACATGACAGTGAGATAACATGTGCTGTGAGAGTCGTCGTGTATTTTTCTCTTCTAGTTGACCGTAGCTGTATCGCACTGCTGACTCTCTTTGAGCATGTAATGGATAATACACTATTGATCCAGCACATTTTTTCCTGTGGACCTTTGCAGAAATGTGGCTTATGCTCCTTGGGAAGAAGCAGACTGCTGGTGAGATGGAATATTTAATAGCAAAGAGTGTGTTCACCCCCCCCCCCCCCCCAACTGTGACCTCGATAAATTTGTTTTCCATCTTGAATCCTGCATAATGCTTACTGTGGACACGTTGCAGTCGGGCACAAAAAGTGAGAAGCTATCACATATTATTTAATGACAAAACTTAATTTCCTCTTGTACGTGTATTGGTGACAGTTCTAAGAATCCTCCTTCGCAGTGATAGGTTACCCGAATCTAAGCTTCAACACCTTTGACAAACCGGTTGGTTTTGTCTCAGGAAAATACAGTTTGTTCTTGTTTGTCTAAAAGCAAAGACGAACATAGTCACAACATATTTGCTTGCTCTGAGCACTGACCTCTGGGACACTAAGTTAACTGCAGGGAAGATAAAATAGCTTGTGTCTTTTCCCCCCCAGAAGCACATCGCTACTGTTGACTTTGCATATCTAAAGTGCAAATCTCCACGTGGATAAAACGAACAAAAGCCGAGAAGCTGTGAAGCAAGGCGAACTGATCGTAGAATCCTGAGTGCCAGAGACTGTTGGCTGTCACAAGTCCTCACCACTAATTGCTAGCTCGCACTTTTCCATTTCAGCTGAGGGTTTTTCGGTTGTCTGTCACGTTGTTGCCTTTTCCATCCTGTTGAGCATTTTAGTTGTTTTTTCCCCTTGTGTAGCAAAACCATCATAGGCGAAGATTTACAACTACTGCTGTCCGAGCTGTTCAACCCATGACCCCTTTTTACCCTGCACTTTGACAAATCCAGAATAAAACCAGTTGTACACACACGTAACCACCAGTGCATATGCATGTGTGGTCTGTGTAAGCCATTCCTAAGGGTTTTCCCAGAGGTGAGATCTATCACCACACTCCACACACCTGTCAGTAACTGTCAGCATGTGGACCAGCAGGCCTTTTTCCCTCATGTGCTTTAACCCGTGAATGCTACTGCGAGCATAGAAGCCTCAGTGGAGTTTGTGTGTAAGACGGTTTCCAATTTGCCAGTGCTAGGAAAACTGGCAACGCTGGAGTCATGATCCCCGACTAGAGCCACTGAAACTGATCCCAGGGCTAATAAGAAGCTTTGCCGGTCCTCATTAGAGGGATCATAAGAGGTATTTAAAGTTTGAAGTGATGCAGAGAAAACACACACCTATTTCTGCTGACACATTTCTGTGATGTTTATTTATCATGTCAGCAATCCAGCCAGGCAACCATGAAATAGGATTTTAAAACATTATGGTTTATCACGTATTGGTAGATCTAACAAATCCTGCTGTGTTTGTGTGTGTGTGTACAAGATCTATCTCTACACCACCCACTTTCTAAATAGAGACAGCAATTACCTCTGATCCCATGATCTGCATTAAAAAAGAAGGTTTGTACAGTTAATGTCAAACTATGTTCCCTCTCAGATTACTAGTATGTTCGTAATATCACCAATACCATTTTATACATATATACTATTTATAGTTGTCGTCTGGCTGTACCGACTTTGATTCAAGAGACGAGCCAAATACAATATAATATCAAAATGACCAGCATTCTAGTACTGTCAGTAGTTTGCTACTAGATCTAATAATACATCTCTCTCACCTCCTTCCCACAATGCTCAGGCCCAAGCCCTGGCCGGGCTTCTTGTGGAGCTCCACAGTGAACGAGTCCCACAGGTCTTCCTCCTTGTACTGGGCCTCGTCCCTGTAGACCGCCAGCCGGACTCTCTGCGGGGTCTGCCGCAGCACGTTGATGGCTTCGTCGTGAGTGGCGTCGCGCAGGTCGATGCCGTTCACCTGTGACGAGAGAAAGGGAGGTTAGTATTGTAGCAGCGCCCTTTTCTTCTATTCCTGATATAATGCGAATGCAGCAGAGGGCTATAAAAAAAGTACTAACAGCCTAATTGAATGCTAAAACAGAATTTTCCTTAAACTGCTGTGGTTACATTTCTTCTTCAGCAACCCAAACTGCTGAGCTATCTGAACACTGGATCATAATATGACAGTGTTACAACACTTGGATTTAACTTAAGGGAAGCGGCCTTCCCACAGAAGTCTGGGAAAATCTTGAGTGTTCAGTTTAAGGATTTATGTCCATCTTATTTTACCACATTAAAGGGGGGGAAATGCCCCATTAGCGTTCACCATGGACATGCAAACGATTTTTTTCCTCCCCTAGCAGCAAATGGCATTGCTGAGGACTGGGAAACCACTCTTTTCACTTTTCCTCTCTGACCCTGTTTTCTAAACGCAACAGCTTGGCTCGAGGACAGAGATGAATATCAGAGGGCAATTAAATCAATCAAGTGTGTGCCTATGTGTGTGCGAGTGCATGCATGTGTGCTTTTCAATAAAGGTCTACTCATCGAGCTACCATAACAAAACTCCTGAGCTCCACCCCTGTCCTCCCTCTGTGACAAAGCATGAGGTGAAATGGAGGGCAAATCCAAGTTGAGCTGGGACACTTAGCTCGTCTCTCCATGTAATACATACACTCATACGAGCTGGTACTTTCCCCCGAGTTTTTACTCGGAATCAATTTATTCTTCAGTACTTGTCTCACAAACAATAAATAGTTTGGTTTGATCCTTTTTGTTGCAGCTTTCATATATATTTGAGATGTATATCAACAAATGTATCACACTATTTGATCCTTGACTGTACTTGGGAACCCTAGCTTTCATGTTTCAGATCCTCAGGCCGCCACGTCTCAAGTTATTGAAATGTGTTCAAGCCTCTTTTTAAATCTAGGTCATGTGTGATGCTCATTATACGGCACAGCACCTCCAGGATCTGGTCTCCTGCCCAGAGCCTGCCATCTTTTGAGGCTGCTCCCTCTTCATAAACTTCATGGATAATGATGGCCCCCTGGAGTGAGAGGGAAAAAAAAGAGAGCAAATGAGTACAGAATAGGAGAAGACGGTGAACAGAAACAGTTGGAGGTGAAGTGAGAGCAGTAATGATCTATTTGGGGGAAATGCGAGGCACACAGGACAGCAAATAATGGGGAAAGTAATTATATAAAGACCATGTGGGTAGAGAGAAAGGTATATTTTGTTTATAATTTGACAGCAGACAGTCATTATTTTGAATTCTCATTCTGAATGTGTATGTTCCTGACTCCGAGTGTGTTTTCTCTGCGTTCCAGTGTGTGTGTCATTTGGGGTTCAGAGGTTACATTCCAGGGCTGGATATTGTCTGCTGTGGCCGAGGCCAGACAAAGAGCTGCTCCCCCCCCAAGCCTGACTGAGCAGACAGAATAGATGGGTTGAGGAGAGGACGAGGAGGACGAGGACGAGGAGGACGGCTGTGACAACATAATTTCCTACATTCCTGAGCCGCCGTGGCTATTTTGAACCTGGGTTATACCGCCACCAAAGATTCTAAGTGGGTGGCATGGTGGGTGGTAACTCAAAAGTACAGTCACGTAACTTTTTTCAAGTTTTTACAAATTCACAGTATATTTCAAAAGGATTGTAAAAAGTGCAAATACGTATATATTAACCTTATTTTTGTTGTTGAATCAAATGTAAAAAATGAAGTCATACTTAACTCAAGGAATGTTTTTGGTCAAGTGATATACCCTCAAATAACATTAACATATCTATCTTTCATATTTTTTGTCACCTACCAGCAGGGTGTCACAGCCTCCCACAATGCTAAGGCCCAGGCCCGTGCGGCCCTTGGAGATGTCAATGGTGGTCTCACAGCCGGGGATGATGGGACAGGTCGTCGGGTCACAGGCCAGAGTGGAAGGGGTGGAGGAGCGACTCGGACCTACAATGGAGGAAGCATATAGTAAGCCAATTGATCCATTATTTATCTTCTCGAGTAAGAAGTCAAACTTCTTAATGCGGACTCACTAGTGACTGCTTCCGCCGGCGGTTGACTCGGGGTACTCGTGGTGGCACTAGGCATGCTGGGTCGGCTGGCAAAGACCTCATCCGAGCTATCCGCGTCCTGGCAGGTTGACTGGAGGAAAGAGAAGGAAGACAGGGTCTCATTTGTATAGAAAGTTAGCTTCACTGGACCTTTGGCTTTTCTCAGTAGATAATTGACTGAAAACACAGTGGAATTACTAATCAGGCTTGATCTTTACATCATGACTGTTTGAGGTCATTCTTGCGGACACAGCAGATTTGTAGAATGCTTGCCTTTAGAGGAAATACAACATGATGGTTACAGTTTATCTCCAGCCACACTACCTTTTCCAAAGTGTAGCCTGGCACTGATTCACCATTCACAGCTAAGAGTTTGTCCCCTGGTTTTACGCAGCCCTCCTGTATGAAGCAGATCACAGTTTTGATTAGAAATAAACTGTATAACGTACAGACTCACCATTAGCTGCAGTATGTACTACATACTTTGCCTGCGTCTCCTTTCACTTCAGATATACTCTGAATCTCAACTTCACTGTCGTTTTCCCCCTCCACATATGTGATGCCGATTCCGCCGTCCTCCTATTGGGGAAAAACAATAGTGCGTAAAAAGGGATTCTTTAATATACAGCATTTAGTACGGTACATATAAACACAGCATGCAGACTGACACATGGCTGTAGCGTGTGTTACATAATAGAGCTGCACCAGCTAACCAAAACAAGCATGACTGATGACAATCATCTCCAGAAAGAGAATTAGTCACAGCTTCCCCTTACATCCTTCACACTTCTAATCGTATGTTCCCAGCGGGGCCTTTTTGTGTTTGTGTGTTCGCATCAATGAGCTGCCCAGATGCTGCTGCTGAGTCATTCCCTGTCGCCTGACATACCATATGGACAGTCCCAAACTGGGGCTCCCATCAAAGTCTATTTTTTCACTCACTAGTGCAGTGCCCTTGGCCTGGGTTGTTGGTGCTTGCAGTGTGTTTTTGTGAGTTGCTGATAACCCGACCCCAGCTAGGACTGTACTACAGTCTCAGGGGAACGTTCGCTGTGGGGGTCCCACACTGAAAATTGTTTAATGAGAAGTACATTGAAGTAGGCTTCATTGTGCTGACAATGCTTCTCTTTCATTCTTCACTTAAAAGTACAAATTTGAATTCAGGACTTTTTCTGTGTGGTATTAATAGTTTTACTTTTAATAGTTAAATGTTTTCCCTTAGATTTTGATTACTTCTCTTACCACTGACAATACCAACGTTACCAACTAAATCCGGCCCTGATAACACACTTTCAGGTCAGGGGTTAGTCGACTACCCGCTGCGGACGGCATACTGGACTGTCTGCAGGGGGCCTTGAAGCTCCGCCCCCCCCGCTGCTTTATTCACAGTTTTGCACCTAATTCAAAAAAGTACTCCTTGGGATCCCGAGCAAAACACTAAGTTGTGAAGTAGATCGGAGGAGCAGTTCTCGGGGTATGCGGAGATCAAACAGAAAGACAGACAGACATTCCTTGCTTTATAGTTAGGTTTCTTTTTAAAGGGCCGGTTAACTGGGATCACAACAAAACAAGTTTTCCAAATTACCACTTGTTGTATGTAGTCGGGCAGATGTTTTCAGTTCAATAGGTACGATTTTTGCGATATCCCCGGTGACACTTGTTATTGGTGGTGCTCACAGTATTGAAGAATGACATTAAAAAAACAACTCTGTATCATCCACAGACTTCACTGTAAGCAGTTTTCTGTGGGAATTATGTTCCGGAGAGACGCGTTGCTGCGAGTTTTTGAAATGGGATATTTTTCAATCTAAATAGCTTGGCAAATACAACTGTAAAAATATCCGCATGAGTAGTAAGTAGACACCACAAGGGGTCAAATTATCTTCCCCTTTCTATTTTTTTGGGTGAACTGAACTTTTATGTCCTATTGGAACAGCTCTTCTCCCATTCATGTGTTGTTTTGGTTACTCACCCTTTTATTTGACAATCTTTGCTCTTGGCTGGCAGCTTGTCAGACTTGACTGCTCCTGTATGACCCCCCCCCCCCCCCCCCCCCCTCTTTCTCTGTCATACCCCATTGACCTTTTTTGTGTACATCCTCCCTCATTATAGCATTGCTTCCTCTCTATTATTGTCTTTATTTTGGTTTTTCAAAAGACCATGGTTGCCCTATGTGTGTGTGTGTGATATGTACACGGGGGGTCCAGTGTATCTCACCTTCAGCTTTATGCTGTGATGCACATATTTTGAAGTATCGGCATCACCATTAGCAGCAGTCGCTCCGAGCTGTGAGGAGACAGGCAGTAGTTGATACAGTGGAATTTGTGTTTGTGTCTGCTGGCTGGTGGGAGTACAGTACTGAGTGTGTGGCTTTTGATTGTCCCGGGAGTTACACAGAGGCTTGGGAGAATGGGAACTCCAGGACCACACAAAGAGACTTTTAGGAGCAAACATACATGAAAACAACTCTGGCGCAAAAAGTAAAATACACAAAGGGTACATCAAAAGCAATTATAATGGTTTGTGTGAGAGTTCCATTGCATGTTACGCAGATGGAACTCCACTCCCTAACATCTCCATAATCTTTGTCCGTTGCGGTGTTTTGTGCGTGTGTGTGTGTGTGGCCATGAGTGCAGTGTTACCTCAGTGTGGGGCTCCACTGTGTCTCCCTCGGGTTCTCTCACAGGTCCCACAGCCATCTGGTTCAGCGCCTCCGCGCTCCTGTTCCAAAGAGTCATAAACTCGCGTAAATCGCGGCTCCTCGGCTTTGTGACAGCGGAGCCGTGATTTACGTGGGCCGATCACAGTGTCTGTTTCCAGGGGTCAGGAAAGGGATGTGAGCTTAAGTAGAAGGTTAAGTAGACTGATTTTGGGAGAGGACTCTTTTAAGGAAGGGTCAAGGGTCAAATGTGGCTGACTCTGTGCTGTTGTGTCAGCTGCAATACTTCATACTCAACTGCGTAAGCCATACTAATCTTTATAATGTACTGTTTTTGCAGTTAATGTACAATAAATGAGCATTCACTGTTTTATTTTAACAGGAACATATACATATTCTTTTTTTAATACATTGTTTAGTTGTTCCAGAAGCTATGAAAGCAGGGAGTAAATCATTGCTTTCATATGTAAATGTCACCTTGATTTAAGGCTTTCAAACATTTATATATATATAAATCTTGACATATGTATTGTAATAACATTTAATGGATTACTGGGGGAAAACACGGTTTAAGCAAATATATACGCTTCTTCTTTTTTGATATGTGCATGAGGAAGACTCTGTTCTCCACCTTCAGTTGCATCCTTCTGTTGAGTTACAATAGCTCCCTCTATTGAATTTTGAATAAAATTACAATAGACTTGAACATTTTCAGGTCAGCTGTCTGACAATGACATGTAGTTGCTGTTGCCATGGAAGTGTATTCATCGAGGCTTTAATAGGAAGAAAATGGGTTTAAATACCTGACAAAGATGATTTTGACTTGGGATGGAGAGCTCTTGATTATGGAGGACGCATTCTGGTGACTGTGGCCATAAAGGACTTGCCCATTGATCTGACAGGATACAAAAACATAGAATTATAGACACTTGTTCTCCAAGAGCAAATGTGTGATACAAAGCACTACTAAAAGCCATACATCAGAAATGTATATATGTTATAGATTATATATCTTAAAGGGGTCACATATCCTGCAAACTTCGTTTACACACCCACTTGAGTTGAGAACCGCAGTCAATACACTTCTTACCTCCAGCAGCTCGTCCCCCACTGCCATACGACCGTCCCTGCCGGCCGCCCCGTTGGGGTCTATTCCCACCACGAACACGCTCATGCGAGAGCGGTCCCTGTTCCCCGCCAGGCTGAGGCCCAGGCCCGTCTTGCCTTTCTCCAGCTCAATCATGTGTAGGACACCCGGGAGGCTGCCATAGCGCTGGATTATGTTCTCTGAAAGAGGCGGGTGAAGTCGTAGCAAGACAGATGTAAGCTGACAACGCTGCTGAACAGCGCCAGAATTGTTTCGAGCCTGAACTTCCATATCAGTTTCTGTCTTGTTGCTCAGAAAGAGAGGGCATGTGTTTGGATTGGGGGAGATTGGGTTTTGTGCAAAGGCACAACATGTGAATGGTGAAAGTGTTAAATGTCAGACTGCTGAGTTTCTATCTCTTTGTCTCAATCTTGTCTGCATTGTTATCCCTCCATTTCTCACTCCAGTCCCCCCTTCTTTCTCTCCCCTGTCTCTGGTGTGTTAGATAGCCCCTGTTCAGACCAATGGGATCCTGTTGTTCTGGGCTCCCTGCCACTGTTGGACCATCAGTCCTGTACTAATCTCCACAACTCACCTCCCCAGGCCCAACCTCATCAATCTTATCCCCGCAGGATGGGAACACACTTTCACGCACACACATTCGCCACAGTCCCAGGTGTTCAGAGGCTGGAAGTCTGTCCTTTATGCTGGTTGCCTGAGTTGAATAGGACCGACTGTGTGACCCGTTCTCCTTGAAGCGGAGACTTCATCCTACAGTTGACATTCGAGTGTCTGCAAGATGCTAATGAGTCCTTCAGGTTTTGCTGAGGTACAACCACCTCAAGCGAGTGAGTCTGTGCTGTTTTTATTGCAGACTCTGGATGAATTCATGAGCAGGCGAGAAACAAAATGTACCTTGGAGGACCTCTAGTGGCAGCTAGGCGATACCGCATGCATAACGTAAGTACATTTAAATGCTTTCGGTCTACATTAATGGATACTATTTAGGTAGAACTTCCAGGAGTATACATATATAGTATATATATACCCACACCTTCCTCACAAGTCACATTCCCACCAAGAAGTCATGCAAAGCAGGATTTACTTATAATAGACCATTGTGAAATTAAATAGACAAAAATGTAACACAATAAATGTTTTCACTGTTGTTCCAAACAGAATATATAATTTAACCCCAAGAAAACAGAAACTGAACTCACTCCAATTGTATCCAAACTCGTCCTGCACCTCCTCCTCCTCCTCTTCCTCCACCTCCTCCTCCACCTCCTCCTCCTCATTCTCCTGCTCTGCCTCAGCAGGTCTGCCAGGAATCTCTGTCAGCGTGTCTGTATCAGTCTCTCCCACATGGGGCACCACTGGCAGGAAGAGGACAGGGCTGCTGGGAGATGCCTTCGCCGCGTCACGCTTCACAGGCTGTCGCGCCACAGATGGGAGTTGAAAAACGGGTTTATTAGTGAACGGTAAAGAGAGAGAAGAAGGTTGTGTCTTTGTTCTTTAAGTTTGAATCAGCTTGATATGAGGTTTACAGAAATATAGGAAGGCGACATGAGCGCCGGTGATGGAATCAATAGAAGTCATTTGCTTGGTTTAGATAAACAGCTTCATCGCTCTCAGCAGGATATTAGCTGTAGGCTGAAAATTAATTATGGGATATGGTCCCAAATAGATGCCAGAGGCTCAAATCAGAATTAGGTTAATTGGAAAATAGCTTTATTTATAGTATAATTGTGCTTACTAAGTCAAAAATGCGACATTTAATGACTTCATTATTACTGATGTAATTACTTATCATCAAATTAGTACTAAAAATCAAATATTCACCAATCATATGTTCACTTACCTGAAAAACAAGAACAACAAATCAGACTTGATCACTAAAAAAAAAAAATCTCTAATTTGTTTTTGTCATTTTATTGAGGTGAGTATCAATTCTGTTGTCTTTTAAAAGGAAGTAATAAAATGCAAAAGACAAAAAGGTCAGAACATGTTCTGATTTCACAAAAAAATGCACAAAGGACATCAGACGGCGAGAGATGTTAGGATATGTAGGAGTGTATGCGGGTACAGCATGGCAGAATATATTCAGCGCATGAACTGTGTCACGCCAAATCGACATATCTGCACGAGCATACACAGAAAGGGAAAGTGGAAAGCACAACACAGAGACCCACAAACCTTAAACGGGGTAGGAGTGAAAGGGTTAGTTGGGGAGAGGCGGAGGAAAAGTCTACTGTGACTGTAACCCTCCTACGGAGAAGAGACAAAGGGCAACAACTTTAGAAGACAGCACATTTCTGACGGATACCTACATCTATTGACAGACATATTGAGTTCTTGGCGAAAAGTTGGACGCAAGTGCTGTTGATGTGATCAAACCTGATTCCGAGTGTGGTGAGCAACACTTTTCCCCAAAGTTGACAAGTGGAACAAGGACAAATACAAAACACTGATTCAAGTTGTCAGTGGAGGGTAATTGAAAACACCAACCTTGTCCTTGTTGTCCCTCGTCTTAGCTGCAGCTCTCTCCTCACTGGAGTCTGTTACCGATGACTGCGGGCGTATAAGTCAGACACGAAGGTAAATCCCTCCACTCTACATCACTCACGATAAGCAAATTCATTTGGGTCACGTATTATGGAGAGCATATTCATAACACCATACAGCGGAGGATACAGAAACGTGTTTAAATCTCATTAATATTAATGAGTTCATACAAAGTCAAAAGTGTTCTGAATGAATAAAATCTGGACCATATGCTGTATCATCAAAAAACCATCTGTTTAGAAATGATACTACTGAAGAAAAAGCCACTTTCTTTTAAATAAAGAAAAACATGAAGAACTTATTTCTTAAAAAACGAAACGGGAAAAAAAAAGTCTTGGCAAAACCATAATCGCTCGCACAAACACACACACAACCAGGCCAACATATTGATGCGTTGAGTGAAAGAGCTTATCCAACTCCACATGACTATCCAAGCTTGAACATTTCTCTGCAATGATTGAGTTTAAAGGACTTTGCCAAAAAAGTCTGGCATTTAAAAAACAACAACGATATTGCAGTTTACAGTTCTTCACATTACACTGTCTTATCAAGTTGTCTTCTTTACACCGGCAGTGAGACACTCGGGAGAATGTTTGAGGGATAATTGACGAAAAAATTGGACCTTGAAAAGCTGGGTACAGGAGAAAAATAAGATTCACTAATAGTAAAAGCTTCGACTAGGATTTCACTTTGTGTTTGTAAAAGGAGGACGCAGCAAAGCACCAGAAGGAGAGGTAGACATAAGGCAACATACGCTAACAGATGAGGGAAAGGTATCGATTCAAAATAGGAATACACACCACACACACACACACACACACACATAAAGTTTAGGATCGTAATTGTTATGTCTGGCAGCACAGGTTTATACAGAAATGCAAGTGAGAAAAAACAAGTGATCCATTTTCTAAGTCCCTTCTAAATAGTTTTCTCCCGTGTGTTTATGACTTAAGAATAGGAGAAAAAAAGGTTTTGCCAGGATAGTCTTTTTAAGTTCCCAATTTTTCTATATTTTTGGTTTCAGTTATGAAAAATGGCGGAAAAAAAAGGTTTTGCAATTTTATTTGGGCTGTAGAAGCTGAAGTGCACCACTATCCCATGTAAATAGGACTAACAGCATTCCTGTTTTCTTGTGTTTAGAGTGCATGGAGAAATAAAAACACTTTCAAAAAAACTTTCACCTGTTTCACACGTGAAGAAAAGGTGGCCTTTTCTTCACCTGCTCTTAAGACAAACACAAGAGAGCAAGCTATTTAGATCTGACTTAAAAACAGATCCCCAGAAATAGTTTTCCCACTTGTCTCTCAGGGCTTCCATATGGTTTACCATAAAGGAAAATAAAAGGTTTGGCATTTGGAACAATTAACATGAAATGTGTTCCAACTCATGGCTATCATGACAATGAATGAAATGCCCCTCGGTGGTAAACCTGCATGCAGACTGAAACTGAATTCCTTTTAATGTTTTAACTCTAGACTCCACACAAACGCTTCTTCTCTCATGTCAAGCAGCTCATTGTTAACACCATTTTAACAAGTCAAAGCAGTACAGTTCAAGTGAAAGACATACTCGTACACAAGCAGGCAGACGTAGACATGGGGAAGCTTTCTAACCTGAGGGAGGGCGGGTGCTAAGTAGGTTTGATTAGTGCAGCAAAGGCTTGACCCGCGGTGGCTATTTAGCTGCAGAAAGGGCAGCGGCGGCCTCTAAGAGCAACACACAGGACCAACAAGCTGACAACATGACGAATATTTAATATGACGGCTGAGCCTTTGTGACAAAATTGAATCGGAGGCCACTCGGGAGGAAAAAAAAAAAAAGAAGAGAGGGCGGAGTGTGTTTGGAGGACAGAGGCACCTCGGGTTTTATTTAAATGAGTAACCATTAAAGCGAGCGGCTTCCTTGAGGACAGCTATTCCTCCACATCAAAAAAAAAATCAGAGCAAAGCCGCTTTCTCTGAAATACTTTAACAAAATGTTTCGAAGATTCCTCCAGGCTACGTTGAGATTATTCACTGCTTACAAGAGAAGGATTTGAAACTTAAAGGGAGACAGCATGGATGTGCTATTATACTCTCTTGGTGGACCCCAGTGGCTGCATTTAAAAGCGGCATTACTGACCTGCCTACAGCACTTAGAGGTATCGTCCAATCAAAATAATATATTTTTTAAACTGTCCAGGCCATCGTTGTGCATTTTAGTGGAGCTGCAACTCAATATCGGTGACTTTATAGTCAATTGAAAAGATGTCTTCTTCCTATATTTGTTGGGTTGAAGCAGTCTCGAGCACATTTTGAGGTACAAATGATTTCCTTATTTGCTTTTTCTATTGTTTACTTGATGAGTTCCTTTATAAAATATGGAGATGCAAGTTCAATAACCTATAATAGTCTGAAAGTGTATTGAATGTCAACATTACACACTGTCAGCACAGAGGTTTTCTAAAAAGAAACAACGTGTTATTGCCGTGACAAAATAGATTTAAACATTTGCTCCGACCTTTTGATGAAAAACTAAACTGTGGGCCGTGTCATTGTTATGGTTTAGTAACTCTGTGATGGAAAACTAAATAGGATGTCTGCGTCTCCCGCGGTTCTTTTTCTTTCCTCCCGGAAGGAACCTCCAATTCTACTTTGTCTTCATTTCCGTCAATACACATATTATGTGCGTATCAAAGTCAAAGATGCAGTTAAAAAGAAAGACTCAGCGAACAGTTTGAGGGACGGAACGAAAGCGGAGGCAGGAGAGATAATGCAACAAAAGATTAACTGTGATGGATAGAGAGCTGATGCAACAGAAAATGAGAGGCAAAAAGAGGGAGACAGATTACCTGACATGTGCGATGTGGCATGCATGTGAAAGAGGTGGTGTGTTTCTCTACGGCAGGCGATGGGGCTCGGTTATATATTGACCCGGGCTGAGAAAGCAGTGCGGAGGAACATATAGATGCAGGTTTGAGGCAACTCATAATGTAGTCAAAATGAAGTATGAACAGTGAACATAAGGAGATGCACTCATTTGTTTTCTTGCTGCATATTAGATTAGATTCCATTCTCATGTATCCTAAAGAAGAAGCTGCAGCCGGCAGACGGCTAGCTTAACTTATCATAAAGACTGGAAATACAGCTAACGCTAGCTTTGCCCTGTCCAAAGGTAACAAAACCTGCTGGGTTATCATGTAAATGTGTGAGCTTTATATAATTATTGCTAAAATTCCTGTTGTTGTTATTAGAAAAAATATTGATTATATCTGCTTCAAGATATTTTTAGAGTCCCCACCGTTGAGTATGATTCTCCTTTTTAACACGACTTCTTCCCCCTCTTCATGTCTTTCCTCTCCATGTGCTACATTACATTACGAGTTGCTACAAGGCTTTAATGAGTGACCAGAATGTTAAGGAAAGCAAGTGGGAATATCTCATAGATCACAATGCAAGTGATTGACTATGAGAGATCTGACACTGGAGCCAAACCAATTAGAGACCCAGCGGGAAACTACTTAGTCACGCTTTAAAAGCCCGAGGGCACTTTCAAACAACAAACGATGTTGATACGCTTTCAATGAGTGTCGCAATTAGAGACCAAAACTTGCTAATATATTTAATATGTCACACAGGGTTTGTTTTTGCACTCATAAAAGATTTCAAAATGGCATTTAACAATCAAACGCAAAACGGGAACTACAGGGGTTGTGTCTTTTTACATTGTGGTTTTTGAAAGTGTCCTAAATGGGCTTTGCGGATTACGTGAAGATGGAAAAGGAAATTGTGACCTTTAGATTATTTACTATCAATTGGTGTTGACGCTATTATAGAGACTTACCCTGGGCCTGTGGATAATACTCTGGACCAAGAAGGACACAGGGTTGCCTGCCCTGCGTATGGCCTCCACTGCCTCCTCGTGACTAGCATCTCTTAGATCTGCTCCATCCACCTGACACAAATTTTAGGGAACAATATGAGTTTTCAGGATTTCAAACCCTCCTCAAGGTTTTGTGGTTCTCTCAAATGACTGCACATTAATCAAATACGTTATATAAGTCATTTGTCCGAAAGGAAAGCTTTCTGATTGATTACAATCTAACTCTCACTTTCATCTGAAATTTTCCTTTACCTCTATGATTCTGTCTCCGGTCTTCAGGGTCCCGTTCTGTCCAGCAGGACTGTCCTCCAGGATGTGCTTGATAAAAATGCCCCTCATCACCTCTCCATTGCTCAGCCGGCTGCCCATCCCTCTGCCCCCGACAATACTGATACCCAAGGACTTGCCTGGCGCTCGGAAGAGCTCCACTCTGAGGAAGGTACGCAGGCTAGAATTTTTAAACATTTTTGCTCTTCAAAACTGTGCCGTAAACTTTTTTTGTATGCTGGACAGAAAATACGATTTTTAGTTTATTTTTGTGTCAACGCTTCAAACTTGAGCAATCATTCTTTCATATAAAGTTCTGCAAAACATGTCTGTCTTCGACATATTCACAAAATTAGATTAGATGCGTAAATAGAGTGGGCACTCACTTCCTAGGTTGGTTCCAGTTGCTATAAGCGGCACTCTCCTCTCCCTCGCCATCTTCCCGCTCAGGGAGGCTCGGAATATCTCTAGATCGACAAAAATGGAAGGAAAAAGTTTGGTAAAATTCTAAAGAAAGCTCGAGGGACAAAAACACTCGTCGTGCTATGTAGCAATGTTTTTTACAAGTGGGTCACTGTTTTATTTCATGCTAAACCACTGATGAGCTGGTGGTAGCGGTAACACGTAGAGAAGCTTAGCTTAGCAAACATGCATGAAAACTTTGCACCGTCAAAAAACTGGCTTTGCATTGTTTTTGGAAAAAAAGGAAATAACGCTTGTTTGTAAGACCTCACGGATACAAACAGAGTACAAACAAATTCAGGTCGGAAAATATTGATGATCCTGGATTTGTGCGTGAAATGTTCGTATGCACGTTGTTTGTGCGTACACACTGTTTGGAGCCCAATGTGCTTTGGTCGCTGAATGGAAACATAAGTGGTTTATTTACAAGGAATCTCAACAGGGCACATTCTAAGGTGACCTGTTTCTAAGTGTAATCGCATAATAACACAAGTTACTGAGGTCGAACATGAGGACATACTTTGGATCTGCTCCTGGGACTGGAGCCGTTTCACAGAAGAGATCCTCTTCAGCCGGCTCTCGGCTGGCCTTGTACTCCTCCAGATACTCTGCTGGAACATATGTAATGCTGAACACACACACACACACACACACACACACACAAGCACAGACACACACACACACAAATAAGTCGAACATTTCTAAAAGCAAACGACTTTCCATCACCTTCCTTAGTGGCAATTATGCCTCTGTTCACTAAACCATCATGGTAATTTGACCCAAAAAAGAGAAGAACTGGCGTTCAAGTGTAAACAGGTATTAAAGCACTCAAACTACCCCCTCTTTCACTGAACAAAAGAGCTTCTTTTAAATCTGCTTATTTACATTCAGAAACGTACTTCAAAACAGATGTTTACCTTCATAAATGTCTGAGCAAATCAAGTCTTCTATCACCTTCTGTGTAATGAACATGTGTCAAATCGGAAAGGCATATCCATCATAGATTCATGGGCAGATTACTAATTTGTGTTAAGAAATGAACCAAAAGAGAGCTGACAAAATCTGACACCCATTTAAAGTCCCATTTCCAAACAATTCAGAGTGAAGTTGATTCTGAAGGGCACATTTAAAGTGAAGCTGACAGATCTTTTTAACATGACAGCATGCAGACAGAGAGGAAAACCAATCCCAGTGAAATAATGAAATGTGATGAGTCACTTTAGAGACAACGTCACAGCGTGCAGCGAGAGACATGGCGGAGCTTAAATACCAACGGTGAAGAGAAAAACAGTGAGTTAAAGAGCGAGTGTTAAATGGTAAGAGAGATGACTGAACATGTTAGTCACAGAAATCAAAAATGATTACGCTATGTTATGCAGCACGTTGAGTCGGTAAGTGGTGCAGTCGATCAAGATTTATCCAGATATTATTTTGACTAAATGTGTTTTATATATATATGTGTGATTTTAAATAAATGTTGGTTAATACACAGTGCAGTGGTCAACATAATCAAAATGTGAATCAGCCAATCGGAATGACATTCAGAACCACATCTTCATCAATTACACTTTGCTGTTCTCATTGTTTTGACACTCTAAATGGAGCTGGCTCTCTAATTCTGCGTCTGGATAAAGCTCTTTAACAGACTGCAATGAAGCCTGTCGGCAGATGGAGACAATGAGAGGAAGGAAACCGGAGATGGCAGCTTCTTGCCGAAAAGAAACACCACCAAGTGTGGAAGTTAGTCATACTCACACATAAAATGGGCACAGATCGTCCTCAGGTGCACAAGCAGATCTAGAATGTGAAGAGTTGGCTTTTATGCACCGGGGCTAACAAACCGTCAAGTTCAGTTCAGCAAGCAGAACTTGTGAAACAACACATCCCAATTTTCTTGTGGAAACAGCAACTCTTTTAATGCAAAATCTGACTTTTGCTGTGTGCATATTCAACTACAATATCATATGCTTTAATTACATCAACATGTATTGTTTGTAAGGCTTAGCAATTAAAGGGGACATAATCAGGTTCATACTTGTATTTTGGGTTTCTACTCGAACATGTTTACATGCTTTAATGTTCAACTGTTCATCTGAATATACCTGTATTCACCCTATGTCTGAAACACTTCGTGCCTGTCTCTTTAAGCCGCACTCCCAAATAAGCCCAGGCTGCCCTGAGTGGCTTGCAAACGTATTTCTCAAGCCGTTGGTGGAGATATTCTAATGAGCCTGCAATTAACATAGGAAGGGGAGCCAAAACATAATAGTTTGTTTGAATTATATGTTTTCTGATCGAGGCAGCCCACAATAAAACTGTTGGTTTTTGTCTTATTTCACAGTTTGTGGGTTGGTAGGCAATCCAGATGCCCAGATGTATGTGCACAAGCACTGAAAAGAAAGTATTTCATGTCCCCTTTTAAGCAATACTGATGTAATTGAGGTTGGACCTTGAGGTATACCTGTTTGGGAAAAATACTGGGCAGCTCTACCAGTTTCTAGAGTTATACCAACACTAAATATCTCACCAGCATTCATTTTTCAAAAGCAAAGACCAACTTCACAAGACCTTGCTCGTTCACAACCAACTAAATTATGTTTGCAATGCAGAAAATTGAAAACTCAGGCACTAAAAGTTGGCACAGACTGCTAAGTACGATTTGTTTTTTTCTTTCTCAGATTTCTAATTGCTAATACAAACTGGTACAACAATATTGTATCCCTGTAGCAAGGGTGTTAAACAACTGCATTGTGAAGAGGAATGCATTTTGCAGTGTACTGTGAATCAGAAAACAATGATGAAATCAGACCAGCAGAATTTAGGGGTCAGTGACAATCAAACTAAAAAGGTAATGGTCTTTAAATCACAGTTGTATCTACAATCATCTACTTCCTTTCAATAATACAGTATATGTGTAAACATGTGTGGCCACTGCTTTCTAATCATAGGCTCTTACCCCAGGTCTGGTCCAATGAGAGAGTGTCGTCTAAGCATGGCGCGAGCCTGAGCGTTGGTCATGCTGGCTGTGGGCTCTCCGTTGATTGCCAGGATGAGATCACCGACACCCAGGCGTCCGTCACGGCTAATGGACCCACCGTGGATTATACTGCGGATCAGCATTCCCAAACCGTCTTTCATGGCGCTCACGGTCATCCCTTTGAGGTATGTTATAAGAAACTGTTACACACTAATACATTTGAATTTGGATTATGATAAACAGTTTAAAGATTTAACATTGAAGGACAATCACTGATAAATGAGCTCTCTTAAAACCACAATGCCACCAATAGACATGTCAGGACTAACTGTTATTATAGATAAGAAGGTCCCCGTACTTAAAATGAATCTGATTCACAATATTGTTATCAATTCGGAAACATGAAAGCTTCCTCTTATCTCAGCAAATTATCCTAGAAACGGTCATATTATTCACAAATATGGGTTTCAATTTATTCTCAGTGGAGTGACTTCAGAGTGTGGCACTATAGTCTGAGACTAGTCTATCTCAAACCTTCTAACTCCCTTGCATGGTGTAAAGGGATTCCTTTGCAAATATCATAAGAAATAAGATCATGTGTTCTATTTAGGAGTGGAATTTGGTTCCACACAGTAAAAAGATTAGAAATACAAAACCCAAAAGTATTACGTGGACATTTTGAATTCAGTATGAAGTAGAAACCTTAATACTAAAAAAGCAAAATGAGGCACGTCTTTCAACGAGGCACTGAGAATTACAAACAGTGTCTTCATAACACCTTCATGTCGAAGCTAAAACTTAGTATTCTCTGAGCCGGTAGCAGCCCCGTGGGTAGGTTTTTGAAATGGAAATACACTGGATAGCAATGAAATTACCCTTTCAGGCTGAAAAAAAAAAATCGTTTTTGTCATTTTGCTTCAAATCTGGCATTTAGAAAAATATGACGCAAAAGTAAAGGCCAAATGCACCTTTCAAGACCAGCAACCTCATTTACACTTCTGTGAAGGATGAGGGGGGGAAATAAATAAAAGAACAAATCAAAAGAATGTGAAGAAATTAACACAAACCTAGGCTGGAGTTGCCCTTGACAACTGTGATCGTCCTTTCAAAATTGCTCCCCGAGGTCAGTGCTTCCTTGTCACCGGCTTCTGCTGATTCTTTCACACCGGTCTCCTCGCCCTTGAGGGTGATAATTCAACACGGTTATTCATAAAAGTAAATTAAAATGTTAGGCCGGATTCCAAACAAAGCAGAGGGGTCTCTAGAGCAAAAAGGTAGGTGGCAGCTGATTGGCTGTGGGAATGAGCTGCAAACAAACTTAGAAGTTAGCGTTTCTAATGTTTGAAAGGAGCCTCACGTCTGACTGGGAGAGAGAGGTTAGATGTTTCCTTCAGAAATATTTCAAAGATCAGGGATGATTATTAAGTCGTGTTTGGAATGCACCTCGACATATCTGTGATCACAGCATGCCGATCAATTATACTCATTCATCAGTCTAACAGGATACTCATTGCTCATCTTATTATTTCCTACAAGCTTATTATACATGAACTCCTCCAGATCTATAGTTTGTTATTAGACGATTATTTTACCTTCATCAAGAGCTTTATATCTCCGAAATCTTCAAAAGACATGGTTGGCTCCTGCTGATAGTGAAGAGACTCCACGGGTTCATCTGGGACAGGCGATCTTGTCCCTATTTCAGCAAACGGGCCGTATGAGTTTGAGCTCTCCGCTGGTTCTTCTTGGGTCGAGTGCTGTGCCAGGAACTGATCAGAACTGCTCAATATGGCATTAAAAGTCGGGGTATGACCTCTCAAGCTCGGCGGAGTGAAAGAGGCCGACTTCTCCGGGGAGAACGCTTGTGTGTCGTCCGGCGCTGCAAAGCAGGGACGCTCATCCAACAAGTCCAGGTGAGCTGTCAGCTAGGGTAAAACAAAGCATAGCAGCTGAATGAACGTTCCGCTGTGATAGATAGACAATTGCCCAACAGGGGGAATTCATCTTGCTCAGTCGCCATCCCGCCCTCCTTGTAATGAGCCATAGAAAAGTCATCAGTGGCCAATAGAGAGCAGCGGAAATTACTGGTGATCTTCAGCTTGCCGTGCACAAAATGTGGTTTTATTGTAACAGCATTTAAGACTATATTAGAACCAGATTGAGTAGTGATGAATCTCAGCCACCACTTCCCTTTGGGAGCCAGAAGAGAAGTATAAATCTTTAGAAAAAAAAAAGGTAAAATATGCAAATACGCAGTACAAGTGGGGCTTAATAAAGCAGACAGGAGAAAAGTAGAGTAGAACAAGAAATAGGATGATTCATTTTAATAAGGTAGTGCTATACATCTGGGGTGAACTGGTCTGTCACAACTAAAGGTATTCAGCTATTCCTGTACAGCAAGTACGAAAATAGTAAAGACATTTACAGGCAAGAGTTTTATTTGTATATGTATAAGTTAGGAATCACTGTATTATAGTATAGTGTCTATAGTATATGGTATGTCTATAGCAGTGGTGTATAGTAACAAAGTAGAAATACTTCGTTACTGTACTTAAGTCGTTTTTTTGGATATCTGTACTTTACTTTACTGTTTATATTTCTGTTGACTTTTACTTTTACTTCACTACATTTTGCAAAGAAAACTGATACTTTGACTCCGATACATTTCCCCTGAAACCTTCGTTACTCGCTACAAAATCAAATCTATCTTTAGAAACAAAATGAATCATGAGACCAGCGTCGGGGACTGTGGTGGAACAGAGACTGCAAGCAAGCAGGTTTGGTGAATCAGTGGTCCTAGCTTGCAGGTTAAATCATTGGTTAATCACGTTAATGCGCAAAACAAGCGCTCTCAAAGCCGCGGTGTTTAGATTCCCAGTGATGCCCAGGATGCTATATGCTATAGCTAGCGAGCGACTACACGAGTAGAATTCCACACAGGACGGGTGGGATGAGGAGAGGTGGATGGGTCCAACAAACACTGGTGTTTCCTCCAGGAGGCCGCAGTTTGTGCCGTGTGTGAAACGAGAAGCCAATGTTGATTTATTTGTGACGTGACTTCCGTACTTAAGCAACGCCACTTCCGTAGATATTTTAACGCAAACCACGATCTTTTCCTAAACCTAACTAAGTAGTTTCATCGCTTAAACATTAGTTGTTTCCTGTGAAGATGGACGTTTATTTTGAAAAGACAGTATGCATGTAACAAGCGAAAACAGACTCATGTTGCTGGACTTTTGCAGGAAAAGTGAGGAGTAACTTTTCGTAAGATATCAATAAAACGGGGATGAATTTATATCATTGTATAAAGAGAGTGACATGAGAAGATCAATCTCATGTCTGTAAGTTAAATCAGCTCTAATCACTCTTTTAAAGTGATTAGTGACTCGTCTAAAACATTTAAAAAAGGAATAACTTCAATAGAATCATTCTATACACTGTAGCTTCTTTACATTCTACATTCTATTAGAATGTAGAATGTAAACATTCTACATTCTACATTCTATTAGAATGTAGAATGTAAAGAAGCTACATTGTAGCTTCTTTACATTCTACATTCTAATAGAATGTAAAGAAGCTACATTGTATTAGAATTGTCTTTTGAAGATGAACAGGACATTTTTCAGTTTCAAGCAATGACTGGGTTGTTACTTTCGGTGCTGCTTTAGTATTGATCATGTTTTGATATTTGAGTCATTTTGTGGATGATCAGATGGAGTTATGATGGTAGCAGTCGCCCAATTGCAGATTCAGCTTGAGCAAAACCTTTGCCTATTGTGTTCAAATCAGGCCCGTAGGAGTTTACAAGGCAGGTGTCCTTTCTCTAAACACTGACCTGATGCATCAAGTGGATATTTTTTGCTGAACATAATATTATGCATTTGCCCTCTACATCCTCTAGTCGGAATGAGGATACTTATAAACGCACTGTTACAACTCCTTCATAGTGTCATATTGCTTTTCGGAGAATTATGATGATAAATTCATCGTAGATGCAAAAGTATACTTATGTACAATATATTATGTTGAACATTGTTGCTCCTGGATGGATCACAGCCAACCCAATTATTGTCAACACAGCTCCATGTCCTTGGTCATGGTGCCACAGCACTTAAAAGAATAAACTTCATAATTCTCAAAATTCTGACCCTTTGCTTTTTTATTAACAGCATTTACTTGTACTTTTACTTTCAATACTTAAGTACATTTAATATCAGAAAATTACTTTTGATACTTAAGTCCAATAAATATCAGATACTTTAAGACTTTTACTCAAGTAGTATTCTAATAGGTGACTTTTACTTTTACTGGAGTCATTTTCCAGTAAGGTATCTTTACTTTTACTCAAGTATGGCTTTTGGGTACTGTATACACCACTGGTCTATAGTATTTAAATGTGTAAATCCCATGACTATACTGTATGTACAAGTCAATTTATAGCATGCAGAGATATTTAACAGTTTCCTAAAACACTCCTTGAGCATCTCTAAAAATTAATTACACATGACATGAAGTCATTACCATAAAAACTATTCAAACATTAAACTTTCACTTTCACACTCAAGGCGTACCCAGATAAAGCTTAAGATGCCATTAAATCCATGACTTTTTTTCTAAATTTCTTTAAAAATTAAAATATTTCATAGTATGAAATTATATTATTGGTCTGGTTTGGTCTGGGAAATGTATCTAATTGGTTGTTTCAAAAGGGCACAGTCTTATAGGGAGAAATTACACTAGAGTGCCTTTTAGTAGACTTCAAATATATTTTTCTATGGTCTTGAACAGAACAACCAATGCACGAGCACATGGATGAGTCTCTTCAAAGTAGTTCCAAGTAGCAGAGCTGTAATCTATCGCCATCACTGGTTTAATGACAGTGTCTTGGACCCCGACTTGGTGGACTCACTCATTTGACCTTTAACAAACAGTTGACCTTTATACAGTAGGTGTGGACCTGAAAGAAGAAATCATTCACATTCCTCAGAAAATATCACCTTAGATACTGTCAAGCAAGTCTGAAAAAAAAAGCTGGTACCACCATTTGCTGTCACTGTCGTCCCTCTAAAATGTATCAACAGACTTGTTGCCTCTCTCTCTTGAGCTTTAGGCGAAGAAACGGTTCATCTTCACAAGAAGACTGAGCTGTCTGACCTCATACAAACATTTTAAACCGGTTTTGTGCAATCCCCCAGCACTATAAAATGCCCCACGTTGTCCTGGCCCATGTCGATTCCTCTATGCTGCCCCATATAACAACAAATAATGTTGTTTCTGCCTTACCAAAGAGAAAATGAACACTTCTCCTGACATTTTGACTCTCGCTAGCAAAACAAAAGAAAGAAAAATGACTACATGCTGTATTGTATAGCTATGGTGAAAAAGGGGCAATTACTGTTGCAGCACCATTTAATGAAATAAGAGGATGATTTCAAGCTGTGCTTTCGGTTTCAGTTGTGGATTTCCTGTGCTTGCTTACCTTGGGCGTGGATGAGTGCAGGTAATCCAGGTCTGCGCTGCAGCTGCTACCATGAAGAGCAATCATGGATGCCTGGAAAGTGTCGTCCTCTGTCCCAGAGTAAGTAAGATCTAACACCTTTTCGTCAGACAGGTCCGCTTCGCAGGTGTCAATCTGTGATAACGAATGGAAGTAGCGTAACCAACGGGGGACACTCGACGGGCCTTAAATATTGATCAATTTGGTGGACTATCTAAGCACAGACAACTTCTCCAGCTACAAAATACAACATATAGGTATCCCTTAATTAATCCCTTAATCTATTTGTCAGGATAATGCTTATATAAGACAACTCTATGCATGACTACAAAACAAACAGACCTCTCTTGGTAAAATTAGGCAGAAGCAAATATCACATGTTTTCCCAAAAGCTAACTAACCAATGCAGGCTCTGCTCGGTAAACGATGCCCTCAGTCAGTCCTTCTTCCTCTCCTTCTTCAACCCAAATATTTATGAAGTCAAATGAATGGATGGTGGATGATGAAGTAATTTCCTGCTCACCATATGGGTGTGGAGAGTGGGAATATCCACATATTCCCTAGGAAAGTGGAGAAATTCTTTCAGTGTCTCCAAGCTTCATTGTAATTAGATTTTTGATTTTATTTATTTTTGTGACCAAATCAAGTACAAATAAATTAGTATGAAATGAAAATGGTGTTAGATGTTAGAAGTTACTCAGATTTGAATACACTTATTCTGGAGTTTAATATTGATCTTGGTGCACAAGTGTTCAAACAGAGAAATAGCTCATAACGGCACATTCATGACTCTTTGAATTACTTCTTAAAATAAAGTGTGTTTTCTTTCGTGTTAGCTCCTGATATTGATTTTGTAAAGCATGCAGCCTGGGTAGATATAAGAAAACCAAGAATGCACACTGTCAGACTCAATTTTGAGAGGCAATACCCCCAATACACCCCTCAGAGGTACATTCCACGTCCTGCAGGAGAGTTGGATTATTCCACATATAGGCTTCCTACAGCTCTGTAATCCAGCTAACCTTGGCAGCCCAGATGTCTCACTGTGTAGACTCAATACAGGAGAAATGTAGCTCTAAAGCTGGAAAAATGCAGTTTTGCAGAGAGAAACATCCCGTACGAAGAGTACAGGGGGCCTGGAGCGATGAACCGACCGACCCAATATTTTGACAGGTGCCCGAGTGTGTTTAAGTGTACAAGAGGGTATGTGTTCTTGGAAAATTCAATAACATAATATATGAAACAAAGGGCGCAGAGCATTTCAGGCTGGTCGCCTCCTCTGAATGAGCAGCGGGTGGAATGCTACACCATGCAGCCAACCTCCACTCTTTTTTTCCTGGATGAAAAATGCATGCCCTCGTAAGCTGAACCCTCACAACTAGATCCTGAGTCACATGATATAGAGACAACCTGACTCACAACCTCGCATACACACAGTGAAGAATCCCCGACATGCTGAAAGATTTACCAAAACGACAAAAACGCAACATGTATAAAACTTGAAGTAACCCCAACAGATACATACAAATACAAAATACTATGTTTAATGCTTACAGGCAGTGGCTTGGCAACTCCTATCTGGACCTTGCCGAGGTTGGCTCCCTTCAGGGCCTGGACAGCGTCCTCCAGGTTGGCGTTCTCTAGGTTGGTGGCGTTAACATACATGAGTCGGTCTCCTGGCAACAGTCTGCCATCCTGTTCGGCCACACCGCTGGGAACCAGAGAGCGAATGACGATCACCGTCTTGGCGGGGTCCAGTGGGTCCTATGGCAAGTCCGGTCCGGTAAAATGAACAAGAAGGTAAACTATCACAGCCTTTATTACAGGGAATTAAATTTATTTGTTGAGTAATATAACTTCCACAAGGAATACAAAGGCCTAAATAAGTAAGGTTAGCGTGATACAGTATGTTCTTTCTGTGGAGATACTTGCATGACTGTCAGAAGAAGCATTTAAATGTGGATGAAAAAAAAAACAATACTCCAAGATATAAAAAATGTCATAAGAGTATGAATTTAAACGTTACGTAAACGTTACGTATCGCTTTCCTTGAGACGGAATTTACTGCTCCATATGTTTATGATGGAAATAAATACAACAGCATATATACATGTACAAATACTTTGTTGTAAAATAGTAACAAATACAACATCTATAAAAGTACCAATACGTTGGTGTTACAACTATAAATCCCAGGAAGATTTCCCACCTGGTAGTCCAGAATGCTGAATCCCAATCCCCCTTCTCCCTTTTCAAGCTCGATGTTCTGGATCTCCAATTCCCACATAGCCAAAGAAGATCCTATCGTCTCCGCTGTCACATTATCCCGTGCCGCTGCCGCTACATTCACCTCTGAGTCTTCAGCAACCAGTACGCTGCTCTGGTCTATTTGTTTCTGCAGAGCAAAATCCCAAAATCTCTATGTAACAGCATGCCTTCGTCACTTTAACTCCCAACCCCATAGACCGCTACCCTCTAGTTGTGTCTCTGGCTCAGGTTACTGGCAGCAGATAAAAGGGAAATATCTTTGGGATGCCAGGGCCTTAGTAGTACATTATCACAGATAAAGCTGGAAAGATGAAAACCCCGTCCCCAAAGGGAAGCCGCTTTTGATGTCTCATATCTCCAGCAAATGTTGCTGGCTACTGCTGCTGCTGCTGAGGTTTCACTAGAATTGGTCTTAATAAACTTTCAGCCTCCCCTGTGTATTGTTACGTCTTTATCCATCATCGTTGACAATGTGGAAAGCCAATGGAGCGATTGACACATCGGCTAAGCTAATAACAGTTGATGGGTTATAACGGAGGAGGACTGCAGGAGTATTGCTCCTCAATCATATTCCCTTGTTAATATGCAGAGGCGGGGAAACATTTTTCATGATTCACATGACTGCATTTCGAGAAGGATGCAGGGAGTTTCCGTACCTACTAATAAGCATCATCTGCTGCAATACCCCGCACGATTATAGCCATGAGCTCATTCAGTCACTTGCTCAACGTTTCTTTCTTAACATAACAATATTTGACACATTCTATGTCATGATGCGTTATGAAATTTCAAAAAATGTACATTTTAAAAAGTAATACATAGGAGTACATTTGCTGTAGTTCAGCAGTGCAAATGCAGTACCTTTAATTGTGATGTTGTTGACAAAGTCTCTGATTCTGGTTGGACAGCATCCATGTCAGTCTGCAGGTGAGGGGCGGGCCTACAGCATGTCATGTTTACGCAAAGTGGAAGCTCCTTCAAGATTCTGACTACTTCCTTGTGGGTTTCACCAATCAGGGATAAACCATTGACCTACAAAAGGAGAGGCTAATATTAGCTTCATTCAAAACTTGGTTCAGTAGCAATGGTTTTTAAAGCAGCGTTGATTGATTTTTTTAATTTTTCTTGTCAGCAAACCGTTGCCTGTTTACACATCCAGCAGGCACTGAGCAACATTGGCATTCATATGGAGGCATGTCTCTGGCCACCTTTTAGCTCAGGTATGTGTATTTGTATTATATCAAAGTAACGTATCAGTGTTAATGGCAAAAAATGGCAAATGCAATATGAAAAGGTCTACACTGTTGATAATGAAATGCTCTCTTTCATTTCGGGGCTGCACACCTCAAGCAGTTCATCTCCACTGAACAGCTTGCCACAGCGACCAACGGGTCCCTCAGGTAGAACAGAGCGGATGTAATGATGCCCACTGTTGGCTTCTAGACTGATGCCCAGCCCACTGTTCTCACTAAACTTCTCCACCTGTGCCACCTGTTAGGGAAACAAGAAGTCACATTTCAGCCAGCATATGAAACAAATTGTATTAATGACTCAATTCATTTTGTTTGTCGACTAAGGTCATCCTTCTTTTTAAGATGCCAGTTTTGAGCTGTTTACCATTATGAAGCAAATGCTCTGAAACCAAGTTCTGGCAAGTACATATCTGATGGATGAGAGAAAAGAATTCACTTTGAAAAATAAACTTACAACAACTTCATTACTTGGACCCAGAATTTCTTGCCACTTCTTCATGAGATCCTCCTCTTCAAAGGGTGTTAGCTCCATCCCTTGGATAACAAGACAAAAGTATGAATACACAAAACAACATCAAAGGCAAGTTTGCCATCAACGATTCGACAGCCAGCAAAGCGAAATACATTTCGAACTATTTGCAAAGTACTTATGTTGACTTCAAGATCAGACCTTCTGAAACAAAAACTTTTCATCTCGGGATTACCTCACCGTGTGTTTTGCTAGTCAGTGTGTTCCTGACGACCGTAACCCTTATCTGTCGGACGTGTGCCCAGTATCTCTGCTGGTGTACTTAAAGAGGAATCCCTGCCTCCGAGCCCCTACCATGTTTGTCTTCTGTAAGCTGATCCGCGGCTGGGCTGACATCAGATCCTTCACTCTTCGTCTGGGGCGGCTTTTCATCTGCGGTGACTGTAAAACACACAATGAATAGTGAGACAGACGGAAGTGGGCAAGCGACACAGACACATGACAGTAGAGACAGCCACTTGAAAAAAACATCTATTTTCCACTAACAGCATATTTCAAATACTGTCTTTATATTTGATACTACTTTATTCTTCCAAAATAGTTTGAGCATCTCCTACTCTTTTTATAATGACGATCACCCACCTAACTAATTTCCTTATTGGTCTGAAGAAGGGTTACGTGCTCTTGCTGATGTTATCCATAATGGCTGATTCTAAACGTTCCAGTACTTCAAACATCTGTTTAATGACCCTGGTACTTTTTTTTTTTACAACTTATTGCCACGGTTTATGTCTTTGGAGTTCCACAGGGCACCAAAGTGGTCGCCCATGAAATGACGACCCATGCGCCCGAGAAAGCCACGGTTTACACTGTTCATCGGCACCGTTTAAGTGCGAACATAAAAACTAATGCTAGCTCATGGTACGCAAGAAGGAGCTCAACAACCTTAACACTGACTTGACAACAATTTAAGTGTGTCATTAATTCATTTTGTTAATCCCAACCATTAAATGACCCGTTCCAACTTTCATCAAACTTGTGATACCATGCCCAGTAAATTAGCTCAAATATGTTCTTACTCACCAAACTATTCTGTGTTTATAACAAGGGAGCTCCAGGGACATAACATCATATATGCTACTGATGTAGTCCTTTTTATTATCTGTAATACTCAAAAGTGCTGGTTTCACAGCAGCCAAGACAATCCTGACCCTCTCGGTCTTGTCGGCTTCTGGCTGCTAGTTTTTCTGCAGGTTTTTTGGGCTAGAACTTCCTGTTGCCAGATCGAATCACTTTCACGCTCCATCTATCACTATTGGCACAACTCATGCAAGTTGCTTTTCCTGCTTCTGTAGTGGCCTGGAGGTCCTGTCAGGACTGGGGACGAGAATCTTTCTGTTTACTCTCTTGTCTGTCTTGTTTAATGGAAACATCGTAAATAATGCGAGGGGGAAAAAAAAGCCATTTTAAAAAGAAGTACATGATAGATACCAGCACACACATGCAGACCTCAGTTGTAACTCAATTGTCAATGTCTTAGCTGTGTGGATACCCTGTCAAACGTTGGGCATCACATGCTGATTTATTATTGGATATAGTTCAGGGTCGAAACAACATGATGGAAAGCTTTGGGTTCTTTCTTTAGAAATGTGGTTGTTGGGTCAGTTCAGCCTGTGCAGTATAACAACGAATGAGACGGGTAGGATCTGACAGGAATTGTTTGATTATGTGTTTACATGTCTGAGAGAATAGTTTTGTCCTCTTAGCCTTTGTCAGTGATAATTACTAATGAGTGCATTTCACTTTCTTAGGAAGGGAAGATGGCCAATGATGTGGGCATACTCATTACATTGCTATTATTAAGAGGAGTCCTCTAACAGGCAAAACGTAATCGGGTTTTTTTCAGTATTAAGATCGGTGTCAAATATTCAATCAAAAATATTAACAAATATATACGTCTGTCAAAAAATAAAGACACCTGCTGCATATTCAGTAGAAGGCCACTTTTCTCATTCTCTAATAAATCACAATGTTGACATCAATTTGGACTCCCTTTCAGTGCAACTCAAGTCAGTGTTTTTATATGCAGCAGGAAAATATTCTGTTTCTGTATTTTAACTATATTGATAAAAGTGACGGAAATTTCCATTTGGAGTCACTCGTTACTGCATCATAAAACCTCCTGTCTGAGACACATTTGCATATCAAATGACAACTTCTTTTTGACAGGGTGATGAGCAACAGGGAATGGGTTTTTCGTCTGTCCTCATTAAATTTCTCTCACTTCATCCTTCCTACCTTGAGCAGCCTCCTCGGCCTTGTTCTTCTCCAGCTCCAGCTCCATCATGACGACAGTGGTGGTGGAAGGGGGCAGGACGGTGACAACGGGGGCCACATTAGGGGGGATCTCCTCAGGCCTGAAGCCCCGCTGGATCAGCTTAAGGTGGACTGTCTGGCCTGTGTGTCTGAGCACTTCCACTGCCTGCTGATTGGTGTATCCCTGGATGTTTACGCAATCCACCTGCAGAGGGCGATCATTTGTGAGCCCATGGATTAAACAAGGGCCTGAACAGCTTGTGCTGACATTGTGAGTGTGAATCGACATTTATATTCTTGTTTGATAGAAGTGGAAGAGTAGAAACCGAGTGCACACATGAGGCGCACATGAACACCAATACACCACTGCAGACAAGAGTTTGTGAGAACTTTAGAAAACAAAGGGCAACGTCAACTCGTGTTTCAAATGATGCAAGAAATTACACTTCGTTGTTAATGTCCTGAAGTAATGAAATGAAAAAACTGAATTGCTCAGTGTGCTAATTCAAGTCTTATATTCAGTCACGGGGGGAAAAAAAACACTTTTATGAATCAGTTAATTGTGAATTAGTCATTATGCATCTCAGAATTTCCCTCCATTGATTAAATGTGATTACTATAATAGATTATATTAAACATTCACTGCATTTGTTGCCTCATGCCACTGAAGACAGAGAAAATACTAATAGCTGCAAAGAGCATAATTGATACTTACAGCTATTATCTGGTCTCCAACATGAATACGGCCATCTTGATCTACGGCACTGTCTTTTGTTATGCTCTTAACAAAAATGCCAGAGGGCTCTGAGGAGTCAGACCAAGAACAGAAAAATTTAAGAGATGGAAGAACATAACCATGAATCATGACATTAGGAGCCGAGGAGAAAAAGCAAACAGATGTTTCATTTGATGTTCAAAGTCAGGGTTAGTGAGCATGTTTAAATATCACAGTACACAACTCGTAAAAAATGACGTGATGAACCCAGTGCACTTGAGCTAACCTTGAAAAACATAGACTTTTAATAATGCAAGGCCATTCAATAGTCAATTCAATAAATATCACAGCTTTAATAACAGGCTGTCTGTGGTCCCATTGTATTGTAGCTTATTGCTACATTTTATAAAAGTGAAAATATGAAGTCTGCGATTCACTCAAAAACAATCAGCTGTTAAAAAAATGCTGAAACACTCTGTAGACCTGGATGTTAATACCGGGTTCATCACAACCAGCAACCGCTTTCATATTCCACGCTTGATCCAGTGATTATAGGCGAGAATGAATTCATCATTGCAACTTATACGAGTATTTAGTGAAGCGCGGAGGCAATTAAACTCCAATATGACACTTTAATTGAAAGGGTCATCTACTCTGAAAAGGGAAGGCTGCCATTTCTCACCTGCATTTTTATCTCCAACATAGCCAGCAATAGTGATCCCCAGTCCCTGGGTGTTCTTGGTAAGGCTCACATCAAATGCTTCGTCCTCCTCTTCCTCGTAGCCCTGTGAAAAAGATGAATGGTAAGGGACAGGTCAACATCCACTGATAACAAGATGAAAGTAAAGGATGATACATTTGACAACAGTAGAAAAGCAAATCATGGCATCTGACTGCACCACATGGGCAGCAAAATACCTTTTTTTCAGCGCTCTGAACCTGTTCACAGCTAATATGTGCAATACAAAGGGTATGATGTCAGTCCTATAGTGAGTCACTACATTTTATTCATGTTTAAATAGGGTTGAGCACTGAGTAGCCATGAAATCGCTGCTTTTGAAACATCTGCTCTGCGGTGTGTGAGTCACAGGCAACCTGCTATTTCTTCAATTCCATTCATTCAGGGCCGTCGAGGTCAGAGAGGATAGAACTGGAGATGACAGACCTGAACTTGAGCTCTGAATCGTCATCTTGACTATTTGTTACAGAGCAACTGCTTTCTGACCACTTACTATACTGATACTCCAAATATTTCAACCAATTTCAATGTGACACATTTTCCACATTGTAAGAATTTGAATCAATTTTCTGCCGTCTTTTTGGTTCTTACCTGTTCATTGACAGTGGGGAGCACCACGGGCATGACAGCAGAGAGGGAGGGGTTCTCATCCACAGGACCCCTGGTAACCACCAGCTTCACCCTGTCACCACACTGCCTGAGGACCTGGGCCACCTGCTCGCTGCCCATGCCGTACAGGTCAGTGTCTCCGATCCTCAGGATGTGGTCCCCACTGCGCAGGCGGCCATCCTGCGGTAGAAAAAAAGTATGTTTTCTGACTTAGTCTGTGTAGCTTCAATAGAACCCATAATGACACTATCGCTACCAAACAAAAGACAAGAGTGACAGTTAATTATGTGCTTGCTTGCAATTCTCATTATACCTAACTGACAAGAGCCATCTCTCTGGAACATTGAAAGTGTCATAAAATACAAAAAAAAAAGCCATTTTATGGCAAACACTGTATAAACAACTATTAACAAGGCTCAACACTCTGAAAGCAAATTCCCAAAGAAAGTAGGGAGGCATTAATGCAATCACCTGATCAGCTATGCCTCCAGGAAGGATGGTTTTGACAATAACCCCAGTGGTCTTTCCTCCCACAATACCGAAGCCAAGTCCAGTGCCATCGTTAACCAGCTCAATCGTTTCCAAGTGCTGCCACTAGGCGTAGCAAAAGACAAGAATCAATAAAGCGAAAGAATTCTGTTTGCGCAATTTTTGTTTTCAATATTTGCAAGTTGGGGGCGTGCAAATGCAAGTTTTTATTCATGACATTCGTGTGAGAGTGTATCTTTACCGCACTGGAGCTGGCTGACAGCGTACTGGCAGCCGAGGGCGTGCGGGACACCGCAGGACTGACCAGCTGAGGTATTGGTCCTCTAGCCACAGCGAGCTGCACCCTCTCTGGCGCACTCTGCAGGATTCCTATAGCCTGCTGGTGGGTCACTCTCTGGTCCAGGAGCTGGCCGTTGATGGCTAGGATCTGGTCAGCTTCTTTGAGCTTCCCATCACTGTGGGGGGGAAAGTAGCATGGAGTGTCGCAGTGAGGGAGAGAGAGGGGTATGGTACGCTAAATGGTGTCAAAGCCTCTGATATCTAATTATTTCATATTATGTTCTTATTTGAGTAACATTAATGTAATGAAAGGTTTGAATTTGAAGAAAACATCTCAAAGTCACAGACTTCGCAAAAAATAATTTAAAAAAAGTTGTAAAAACTTCATTTTCATTTCTAGTAAAATAGGCCATTTTGAAATATTCCAGAACATCTGTATAAGTCCCCGACTGTCTGAAATTAACTTCTCAAATCTTTAATTCTTCAACAAATGGCCAAAATGTTGAAACATTTTCTGGAATGTTGACTTCGTCAGGATACGATTTTAATCTTTGAAGAATGGAATGTTGGGTCTCACATACCAGTCAGCCACACTTCCTGGTTGAATTTCCTGGATGAAGATGCCGAGCTCTCCTCGGTTCTCGCTCTTTAGGCCCACCACGCTGAAGCCGAGACCTCCTGATTCTGGCTTTTGTAGGTCCACTTGAGTCACGCAGCGCCCCTGGGTCGTACACACACACACACACACATATATATATACACATACAGTATCCATACAATTTGGCTCTGTGCTGATTCACTGAAGCATCAAAGCTGCAGGCTGCCTTTAGAAGTCTATTTGAAGTGCCTCAAGAGAAAAGAACGCAGTGTGCAGCCTGTACTTCTCCTCTTTCACTGTCTTCGGATATTTGGTTTGAGTGAAGAAAGACCTAATCAAGAAAATCTACCTGCTTAGAGATGAGGTGCTGACTTTTGTGTGTGTGTTAAAATGAACTGCACAATGATTGCTTTGGCTTTACAGTCGTCCATACCTGCGCCATGGCGTTAACAAGCTGTTCAAATTCGTCACATGAGGTCTTGCCATTGATGAGTGTAGAAGCTGATACGTCTGAGATGGCAACATGGCCGCCATTGGGTTTGACTGCTGCATCGTGATCGCTGAGGTCACTCCCACTCGATACTGGGACACTCTCCTGGAAAAAGTAAACACGGAGTGTGTCACGTTGGAAATTGCAGGTGTGTCACTGACTTATTATTCTAATATGCATTTTCAACTAAATAACTAAATATAAATGTGATGTTGTCGGTTGAATTTCAGCAAAAATGCACCTGCAGAGAGCAGCAATTACTGGCGATAATCCAGCCAAAGACAGTTAAAAGCCCACCAAAAATCATCATGATTTATTCCTCCTGTGGACGTAAGCATTCAGCAAGTTTAATTTGAGACACCAAAACGCTGAAGTCCGGGTGTCTAAACCACTGGGATGACGGATAGTTTGTTATCCCACAATGATTAGCTGGATCTATGGCAGCCTAATCCTTCAGGGTATAATGGCTCTTAGCTGATGTTCCAACAATCACTAGTAGGCTCCAAATACAATATTTCTATGATGGTGGGGGGGAAAGCATCACTGGCCATCTGGATGCCTTACCAGGCTTTGCTTTTAATTACTGCAATGACTTTACTTGTGTGACAGATGAATTACATGAACGAGACAACTACATAAAACCGGGTTTTTTCAATTTCATTAGCCAAAGGGCATAATGTTTATGGCCATCTGAACTGGATTTAAAAGGACGGATATAGCACACAGCGATCATTTCATAAACACTCCATTTGGCATATGGCATCGCCGAGCTAAAGCTGTCCTTGTGAACTGCCGCATTTGCCTTTTGGGAAGTTGACTGCACAAGTTTCAGCTTCGGGAGCATGTACTGTAAATTATGCCTCCTTTAAATACAGTCCCTGCAGTCCCTGTCCTGTCCAAACTGCATTGGACAGGACACATTAGTGCTGCGACTGCAAACACAACCCTATGGGTCGAGCTAACGCAGCATAGCATGCTGCTAAGTTGCTGTCCTCATGCACGAGCTTTGTTAGCTGGGGCCTGGCTAAGAGGATTAAAGTTCCAGTTTGGTTCTTGCACATTTAAGAAATTGTTTCTGCCCCACTTCATACAGTGGCCTCTTTCTCATTGGAGAGCGGGGCCTGGTCGCCATAGCGACATGGGCTGTGCAAGGCCTAACTAGCAGAGCCAGAAGACAGACAGAGTGTGTGTGTGTGGCTCTTGTCTCACAACAAAACACACCCTCTCTCCAAATTGGTTCTGCTTAAGGGGGACAAACAAGTGCAGTTGGGTTTGGAAGCTCTATAAAAACATAATGCTGGCTTGTTGCAGATTCTGAGATGTGTCTCTTTATCGTTTTTAAACAACATGGAATCGGTCCATTCCAAAATCTGAAGGGAATTTGTGATGAATGGCTGCTTGATAAATGTTGCTTAGTGAAACAAACGCATGCATCAGCAAACACAGACTCACACACACGCGCACATACAGTAGGCGGAATGTACCTCTTTTGAAATAAGCTGAATCACCAGCACACAAAAATGCCAGCACGGCCTTTATAATCTAAATTCCACAAGGGGTAAAAAAGCTCGAGCATCCCTGCCTCCCACTGCATAGCTGAAATATTTTCGTCTGTATTTCTGAAACGCTTACCCTGGCCCCTTTCCACTGTGACTTAAGAGCTCTTTCCCTCCACTCAAATGTTCTATTCTCCATGGAGAGAATCAGCTTGAAAAAGAGTTCCTGACTTAGACCAAGTATCTCTGCTCGTGCACCCATATTATTTCTGGCTCGTGTGAACCCTGACAGCAATTTGGCCACAGCAGCAACACTATTGGGGATGGGGGATTTAAGGGGGTGGGGGGTGAGCCAAAAACAGAATCAGTGAGGTCACCCAGGGAACGGGAAGAGATAAAGGCACTGGCAATTGTGGAGGGCATTGAAAATATTATGTATAATACAGGTAATGCAACGGTTTAAGTTTGTTTACATTGTATGCAAGACTCCAGCACTTGTCGACACCAACACAAGAGCTATGCCTGTCACTTTATATTACCCCTGCCTCAGCCCCAGCTCATCCAACATCATGATAATAAAAAATAGACGGACAAGCTCTTATTCATCATTAAACATGACCACTTCTGTTTATATTACTTCTGTGCTAGCAAAGTATGATGCTGCCATCTGGCATTTTGGCCATTTGTACTCATATACTGACGACGCAGAACTCTAAATGACCATAACCTTCCACGGGGCCTTGGAACCCTGGGAACCCGGCATCACTCATTTGTATGCAGCATTGTCATTCTAATTGAACATGTTCACAGTCTCAAAGGCCCGGTGAGGCTTAAAACAATGAATACTGCATTGTTTGTTAAAACTTGTAATAGATTAAATAGTCCTGTAGTCGTGCTTATTGGATTATTATGAATACCTGGACAAAAAGTGCATACCATGACATCATTTTCAGTTTACCTGGTCTCTGAGATGCTGGACAGACTTCTGCAAGGCCAGGATCTGGTGGAAGAGGGGGCTCTGGAGCACTGATTTGAGCAGGCTGAGCTTCTCCTCGGTGGGCACCTCCCCCCGCTCCTTCAGTTTGGCCTGGAGACGCTCCACCGCCTGCAAGGCACGCTGTGTATCTGCAAGCCATCGCATATTTCAGTGACAGCACCGGCCGGATCGAAGGAGTGGACGCGGGGAGAAGCAGGCGTGGTGGAGATAGAGGTGGAGAGAGGTGATGAGGACAGAGGCTTTTTCAGTTCATGGGCAGAGATAGTGAGACCGGGAGGGGTGTTTGGACATAGGCACATGTATTCATTTAAATTTAATTTATTTTGAATAAGATATACCATATTCCATTTTAACATATGTCTTTATGTTTACAATGACATGTAAATAAGGTGGAAGGAGGAAATCGCATCGCATCACGTATGTCTTCAGCATAGAAATGTTTCCTTTTTTTTTGCCTTGAGGGTCAATGGTGGGTTTCACGGGAGCATTGAATGGGTATCGGCAGTAAAAGAAAAAAGAACCAGACCCCTCCACCGATTGCTTGCTGGACCCAGCATAAGCCCCACAATGGAGCAACTCCAGAGTGGCTTGTTAGTGTGGACGGGCCAGCCCAACGTCATCTGGAGAAAAATAAAGCAATTTCCGAAGCTCACCAACGGTGACTAACACCTAATAGGGCGTGCACAAGGTCCGAAGCACTTTTTGCACTTAGAAGCTTTGTTGTTCGAACAAAGGACGTAAACAAGCCAATAACACTGGGGTCTCAGCGAGTTGTTTTTTTTCTTCTGCTCGCCACTTGTCCTGTATCATTTTCATTGCCCCCACCTCAGTTAGCATAATGAAGAGCCGCCCCCCCCCCCCCCCGAGCATGCCATGTATGTGTGTGTCCATCTGTTTGCATTTGCGTGCGTTCCAAAAGACAGGGTGGTCCTGGAGCAGAGCATAAGTCCTAGTTGGAGTCATTGAAAAAGTATCACATTTCATATTGAATTCTGTACTTTCAAATACACTTTATTTTTAGTATGAGGTAAAACTTCAATAGAAATAATTTTAAACTGAGATTAAATTTTTTTAAATGCCTTTGAGGTCCTATCCTTGGTCATATTGTCCACCTATGTAACAATATATGCAAACACTGTTTCTTTCAAAAACTCTATTTCTTTATATTTTTAATTCAATCACCTTTTCTTCCTGTAAAACAAAAATATGACGTGTGCTTATGTAAGCTAGTACCTCCAATTTCAACCAATAATATCATGACTTCCCTCCATTGATCAATTTGTAACTGTTTAGCGGAAAGGGAGGTGTGTGTGGAGCAAGGGCTGGGCGATATGGCCAAAACCCTCCATCACCATAGTAAGTCATTTCATAACGGTATCTGTCACGATATAGCATGTTTTCAGGTAAAGCCTATTTTGTAATGCTTGACAAATGAAAACTACTGATTATGTTCTCATTTAATTAACAATTTAATGAACATAACTGTTTTGAGTGAAATTATAGAGAAAGAAATAATATTTCCAGCTCTACACTGAGTGTTTATATGCATGCAGACAAATACATAGTAATCAGATTAAGGAAACAAGTGTATTGAAGTGAGTTTTATCTGATTTTCTGAGAAATTTGAGTTAGTACGTGCTTATTATTATCACTTTAGATGACATAATTCACAATATCTTGATAAAGGATTTCATCACAATACAATTCCATTGAAAGTTGATCATTATCATATTGAATTATTGCTATGTGACGCCACAGTCATCTGTACTCTTGGTTGGACATACAGTAAGTATATGGTCAACATGCCAGTCTTGAGAGTGAACACTGATTGTAGCTTTAAACAAAAGAAGCTGGCAAGCACCAATTTAGCTCCATGTTTGACAGTTGGGACACATACATCTCTATGGGGACAAACAAACAATCAAGTATATGGCAACATAATCCGATATGGCAGCATTGGCGGTCCCCCACGCCTTGAACTGAATCCAGTGCCTCTTAACTCTGGTTGAGAGAAACTCACAGCAGAAGCCAAAACACGGATGCTGAGCCAACAAAGATGGACACCCGATTGACAAAACTAAACCCTTCTCCAAGAAAAACACTTATCTAAGAAATTAAGATTCAAATATATAAAAGGCACAGTTAGTGTGTGGAGGCAATATTTCATGTTTGTCGAGTTTATTATGGTTGCGATGAATCTTAAATAAGTTGAGTATTTGGTATAAAAAAGTGATTACTTACCCATTGTTTCTATCATATTTTGAACTCCAGTTGAATGCGGTTTCTCCCCATCAACAGCAATTTCAAACGTACCCCTTTTTCAAGGCCTGCAAAGAACAACACATTGTTTTAGGTCTTTTTCTTTCAGCTAGGATGGATAATGTACTTTAGAAACCTTTTTTGGGATATTTGTTGGAATTCTTATTATAGACCGACAGTAATCAATGCATTCAAAGCTCTAACATATAATGTAATAAGCCCATAAATGTGTGCTTACTCTTGCTGGTTTCGCCAATGTTGCCAACACCAGCTTTAACAACCAGACAACTGAATAGCAAGCCATAAATTCCTTTTTTGTATACTTCCACAACACACTTGATCCAAACAGGAAGTAAGAGCTGGAGAGCTCATTCTCCTCTGAACCAGCCTCTTGGAAACCTCTCTACTCGAAAAAGTCGACATGAAAGAGAAAATGGATTTATTTCCATTCCATCAGGGCCATATTTATCTCTTAAAAATGCTTCATCATAACATCACAGAGTAACCATTGTGCTGAAGAACTGTAGGCTATTTACTCAGTCCACAGCGCAATGGTGTAGCCTGTCTGTTTAAGCACACATCTACTGTAGGTTGTTCGTGTCCGTATATTTGACTAATGCTCTTATTGATGGATCATCAATTTGTAATTTACATTCATTCAGTGCACTTTGGCAGTAGTGGTATGCACGACATGTCTGCTGCCAGTCAGCAGTCTTTTAAGACCCTACTTGCGTGATAGCAGTGCAGCAACAATAATTTTTTTTTATCATATATTAATCTGCGGATTATTTTCTCAATTAATCAACTAATTGTGTTATCTACCAAATGTCAGAAAATAGTAAAAAATGCCCATAAGAATTCCCCACAGACCACGGTGACCATGACGTCACCCATTGGTTGGTGGAGCACAGTTTTGATTTATATGATGTAATAAATCAAGTGAGAAGTAGGGTCATTTTATCGTAGACTTCTACAGAGTCAGACTTCTTTTTGCAAGTCCAGAGATTTTTTTTCTTCTTACAATCAAAGTTTATATGGACTTTTATCTTTTGTACTATTTGGCTCAAAATATATATAAGATATATTGAAGGTCCTCATTCTTTCATGACCCACCGTAACGTCATACATCTGATTTATATACTGTGCGACAGTTCAGTAGACTATACACGTAAACATGTTGCCATTTAATTACTTGTGGTGCACGTATTTGTCACATGCTTGAATCAGAGAAGAATCAGTGAAGCATCACACCTTTGAAGACAAATGATAACGTATGAAGGTGTTTTTGTCATGGCCATCAACTCCCATCTTAGGAACGTCACACTCGACTAGTAGTGGCTTTGTTACAAGCATGACATGACTCTGGGAGACATTACACGATTAAAGGAGATTGGTAAGACAATTAAAAGCCATATATAGAATAGCTACAGTACATGTGGCAACAGGATCACCACAGCACTGGTTTGTTTATGTTGTAAGCGTGGTATGTGGCCGCTGTGTATGTTATTTATCCAACAACTATGAATTAATAGGATGCATTTGTTGTACTGGTGTAAAAAATAAACGTAGTTTTGATTAATTCATACAGGCTAATGCTTCAATTGTGGTCTTGGGCTTTAGCAGTCTGTCTATGTAAGTGGGTTTATATGTTTTCTTATGCTATTACAGTAATATGGCTTTAATAATTATAGGTGTTGCTTTCAGGGACCTCTAACACATTGTCCTTTCAAATGTATTGGAGGTATATGGTTCATATTCTTAAGCAAGGACAGAAGTGATTCACTCTTTAGGTTGCACATATCCAGTTGCTTGTAATGATTCACAGAAGGCCTACGGAACTAATTAGCTCCTGTTACACGGTGGACTTCAACCAAAAATAACAACAACGGGAGCTTTACGGCGGCATTTATCCTCCGAAAATAGTCGTTGGTGAAGTCATGCGTGAGCTTTGCGGTGGCCACAAATAGCTAATAACGGCGTTGTCACGTTATCGTGCAGCTCTTCTCCAAAACAATAGGAAACGGCGGCCGAGAACGTATACCCATTTAACATGTATTAATCTGAATAAAGCGCTTGCTTCGATAGAAGTATGTGTAAATCCAGTCAGGTATTGCTCGTATTTTTGAATAAAGTCGCCAAAGCGTTCGGGACAATCCGCTTTTCTCAACTCCTCCTCCTCCTTCCCATCTCATCCAGGGAGCACAGCAACAGGCTTCCGAGAGGGAGACGGTGAAGAAGTTGCACAGTATTGCTGGTTTTGGGTTTGCAAAAAAAAAACGCCCACGGTGGTTACTTACAGGGGCGGGATATAGTTTCAGTTTGAAAAGAAACACTAAAAGCTATTTTAATCCCGTCTTTCTTGTTTTAGTACACCACCGCGACAACAGGCGTCTCCGAATATTTCCCCTCTCATTAGCAACATTGTAGCTTGCAAAACGACTCTTGCCGAAGCTGAAGTTGTTGTTGTATTTAAAAAAAAAAAAAATCTTCAATAACATTTCCTCGAGCGAAACATGTCAGAAAATAGCCACTTACATGAGTGTGGAGCGTTTACCGTCCCGGCCGCCGGTATCCTATCCTCTTGTTGTCCTGCGGCTAACGGCGCACTGCCACTGACTGGGGCTTAAAGATGGGGCGTAGTGTAACTCGATCCTCTATGGACATTTTCGGCGATAGCGGAGCACAGAGCGCTGAGCTGGGACAGAAGCGCCGCTTGCTGGTGGCCCAAGGCCTGAGACGTTGGGCCTGTGTGCCAGCTCCAGTGCTGAACAAGGCCATGCTTGTCAATGCTTTTCCCAAACTGGAATGTTTTAACTAACGTGGATATTGGATGTTTGTGATCAAATTTATTTAATATTCAGAGCAGATTTTTTTTTCCACCTATAGTGCTGAAGGATAGTAAATATCACTGCGGAGTTTCTCACAGTCTCTCCATCTCTGCTTTCTACCTAATGCACATCAGTGTCTTTTAATTTGCACAGCTCAGTTTAAGCACAAGCAGTAATAAACTGAGATATAAACATCTAACTTGTATACCTGTCACCAAGACTGCTGGTTTACCAAATGGCTTACTTCCCCATGGCCCAAGGCACCCAGGGGCCCTAGATGAAATATTGTAGTCAGCAGTGTGCACTTAAAAGGTACTCTGTGCAATATTTAGAGCATTGATATATAGCAGCAAACTGGCCGTGCGTGTCTGTTAGTGAACGTGAGTGCATGTGTGCATGCCCCACCGGTTGGCTTGCGTCCACCGCTCAGCCCCTGCGCTCATGCAGCGGTTTCAAGCTGATAAAACCGACCGAACCCACCCTCCGGTTTCCCCTCAGGTTAACACAGTTAGCTCTGTAAGCAGTGTTCTGCTGTAGTTTGCACTGTTGGCACTGATGGATTGGTGAATTTCATTAAAGTTAACCTTTTAAGGATAACTTTTTAACACGCAGGTTTGTAAGACAAAATGTCAAAACCATGCTGTTTTGTCAAAGGTAACTGAATTAAGTCCTTGAAAAGATAGCATTTGAGGACACTTGGCCTGAGTAACCCATAAGTGTCACGGATGGAGTAGTGCACTGTTTATACACCCTTGAGCAAAATATCATGGTCTGTATCTTAAATATAGGCCTATTATAAAGGACGAATAATACAGCTTTCATTCTTTTTAGACATACTGGAGTCATGAAGGGCAAATAAGTAAGAAAGCAGACCTGAATTCTACACTCTTGGTCTATTACAAACATTGCTGCAGGGTATCCATTCTTGGCAGAATCGACACAAACTGGTGTTGTGATTCAGATTCAATCAGCATCTGATTAACACCATCGTTGGTGAATCAGGCCCATGGGTCGGGCAAGCTTCGTGTGGTGCATTCTGATCATATACTCATTTACACATTTAGTTTATCTATAGACCACACACCAAATACTGTAATACCGTACAAGTAAGATACCATTAATACTCCCACATCTCGAACACAGTTAATGCTGACACCCACAGCAGTACGCGTAAGAGACTAATAGGCATTCAAGTGCAATAAGCAATATATGGTGTGATTTTGATTCCAAGAGGAAAGGAGAGTATTTTTAGGCCCAGGAAGCACCTTGGAAAAGGACACAGCATCCTGATAGAACCAGAATTCTCTGCCTGTGTCCTGTTTACAGGATTATGCACTCCATTTCAGGCGGCAATGCGCCATGCTTATCAAATTTGATATGAGCTGTTACTCGAAATGAAATGTATCAAATGCCCACTGGGATAGAGGCTGTTGCCTGTTAAGACATGACTCAGATCCAAAAGCACCAAAATAGCAATGCTCTGATTATATTTGCATTGTTGTTCCCGTCACTGTAAAGCGAAAGAGAAGGTCTGTGTCGCAGGTATTGGTTGGTCAGGTAGATGCCACCGAGCTGTTGATCTGCCCTATGACCCTGAAGAACTTTCAGCTTTCATGGATCAAGACCCCCAGAGGGGAGCAAGGAAGGTCACTGTGTAAGAAGTCATTCCAACAAGGGAGAAAGGGATTCAAGCTGCTTTCAGAGAGCTGATACTGACTAAATCCCTTCACCATTTCTATCTTTACTTCTACCTCCCTCTTATCCACCCTAAAACTCCCCTCGTACTTTGACAATAAGCCACTTTTGTGTGGGAGGTCTGACTCAGCCAAACGGTAAAAGAGACAAGAGATTGAAACAAGAAAGAGAGGAAGAAAAAAAAAAAGAAAAAAGATCTCAGCTCGGTGCTATAGGCAGCCTCAGCGTTTTGTATTTGTATGCCTGCCTATCACGAGCCCTCAGCAACAGCCATTGTTTGAGACCGCTTAGTGACACCAGATCTGTGGTAACTGGATGCAAATCTGCTCATTCTTAGGTGGAGGTTTTCATTTCATTTGTTCATTTCATTAACCTTTTTAAATGGACCAATTCAGCCTAAGTTAAAGCGGAAGCCGAATAGGTCAATTGGTGTATTTTGTGTCAGAGAATACACCAATTTACCTGATATGTGGCGGCCACTGTGAGATGTTGTCCATGACTACAGGTGGAACTAATAACATTAACGAAGGCACTGCCCCGCTTAGTATAGCGCACCCAAACAGCAAGCTGTCATCGTCAATGCTATTAGAAACACCTGTGTTTGACAGGTCAAAATGAACGGTCTACAGATAGCTGACACACAGTTATTTACGTGGCTGAGCTCATGCTGCTTGATAGCAATTTAGTGTGCCGACTGATAGCGCAAGTGATTAATCAAGGTCACAATGGTTTAGCAATAACATGTTTTGCAATCACCTCTTCAGTGAAACTGACATCACTGCTTGAAAAACCACACATTTTCTTCAAAGGATCTCACTTTTCACACATCGTACTTTATTGGATCCCAGTTGGGTGTATGACGTCATGAGGTGCTGTAAAGAAATGCCCTGAAGGAATCACCATATTGGCAGAGTGAAAGCTGGCATTGTCTTGCCTGTCTTGATGTATTGCCAATAAATCCATCCACATTCAGATAGCCTTTGGAAGTGTAACATCCCATAAGATGTTATGATTAGTAGTTTTCATACAATAAGGCGAGAGAGAGAGAATGCTATATAAATATAAAATAGAAATTGTTTTTCGCTGCGGCCCATTTCATGCCCATTCGGACATGAAAATAAAATCCATTGTACACATTTTGCGATAACTGCTGAAGTGGTAACCTTCAGTTTCCTCTGGTGTTTGGCCATAATGCAGAACTGAACTCTCCGATATATAGTACAAGTATGAAAGCTGGGTTTGCAGGACAAAGGACCCGGATAGCACATGGAAAGCCTTGTAGAATATTTGACTGTTTTCCTTATTTTTTCCAGAAATGTTCAAATTAAAGAGCCCAACATACAATGGAAAAGGTATAGCCTCTCCTAAACGCGATAGCACACAAAAGAAGCATTGATGAGTGAAAGCAAGTGGGGGGAAAAAAATAAAAAATGTCTCATAAATGCATTTCAGACTTCACTGTATAATGAATAGAAGTGTGGTGTGAGTAAGTGTGATTGGGGTCAATTGGCGTCAATGCGTGAGAGTTGGCAGCTGTGCGATTGCTTGCTATAGGTCGTTGATTGTTAACCTGGCATGGTAGCTTATTATGAACCATTTCTTTTTGCCTCCATCTTCTTTTCAAGTTTCTGTAACATCACAATCAGAAGAAAATTACAACCTGTATCATGCACTTGAAAGAGCTTTTAGAAGCAGTTACCTGACCTCCGTATATATCTGACAGCCACAATTAGGGCCCTGAAGCGCGGAATGTCCCACCAAGCCAATTGCTTATTAATTGCACTACTGAGTCACAACAGGGTGAGGTGAGCAGCAGCAGTGAGGATAAATAATAACAGCGTTTGCAAAGGTTGGGAAAAAAAAATCGGATGAATGAAATGTCAGCTCATTCTTTAAATGTAAGTGTTGTCATTGCTGAGGGAAGAAAACATCATATTTTTGTTCATCTACATAATAAGGCAGTTGTTGTGCCTCTCTTGTATCCATTATATAGACATTTAGAACTGCATTGATGATTACATTCGACTCGCATATCTATAGCATCTGTTTTTGTCAAAGATAAATTGCAAGCCAGACTTTGACAAACGCCGCAGGTCATTTAACTACACTTACTGCTGTTTTTTGAAGACGCATTCTGTTTCCTCAAAGACTTTTGGCTGCAACACAATATATTTCAGTGAGCTGCAAATTAAAACAAGAAGGATGTGTAAACCTGTTTCCCACATTTCTTTTTATCGGCCGAACAAAGACGGGGACTGCAAATGGAATCAGCCAAATTTGAATGTTTTGTTTTCATGTACCTATATTTATCTCTTTTTTTTTTTTTACATTACTCTATATCTTCAGAAAATGATTAATTGTTGCAAAATAACATTTTCACATTGTTCTTTCTTTGCCCAAAACAAGTAGTGTGATATCACATCATGCAGCCATCCTTTATTGGTTGCATGTAGAAACAATAGCATACAATATTACATATAGGCACAGCAGAGCTAAACACTAACATGCTGGTTTACCTTCTGGGTTTAGCATGTTAGCATGCTAACATTTACCAATTAGCAATAAACACAAAATACAGCTAAAGCTGATGGGAATGTCCTTAGTTTAGGACAAATTCAAAGGTTTATATAATGATGGCGATAAGGTGACACAAATTCAAAAGAGGTGGAACACAGTGAGTGTAAAAACAAAATATATATACAAGCAGGAAGCACCTTTCAGTAGTTCCATATGATTTTGTCACATGGTAAATGGGACCAGACCTAAGCAATCATAGATTTTGTTCTTATTATAAATGCTTTTATTGTTTCTGTTTTTACCATGTAAAGTGTCTTTGAGTGCCTTTTAAATAAATAAAATGCATTATTATTATTATTATTTCGACAGCCAGTTGACTTTAGGGCTGTACGGACACAATACATGAAGGCGGTGATATTATTGTTGAAGCAGAAATAGATTTCACTAATTAGATCAGCTATAATATAAGTGTTTTCTTTGGTTTGTTTTCTTCAAATCATCATCATCATAGAATACATTTACGAAGGCACAGACATATCAGAGTAATTGTAAGGGCATAAACGTTTTCAGCACCATTCAGAGCCACATGTTCTGAATTCACAGCACCTGCACCATGTAACAGCCAGCTGTTCAATCAATGTCTGTGCGCCTGAGGTGGTGAGATACATGTAGCTACTTGTTCTCAAGTAACTTTTTTTATGTACATTTTTTTTTTTACTCTCTCTTGAGTGGGTTTTCTAGAGAAGAATCACTACATTGGACGGAGTCACCTTGTATTTATAATTGTATGCATGCGTGATTCGTTAAGCGCCAGCTGGTCCCAGGTCTGCTGGCGCTCTGTGGTCCTACCGCGGCCGCGCCTCCACATGACTCCGTTCAGAGCAGCATGGGTGAAGCCACAGCAGGAGAAAGCGTTGACGTTACGGCTGTCAAGCTGTGCTAGCGGCCAGAATTTGCAGATGGTTTTCACAGCGCGCAGTGCACCGGGCTCCGCTAGTCTGCAGCCAGTAGAGAACCGCGCTGACAGAGAACAGTAAGTGAATGTGTTGTGTTAATGCTAATCATTTATATATAAACACTGCTGTCAAGTCAGCAGACACTTAAATTTGAGTGCGCCTATATGCTGGAATTCACGGTAAACGCATTCAAACGGCACAGATCGGGAGCGAGCGCTTTGCCAAGTTAGTGGAAAGATTAACGTGAGACAACATCCGATTTTCAAAATAGGATGTCAACAAAGCGTATACAAATTGCATTTGTGGAAATGAGATTAAATGAATTATATTAACATTAGGTATAAAACATAAAGGGAAAATTGTGAACTGAATTGTGTCTTTATTCTTTGATTTGAGGGTTGCTGGAAAGATAATGAAATTAATATCTGACTTACTGATATATATATATATATATCTATGTGTGTTCAGGACATTTCTGACCACATCCAAACAAAAATCAAACATGTTAACTGTACCAATTAAGATATGTTATGAAGTACAAACCGTGGACTGAAATTGCACCTTCAAATAGCTAATTTCTGAAATGTTTAAGGTGCTATGAAAATATTCTTGTCAATATTTCCATACAATGACTCATGTATATGTGTTCAGGACATCTTTGACTCTACACAGGCTGACAATCAGACATTTGTACTGTACCAATTAAGAGATATTTCAAAGTAAAAGTCATACTTTTGTTACGAGAAAATATCTAATAACTGAATATTTGAAGTGTCATAAAAAGTATTTTCTCAATAATTGCAGACAGTGACTGATGTATATGTGTCCAAGGCATTGTTGACTCCACCCATACTGAAAATCAGACATTTTTACTGTACTAATTAGTAAATATTTCAAAGTAAAGTCATATGCGTCTTGCTCATTGGTGTACCCGATGAAGAGAGACACTTTTTATTATATATATATTTTTTACTTTTTATTTCATGTCGACATGACTGATACGTCCTCTCGTCAACGTTAAGCAGTGAACACACCTGGATCTAACAGACATTTAACAATGAAACAGCACAGCGTTATCTTCCAATAAGGAGTCATCCTTATGTGAGACACTTTGAGAAAGATAAGAGACTGATTTAAGCCTCTTCTCTCATCCCATTTTCTTCATGTGATTGGAGACCTGGATGTGATCTGTGGCTGTTCGTGACAGCCAGCGGAAAGGAGCTGTTCCTGTGTCTGGTGGTTTTGGCGTACAGTGCTCGTATATTAGTATACTAATAAATATTCTAATAATTTAATATTTTGAGATCACACTTGAGACATGCAGACTGGTAATATCGTTGTGGGGCTCTGATGGCAACTAAGGAGAGCAAACTAAAACCAGCTTGTTAAAATTCAGGACAGACTGTGGATCTAAGTAGCCCTTTTTTTCACAGAACACATCTTGACTTGTCACAGTAGAGAAAGCACAGGTGTAAATAATGGAATTATTAATGGCTCAATTCAATTTAGCTGCTTTGATTCCAGGCCCTTGGTATTGCGCGTGTTGGCTCACTGCCACTCTCAATGGAACACCTGAATGGAACAGAGCCGTCGTTAGTGTTAATAGTAACACCTGTGCTTTTCCTGCAATGACATATCAAAATATCTGCTGTGAAAAGGCCCTTTGGTAATGTAATGTCTTTTTCTCGGTACACATCCAGCAGACGCGGAGCAACATTAGCATTTGTGTTGGAGTCGTATTTCTGGTCACCGAAATGTCCAATATTCACTCTCCTTTTAGGTCTGTTCCCCTGAGGAAAATATCCGGCCATTTTACCCCCGAAAGCTCGAGTATGCTAACGCTAATTGCAAAATTTGTCTGATGTGTAGTTCTGGGAAGGTAATATTCGCTTCCAGTCAATTTTTAGACTTTGAAACAGCTGGCTTCTGTGGCTGTAATTACTGCACAAGCACAGAAAGTTGCCCATAAATTCATAAATTCAAGTTGCTAATACATGCACGTAATTGTGCAGAAGAGGCTTAGCTTTGTTCAGTGGCAGCTGACATTAGCGAGCTAACACAACTAACTAAAGAGTTAAGTTATAGTTGAAGTCCTTCAGCATTCTGGAAATGCACTCATTATTTCGTTTTACCCCTAGAGTTTATGAAAATAAATTGATTCCACTGTGTGTGGTTGTTGAATATGTTAGCTGGAGCTTAAATACAATTAATCTAGCTTAGCTAACACTTATAAAAGGCTGGAAGCAGGGAGAAACTGCTAGTGTGGCTCTCTCTAAGGTTAAAAAATAAGCTAATGAATTAACACGTATCTAATTTATTTAATTCGTACACACATAATCATGTAGAAATTACACTGTTTGATTCTAGGAGGAATTTCGTGATGTAATGTTGACTAATGTTACTGTTTCCATCCGCTCAATACTCCCATGTCTGTGCTGGTTCCTGGCACCCTCACTGTTAGGGTTAAGGCACTGGACTGACATTTTCATATTTTTGTCTCTATACAGATGAGATACACTGTGTTAATTAGTGAGCTTTCGAGGAGCTGGTAGGCATATTTTTCAACTTCGTAGAGAACCGGGTTAGCGGTTTCCTCTGCCTCCGGTCGTTAAACTGAACGAAGCTAATTGCCTCCCACTTCCTCCTCCTTAAGTAAAGTTAAAGCACAGACCTGAGAGTTATATTGATCATTTCATTTAACTATCTGTATCTTCCAAAAGTTGGATTAATTCCTTTTCAAAATTACAGTCGGAGCAATTTACCAAAACATTAGTCTCATGAACTGAATTGACCAATTTTGCATCCCCATATTTGATGGTAGTTACGTCTCTAGACTCCAGGCTCTCTAAAGGTAATGAATGTATCTCAAATCCATCTAGAGTTTACTGATGATTGAAAATGTCAAATGTGTGGTCATCTATGTCTCGGGCCAAAACCAATCTGGATAACATGTCAAAATCTCAGAAACGGCACCATCTTTTCAGCTTTCCAGTGATCTAATTTCAAAGCGAACTCTGTGGAAATCCATCCCACCCATGAGAACTCTCAAACCGGAGAAGTAGAAAGGACATGTATCCTTCTTTGTGTCTGTTTGAATAGCTGTATGTTTGATCTCTACTCTCCCAAACATATCTCCACCTTTAAATAACATGAATGAACTGAACTTTTAGAAATACACTTTTGAATAAGTTTGTACATTTTGCATGTTGTGCAAAAAAAACTGAGTGCAACTAGCAGACTGTTCAGAACCACTGCAATGTGGGTCGAAGGAAGACCCTTTTTTAGCACAAAGCTCCAGTGTTTGCCTTCTGTGGTGTCTCTGTATATGTGCTGTGTTTTTTTTTTTTTGTTGCAGCGATTTTTCAGTCACCTGTGGGTTTTAACACGGCAAAGATCAAACCCAAATATCAAGGAACACAGATCCACTGTAGGTGTATATGTGATTATTAATAGAACTGTGATTCTTCTTCATATGAACGTATATTTGACACATTTACATGCATGAAAACAAAAACAACTTTTTGTCATTTTCGCTGGATTACCGCAATCAAATCTTGTTGACGTGGCATTCATATGTATTTGTTACAATTGTAAAGGAGTTTTATTGACAGCAGCTAAGACACAAAGCTTCAGAAACAATGCAAACCCAAGTTTAAAGAAAGTTAAATAATAAACACACCCAGCAGAAATGAGTCTTTTCTTTCCTGTGTTCCACGCACACAAGGAGACACACACACACACACACAACCTTTGCCTACATGACAGTAGGTGTGTGTATCTGGCCCAGCTCCCACACACACACACTCGCAGCAGGCGCTCTAGCTCGAGGAGAGGGAGTCATCGATCCAGCTTTTAATTTCACCTCATTGAATACACTCTTCTTCTTTTTTTTTTTTTTTTTTTTTGTGTCAAAATCATTATAGCGCTATTCATTAGGACACAAACTAATCTAAAGTGGAAAGCAGCCAATATTCTGATCGGGAAATTGTTGTTGTTGATTAAATTATAAAAAAGAAAAAAAAAATTCTATTAGGGCTGACTCCAATATGTCTTAGTCATCATATGAATGAGATTTAAAAGAGAAACTTTTACCTTGATCCAAAAAGAGGCGAATACGTCCACTCCCACACACATCAATCACGACCAGCATGTTGGACTGCACTGTGTTAACCGACTCGTGACGGCTAGACCATCTTCTTGTTTTGAGCCATATGTTGGAGCCATTTTTAGTAAGATGTAATCAGTAACTGATTCTAAAATCAACTAAATAAGAAATGTAAATGTTTTTTTGCTGCATCTCTTTCCTTATTGAATTGACCTTGTTGTTAAAGCTGTTTTGCTATAAAATGGAATATTCCCTTGTTGAAGAATTAAGGCCAGAAAGATCCGTAGGTGTTGCTCGGTGAAGTTTATCGCAGCTGATGTAATGTTGGATGTAGGCAGGCACGTCGTGCCCACTGACTGTGGGGTGTCATGTGCGTCCACGCACTGAAGTCAACTATTTTAACACCTTAAGAAACATCTACAAAATAAGTTTAATAGTGCAAGATAGGCTGTGTAAGGAGATGCGTAGTTGTACCAAAAATATTGGTTAAAATACTCATTTGTTTTCACCATAACAAAGTAAAAAATGTCCTCACAAGTATGTGTATGCTGAGGTGGCTGTGTTCATTCTTCCTCTTTCTACTGGCCCATGAAACAATTTCTCTGTTTGACCAAGTATGTTGAAAGAAATAAGAACAAGGCACGGTCCCCGATCTGTGCAAAATTATTAATTGGATCATCAAGTCTGGATCTTTGTCCGGGAAGTTGAGTACATAGATTTATTGTTTCTTCTTTGTTCTGGAAATGCAGCCAACCAGATGTATCCCTTTGCCCGTGGTTCAGGAAGGAAACACGGAGGGAATTTAGCATGATAAAGACTGAAAGACACTCACTCAGTTTGGCTAGCTAAGAGTGCTGAAGGCCTCATATTTGCTTTGGCTGAACTTCAGAATGCGCTTTTATATGAAATGATGACTATGGAAATGTGTCCCCCTTTTCTTCCTGTAGATGCAGCGGCACTAGGGGATCTCAACACAGCCAGGATGCGGAGAAGTAACTGGTAAAGGGACCAATGACTCTCCAAAAAAACCAAACGGTTAGTATTGTAATAAAAAGCTGTCCTTTAATCCTGCACTTGGCTGTGATGGGAAAGCCTTTACCCACCTGTGCCAATGTCTCGACAATTATAACTTGGTAAAACCTGCATTTATTTATAAAAAAAAAAAAAAAAGCATGAGTCAGGCGCATCAGACCTTTATTAGCATCTGACGAAGGTTATAAGACCAAAATATAAGGCCTTGTTTTGTTGTCATTTATCCTACATGTGAAGCACTTTGTAACTTTGCTTTAAAAAGTGCTATGTAAATAAAGTATATAATTTGGTGTAATTGCGCTGTTTTGAGCAGAGGCTGTCCTTGAATAAATAAAAACACAGCATTGTTATTTGTTCAAACGCCTAAACGGCGTACGTGTCGGCTTGCCTGGTTTCTAGTGGCAGTGTGAATTATTGTCTTGTCTGTCAGGAACAAAGGCAGAAGTAGTGAAGCTGATGTTGTTACTTACAGAACCTCTCAGACAGGGAATCAAAGTGGATTGATGGGTCAAGACCAGCTGTGACTTGAGCAGTGAGACGGTTGTTCAGTTGCATGGTGGCAGGTGATGTTGATTTCATGTTACCATGACCTAGATTTGTCTTTTGCTAACATGGCCAGGATAATACAATAAACGTGTATCTAGCAATTTTTTCCTTTTCGTACTTTTCGTCCTAATATCGCACCTTTTTTTTCTGTAGCCCACTTTCTTAAGCCAAGTGCACATCCACACAGTTCCCCACCAACAGCTGAAGAAGAATGTCTCGTTGTCTAAGCGCTTCAAGCACTGCTGCGTATGTAAGTGTCAGCACTGTGGAGATGATAATTCCTGGGCTTGCTGGTGTGGATAAACAGGGAAAATGGCTTCTACGTTATTGGATTCACTTTGCACAACAACTGTCCCCATAAGCCTTCATTTTCCTCAACAGCTTTATATTTGGCAGGAGTTTCTTTCAACAGCATGGTGAGTCGCTGTACAGAGGTTTTATGGTGCATGTGCATCACTTTATGGCGTTCAATTATGACTGTCTCAGGTGCTTAACTCTCTGTATTTAGTAAATCCATCGTTGGCAGCTGGAAATGTAGCATTAGCATGTTACGCACAGAATTATACATATTTCCAAGAACTGATATGTTTACAAGGAAATAGACATTGAGGTGAGTTTGTTGTTTATGCAAATTACTTGGCTCAGAAACTGTATCCCCCCCCCCCCCCCCCTGTCCTTCTGCACTATTTTATTCATTACCATTTAATTTTGTGGAGCTTGTGACATACTTAAATAAAATAACAAAATTAGAACAACTATTTTCCATTTAAACATTTTGAATTCTTTTTGCTTTTTGTTCTGTTTCACAAACGGTACATTTGTGAAACTAACTACATTCTACTTTAACTTTGTGAATACAACATACAGTATTTATTGATCCAGTATGCATCTTTAGGGGTTGACTTATTAACCCCGTAAGACATAAGTGCTCACCAGTTCCCCCATATTGGTATTGGTCCATTAGCTTTGATTATGAATATGTGTCACATAATCTGAACTGCTCTCACAACCGATGCAGCATGCTGCTATATAGACTGATTTGACTGAGATGCAAATTCTACACTGCATGTTCTCTAGCTAGTTGCTAACTTTGCCTCTCGGGCCGATCGGTGCTGATAAAGTTGAGTACATTTCACTAAAAAAACAGCTGCCGGCTGCTCCCAAAAAAAGAGGCTGATGAGAACTGTGACCCAAAGTAGTAAAGATGTTGTGCAAGCAGTCATGTGATTATCTCTTAATAAAAAATATAGCGGATTTAAAGGTGTAAATCTGCCCATGGTGCAACATTGTGTTGCTCTGTTCCGTGAGTAGGGGTCGTTTTCATCACGTTTGCATCATAATGAATGTGTTGTGTGGGTGTTGAATCTGATTTAGGTTAAACAATTCACCTCTACAATTGAACCCATTCTAATTTAGCAGTTTAGAGGAGGCATATGCAATTGAATATATCTTTTTTTAAGTCCTGGAAGGATACTTTGTTTGAATTGAAAGCTCATTATCTGACAGCAGTAATGTTATCTCTGTCTTGAGGATAGTTGCTTTAGAGTAAGGATGAAGAAATCTCTTCCAGCATAAAGGAACAAATCCTGTGCGGATCCACTTACTGTTAATGCTAGATGGTAGATGGTAATAATAGAAAAATGTATTTTTATTGCTGCCAATGGGCACATTTTATTTATTTAATTTTTATTTCTCACAGGAAGATATTCATTGCCATTAAACTGTTGTCTGATCAGAGGTTTTTCTTTGTTTTACTGACAAGTATTGAATAATAAAACAATTTATTCATTTCCTTTATTCAAATGGAAGCCGCTATACTCATGCAGTTCAGGGACTACTGCCGTCTTTTTTTCTGCAGTAAAATAAGATCTAGTAGGGTCTAACTTGCCCTCATTTCCATGTTTTTGAAATGCTTTTTCAGGGTGTTGTCATGAGGAGTGTGTTATTCAGAAGACAAAAAGCAACCGATCCCAATCTGACTGGTATCTCACTAGTCTGTTGGCATCTGCATCACCAGTCATCACGGTACTGCTAATATGGAGTCGGTTTGTTTGTAGTTCTTGTATATTTGAGATGGCGGCTGTATATTAAGGTTTGGCTTTGAAGCTACCTGGTTTATGCAAGTGTAATGGCAGCCAGCTTTGGTCAGTGCTCTACCTGGAGAAATCCATTTGCATCGGGGGAGTGCATGGAAAAGCAGTGCCAGGGAGAGATAACGCTGAATCTCTTCAAACGCAGGCAGACAGTTATTTCTCATCAGGAGGTTCAGAGGTTCAAGGTTTTCCTGAGACAGGAAACAAGTGCAAAGATGTGCTTTACCAGGTCTGTGTTGGCATGGGCTCATTAGTGGAGCACTGGGTGAGTGAGTGCATGATTACTTGTTATTGTTTGATTGTAATTAGGATTATTAAAGTGATTAATTGGCTATCGGATGATTGAGAGGTTTGAATGCTGGCTGCCGCCAGCTGGAGATGTGCAGCTGTTGCAGTGTTCAAAGGTCATCACAAACATGTTTTTGTTTTTCATTTCTTACATATTTCATTTTTTTTTTTTGCTGGAATTATAGTAGTGGCAGAATAAGAAGACAGAGCTTCAACTTTCAACTTGAATAACGGCAAGAAAAAGGACCATGAACTCTTCTTTGAGGACATATTGTAGAAACTAAATACTGGCACATACATGCAGGCAAACACATTACCCACAGAATGCAGTTTATGAAATGACAAAACATTTCTGATAAAGCATGTGTAGCATTTTAGCCTTTCTGCCACACCTAAAAAGTGTTTGGCATGTTTAGTCATCAAGCAGTCTACCCGTCCTTTATTGAACTGTTGATGGGCAGTTCTTGTTCTGGTTGCATTTTCAAGAGGCATCGAATCTTTTGAGCGAGAGAGAGAGAGAGAGAGAGAGAGAGAGGCAGTATATTTGGCATAAATATTGCAACCACAGGCGCACAGACGGAATGTAATATAACTTAGCTCTCCTTGCCAGCCGCAGGCAAGATAGAGACTGTAGGTAAGGCTTTGGTTTGTAGCATGTTATCCAGTGTTTGCTGCTAGGTGGAGCCCGAGTATACGGCGAGAGCGGCAATCCACATCCGAGTTTTTCCTCTCACCTTTCACTGGCTCTCCAAAACCTCGGTCTCCATACAGAATCACTGGCAGCCAGTGCGCACAATTGGTTTTGTCATATTCTCAGAGCTCAGGTTTTGGACCCAAACAACTTAGACTATTTTTCCCTTTGCGGAGCTTTTCTCAAACTACCCACCCCACCACCCTCTCAAATTCCTCTGGGTACTCTTTATGCGTGTGTTTGTGTGCGTGAGGGCTGATGGCGTTTCGCCTTTCAGCTTCATGGGACGTGATGTAGCCCCCCGCACAGAAGGACGCCTTGTGCCATAAAGGGATGTAAGGGACAGTACCGTGGATACAACACGAGGAAGCTGCTGTTTCCCCCCCGCGACATCACCACGACTCGGATTCCGGACCAAAGGCAGACTTATTAACCAAGGCGGCTTTACGAGGATATTGAACGGAGCGACTGGAGGCAACTATTTGGATTCGTTGTTCTCTCTCCTCGACCCCCTTTCATCAAGTCCGGTCCTCACAAACAGTGCGTAAGGACGATACCCAACGCCTTAAAGACAGCTGCGAGAGAAAATGATCGCTAATGCTTTGAATGGAAGGACGTGAGCTATCCCTCCTTTTCACCATTCATTTCTAAATCCGCGGTAAGTGTGTGACTTTCCGCGACAAAATGCATGTGCATGTTTTGTGCGCACATGTAATTATCTGCAGATTCAGCTCTGGGCGATGCTAATGAATCCCTGCAGCAGTGTTGATGTGCTCAGTAATGTCAGCCTTGGCATGCACTCCACTCTTAATTACTTTAACTGGGCTATCGATGCGTTCAGGTGTAATCAGCGCCGATCAAAGGCGCAACATATTGATAGCCAATATGAAAATTTCAATTTGCTGTTGGACTAATTAATCCGTTCTGTTAGACGGTGGGATTAAGATCAAATGTATCCGGCGAATTGTTGACGAGTGAAAGGTCCTTTGTGCCGTTCACATGGTGCTTAAAACAATGCGCTCTGATCTGAAAATGGCTTTGCAAAGAAGTTCCATTTTGGATGCATACCTATGAATGAAGTTTATGCATTATAAAGTCATACTGTTGAATTTGAGCAGCATCTCCTTTTTTTTTTTTTTTTGCACTTTAAATGAAATGTGTAGCCCGTATGTGAATGGGCTGAGGCTAAGACAGGAGCTGACTGTGAATCATACATTGTATGTCTTTCACAAAATCAAGAAACGTACCAAATGCAGGCCTGTGCTCTTGTAGTTTGTTGTTCAAAATGTACTGAGGTGTGAGGATGTATGCGGTGGTGTGAGCATTTGCAATTTTCATATATAGGTGACTATCTGTTAAAAATAAAATAGGCAAGATATTGGAATGTAGATACAGACTATGTAGAATTTTCACATCTATATCTATCTATATATATATATATATATATATATATATATATACACCTTTCAAAAGTATTACTATTTTTTGTAATACTGCACAATAAATCTTATTTAATATGCATTGTGAAAAGAGGGAAGAGTGAGCGGATGCCCCTGCAGAGGAAGACTTGCTGCCCTGTGTCTGATAGAAGTGCAGGCTGCTTTGATGTAAGGACAGCGTGCTGTCTTTCAACATCAGAATCAAAGTGGAAAAGGTACCTAAGCCTATCACTTGGAATCAGATCGCAAGTTTTGTCATCGCTGCAATATGATACCTTTTCATTTCCAAATCAATGTTTGGAAAATGGTTCAATTGTTGAATTTTATCCTGAATAATCCTGTTGACTTTGAAGGGGATCTGTTTGTTTTTTTCGACCAGGGTTTGGCTTCTTGTGATTCAGATGAGTGACTAACTTACCCTCATGTATTTCCCTCCTATTTCAGAATATCATTAACATTATTGCTGGTTGTATCCTCATTTGACAATTACATTCATTATGTCCTGGACAGCAGCACCATCTGTCATATAATCTGCATTGGTAGAAGTGCCCCCCTCAAGCAGATGACACACACAGTTTCCTCTACCAACACTAAAAATCTTGACTTCCTTCACCAGGGGAAACTCAAGGGGGCATTTGATGCTTTCTGACTGACCGGTTATGTCAACCTGCACACTTTGTTTTCCGTGTGTCTCGTCCATTTTGATTCAGCTGAATGCTGCTCCTTGTGGAATACAATCTAGGTTATATTTAATATAACGGCAGATGAACTTAGCATCTGGTGTGATGCCTGATGGGACGGCGCTGTATGAAAATAGAATAATTGTTCCCTTGCCTTACTTGAAGATGTGGTTATGTTGCAGTCCATTGTAAAGAGATAGTGGTCCGAATATGAGACACTGTGCTACGTATTGATTGAATTGGTTATCTCGGGTAAAGGAACGCATTGAGATAGCGGGGTGCTGGAAATGAAAATGGAAACTGGCAGGATACACACTGATCCAATGTATTTGAGTGTTTCCACTATATTTCTTATGTCAGGCAATGCTGTTAAATGTTTCTCTAAACGCTTATTAAAACTGAAAATGTATATTTATTTCATTCACAGAAATGGTTAGAACCTTTAACCTTCAAAAAAACACCTAATTATGAATTATTAGAAGCCTTATAAGAGAGTTTTCCATTTATTTGATTTTTGCGTTTTTCTTTGTGTTAGAGAGACATGGACTCTTCAATTTCTTCATTAGGTTAGCTTGATGTGAAGTGCAGCTTCATGGCTCATATTGTGTGCGGTGAGGGCATTTACTGGTGTATCAATTTAAAAAAAGCATTCTTCAAAGATTAGCATTTGAAACAACATTCTGTCACACACACACACACACACACGTTTCCTATCTATTGTCAACATCTTTTGTGCTACAAATTAAAGGTAGATGTGATGAATTGGATCCTTTTATTTTTAAATTAAAGAAACATTGTTGCTTTAAACTCGTCGCCTTCAACTGTAAAGACGCTGAATTTCCTTTTAGTGAGACCTTCACTGTTCTACCGTGCCAAAATACTAATCGACCCTGGTCTGAAGAGCAGTGTAGAAGAATTGCTGAGGGAATGAATACCTTTATGTCCATCGAACTGCTCTGTCTGTAGTGATCTGGTATTCCACTATAGATTGTGCTCAAGGTCATACTGCACATCATTCTTTCAGATGTTCATATTTGAATCAATCTCGGGTTTCAAGACTGTGGATTAGATGAGATTTACTTTTCATATTCCGATGGACGTTAGCAGCAATGAGGGAGATTATTCATTGGTGTTTTTATTTATCAAAGTCAGAAAGAGTCGGTAGAGGTACGGACCACAGCAGCTTTACACTCAAACCCTTTTTTTTGCAGTTAGGAATTACACTTTGCTGGAATTGTAATCAATTTGCTACAATCAAAGTTGATGGTCTCCACGGTTTTACTTACAGTAATGTAGGGTCACTACTTCTCCCATTCACTTCAATTGAAGCCGGTGCAATGGCATGTTTTTTCTTTAGAGCGGAGAAGATTATTTGGTTAATCGATTTGTCCATTCAATAGAAAATGACCTGCCAAGTATTTTGAAAATCCCTGAACAGCTCCCAGCCTCTGAAATGTAAGCTGGATATCTTTGGGTTTTGGAATATTGATCAGACGAGACATTTGAACGTCTCCTTGGAATTTTTCTTTTTTTTTTTCTGATGTTTAATGGATTGTCAGTAAAATAATCCGTAGTTGCAGCCCTAGACTTCTTTGATGGCGTGATGTCATGCCTGTATTTGGCAGACTTGCAGGTCAAAATCCATCCTTGTTCACACTGTGGGTCAACACTTCAACACTTTTTTGAACTGGTTTCGGGAGTTATGACAGCTGTTAACAGTAACAAACAATTTAAATGAATCAAGTTATTGGTTGCATTTTAAGCAGGACGTTTTACATCCAATCGCAGTAACGATGTTATCAAATAAATATAACAATGTACAGACAATTTAGTGACAGTTGATCTTGACTGGAGTCCTTTTTGTCTGAGACTAAGACAAGATCCAGTAAAGACCGATCTGGAGTACAACAACACTGATAGTTGGTATCATGGAGCCAATGATCCAAATAAAGATGGTAACATTATTCTAAATATGATAGTCACATGATGCTGACGGCTATGGGTGTCCTTAATAATAAGGATTTTCTAACAGTTACATGTACAGTAGTACCTTTTTAATTAATTGTTAACCAGAGTGGAGGGTTTTTTTGGGGGGGGATGAGTGTGGGGCATTTTAGTTAACTTAAGACCATGGTTTCCAGCAGTCATGGCTCTTTTACATGGAAATCTTGATATTAAATCTCATGACATGAACTTGCTTGGAAAGATTCGATTTTTTTGAACTTAACATGGGCAGCACTGCACGACACCCTTTGACGAGAAGAGAAGAGAATTCTCACAAAGTCGGTCTCAATGATGGATTTTGAAACCTATTTTGCAGTTGAATGATTGGTTATACCCACTGCTGGATGCCGACATTTTAAGCATCACAGAAAGAAGGCAGATGACTCTTTGTATTTTCTGGCAGATTTTTCCCCGTTATTTTAAAATTAGGGATGCACCGATACCAGTATCGGTATCGGGCCCCGATGCAGTGCTCATGTACTCATACTCTCACTCGCAGCACGACACCAATACAACCGCACCCGATACCACTACAGCAAAGTGACGTTAACCTCTTGTCACCCTGCGACCATAAATTGATGCACAGAAGAGGTTAGATCCGTCAAAACAGGGAGTACCCACAGTCACCTGGGAGAGTTAACAGCCACAATGAGTGTCCGGTCGAGAGAGAGAGAGCACGCTGTGTGTGACAGTGAGTATGAAGTCAGCAGTAATATTATAGCTGTGAACGTAGGAGTCCAGTGTGTGTACAGTTTATTAGTCGGGGAATATCTGCTTCAACTCCTCAAGAACGGTGAAGAGACCAAAGCTAAGTTCCTGTTGTCTTTCTTGTCAACCAGCTAGAGGATTAGCACTGAAATAAGTAAGAACTCCGGTTACATCTCTAGTGTAACCCCAGAGACAGGTGGCGTTGGTGATTCAAAACGTAGTTTATATGTTCTTTATAGAATTTATATATACATTTTATGTGTTTTTAAACATAATGCTTAGTCCTGTGGCAAAAATATATAAGGCTCGCCACCTTCTGTACTGTATTAACATTCCTGTGAGCCAGATCTCACCCACTGCTACAGTGAGGCCCTTTGGTTTTTCTAAGGTCCAAAAGAGCAGAGTTATCATGCTGTTAGGAGGGAGACAGGTTGGTCTCATGGGGCCCTTTCTCTGGCAGGAATGTCACAAAAGAAGAAAGGCAAAAGCTGAAAATAAGAAAAGAAAACACACGGCTGAGGAAAGGTCCTCGAGGTCCACACCTCTCAACACTTTTAGCTGTCCCGTCTCATAAAGAACTCGGACACAAAGGTTTTGACACAAGCTTTCACAACCCCCTGCAGGAAATGGAGGTTACAGTTTAGATGGAGACCTCAGCTGGTGCTTGATGGAGAGAACGGACAATTAGTTTCTTGATTCTGTATCGCTCTTTGAAGGGTGAACCCCAAATTTTGGTAGCATTTAAGACGTAAAAGTCAAAGAAAACGGGACACACAACACACAAGTCGAGGTAGGAGATGAGATCTTTGGTAAAGTCATTTGGGGCTAAAATGCCATTTTGTACTGTTACTTTCACAGAACACACTGTGTTTTGAATCCCCCCTCGCACGTCATTTTAATCTATGAATTCAGTTTTAATAAAGGCCTGCAAGGCTGGTACATTGTCAAGCTCAAGTGTCGACGTTACCATCAACCAGTGACGGTGTGCTTAAAAAAAAAAAAGCTCATGCTTTAGACTGCAGGTTTTGCTATCTGCAAGCTACCCCTCCACCCTTAATTTGACACGTAGTTAAGTTGTCCCCAGGGGGGTCAGAACACTTAGCAGGCGCATGTTAACACTCGACAAAGTCTTCATGCCAAGGGGACGTGAGCGCAAAGCATTAACTAGCTTGTGCAGATGCAGCTGTGCATTTTATGAATGGAGATGGAGGTGCCATCTTTGTATCGCAGCAGTGATTCTTATAAGAATGTCTCTTGCAGATGAGGCCTACTGCAGCATGTCTGAACAGTGATGATGAGTACAGTGACTGAATCAGTTGCCCCCCCCCCTCACTTGATGAAATCAGCTTGACATTCTAAGCAAAGAGAGATGTTCGTTGTTTGGGATTGTTAACCGTAGCCTCACTAAGGTTAAACTGGCCCAAGGCGATTGAATGTCTACGAGTGAAAAGGATACATTATCTGCTGGAGTGCAGATATGGACCCAAAAATGTCAACTTAGCATTTAAAGCAATCCAAGCCACTCTTACGACTCTGTTGGTGGTGTTAAAAAAGGTGCCCAAAAGCTATCAAACTGACAAAGCCTGACTGAGTCGCAGTACATCAACCTCTTTACTACGCTGTAAAATCTGATACATTTGTCTTTGTGCATTTTACAGTATGACGCTAAGTTTTTTTTTTTTTGCAACAAAATTGATTGCTTTCCCGTAGTTCTGGGTGTTTTTTTTTTTCTCGTGAACTTTGGACCAGTGAAGAGGATTCAAACAAAGATGCAATGCTTCTCTGAGACCGAAGCTCTAAAAGAAGTTAATTTATGGCTTGTTTGGGAGGCAGGTTTGGGCTTGAATACATAATAAGGTAGTGCACCTGCAGCCGCATACAAATGAATGGAAATGACGGTTAGTATTTACGTCCTCTCTAAACCATTGGGACCTCCTGATCTGACCACTAATTGGCCGGGGAAGAGAAATGACGCTTCCTTGTTTACATGATGCTGTATCTGCAAATATCAGGTGCAGATTTGCGCATATGAGTTTAGCACCCACAGTCTTACACCAGTTATAAAAAATGTTAACCTTCAACTTATAGTAAAGCAGTACAAAAGAGACGCATTATAATCGGATAATGCCAGTTAAAGTAATCGAAATAAGGTAGATGGGGACCAGGTATAGATAATGAATATTTATTTCTGGATGTCTCTAAAACAGTTGTGTGAAAATGATTTGCTGTATAACTTGGATTATATAAAGAACTGTAGCTCCTCAGCATTGACGGGTTATAAGACAATGGGCCCCTGGGCACAGGCATGAAGGCCCCCCCCCCACCGTTCCTGCATGGTACTAAGATCCATGACCCCCTCACCGAGAGAGACAAAAAACATCTACAAACAAATTGTGTCATGTTGTGGTTAATGTGTCTCTTTATGGTGTTTTGTTTGACTCATTGTTGTCGTTTCGGCGTCTCTTAGTAGTCCTGTTACATCTTTCTAGTCAATTTGCCCAACCCCCCCCCGATAATCCATCTATGCCCCTCAGTAGCTTGACGTCTTGGAAACATACGGACAGACTGAAAAAACATCAAGTTTGATATTGCTGCTGTTATGTTTGGATAAAAAATCCATTGCAGTATTTCTTCATTCTGCCATACTTTCAGCCTTCCACTTCAAATGAGCTCGTAATGGAACACAAAGCGTGAATGCCTTGCAGAAATGTTGATTACAATATCCCGCTGAACCTTTTTAGATTAAAATACCATTTCCCCCATTCATACTTAATACAATTTAAAGGATAGAAGCATTTTTTGCAGGCGGAAATTTCAAGTATTTTCCTACAGGCGGGTAGCTCCACAATGAAGGATTTGTTTCTATCGTGTGAGGTCATTTACTCTTTTTCTTAATTAAGAGAAGGCATATTTGCCGTGCAGTAAAAAGGTTTGAATCAGAGTCTGATTCCACTTGTGACTATAAAATGTATTGCAGCATTTCTGCATCTCTGTGCTTGTGACTTAGACCAAATTGATTTTCCTAATCGATAGCATAGGATTGGATTTAGGAGTGTGGGAGTGGGGGGGGGGTTGGATCTGGCAAGGCCGTCGGCCTCAGCCAGCAGGCTCCTCAGGAGCAGTCCCTTGTTTGTTCCCGTCTTTATGAGCATTCTAAATCATTGTACACCTTCTATCCCGCCTCATCTCGGGTTGGTATAATGACAGCGGAAATGTGTATCCACATGCAAATATAAACTTCCCCCTGCCAGCCCTTTGTCACCTCTGGAATGAAGATGACTGAATTGATGCACCGCCCCAGTGGAGCAAAACCGTTTAAATGACAACACATTTTTGTCTCACCTTGAACCTAATTGACTGCCTGAAAGCTGGCGTTTGAAAAGTGCTGACAGGATGACTTCTCTTGTTTGGAAACGTTTTGCTATTGACAGAGCCTGTTCTGTGTTGATTTCATACCACTGTCACACCTGCATGCATCTGTATTCCACATTCATCAGTAAGGCTGGATGGTGTCTTCATAAGGCTGTGCATCATGTATGGTTCATGTGACACCTATAATTCCTAATGGGCTTGATGTCTGTATGCATTAGTATGTTTCTCATTTCTACAGGGAGAAGTAGCATGTGTGCTCTTCAAATTACATTAAAGTACATGGATTGTTATTTAGTCGCATTTCTAGCAATTTGGCTTTGGAAATGTTCCCATTTAAGCTAGTTAGTTAGAAAAGCAGTTGTTAACTAGGCACCTGATGACAAGTAGGTTGACCCCCGTCAGTCGTGACAGCTGGGGGGACTGGGTAGCAGTTACGCTGTCACTGGAAAAGACCAGCTACCCCCCCACTCCTCGCCGTCCGCTCGTACATTGGTCTTGCCTGTGATGCTGAGCCGCCACGGCACAATGGTGGCAACTGTGGGACTTCTTAGAGGGGAGCCACAAGACTGTAATCAGTCATTATGTCAGAAGCGAGCCCCGTGAGCCCCGCTGCAGCTCATTCAGCCAAATAATAAGCAGCAGATAACTGCGCTGGTGTGCAGGCAGGAACAGTGCCCCCCCCCCACCCCCCACCCCCAGGCGAGGAGCTGGAAACGGGGGTCCTTTTCCTCCCGTCTGCCTGCGCAGGGACGTCACCGTGGTTCAAGGCCTGGATTGAGCTTTTCATACGTCAGACTGAACATTTCGGCTGTTGTTCGGAGACCTCCCTCCGGTTAATGGCAAACACATATTGAGGTGCTGACAGGGAGTGTGTATTTTTTTTTGTCTAAGGATTGCAAGCAGAAATATGCTTTTGAGCTAAAAGCTGTGTCAAAATATAGACTCGGATCAGGTAGCTCTACAATGGCGACGGCTAAACTGGCTGCTCGACATTGTTCCCGAATAGAATGTAGATATTTTAACGTGCTTTTTCCTTTTAAATAACATTATTTTTTTGAAGGCCTATAATAATTAGGCCTATAATTATTTTTCAGCATTTGTTAAGATATTCTTGCAGTGTTTAATTATTCAAATTCCACCACAGGACTACTGACTATGTGATATTAAATAATACAAAAAACACCCCATCCCTCTTTTTAAGCTCCATTCCTCTCCGCACCACCCTCATGGATTTTTGTCATTCCATAACAAGGGTCACGGTCTCGCTATAGAATTCCTCAGCGTGGTAGTATTGACTGGTTATGCTGGGAGAGGTGTGCCATATAACATCCATACATCATTGGGAAGCCGGAATGCCAGACAGTGGGAGTTGAGATGTCAGCTCGTCCACACTCCCTTCCTGTTGTCCACAGTGAGCCTGCACCATGCTAGGGCACTTAACATAATATAAATGGTCTTATGGTGGATGGTGCATGAATAATTCTGCTTCCATATGATGTGTTTTTAAGATTCTCAAGCAGCTCGGAACATACATTCACAGTGTTATTTGTTCATCGACTGCCACATTATAATTGGTTCATTGCTGTATGCATGCAAAGATTGATAGCGAGATTAATCTCATCCAAATGTTAAGCTTTTATAATCTTCTCATGGAGCCCCTTTACTCTCTCATACATAATAAATGTAGCTAAAAGTCAGGCTGACGCCGGGACATAGCTTAACACAGTAGCATGCTCGTTCCACTTGGAAAATATGAACCCACAGCATGCCACCAGACAATGAGCTCTCTAAGGTCATCTTCGGTCCACCCTTTATGGAATTTCTGCCCATAATGATTAATAAGGTATGTGTAGTTATTGCCTAGGAAGTCATCAGCGGAATGCCGCAGTTAAGCAGCCATCTGTAATCCCGTTTCATTACACCTCTGCCTATATGGTTCCTCTTTCTTGACTCATTGATCTGTCCTTTTTCTGTTAATTCTGTTTGCTATACAGTCTCAACTAATGAACAGCCTTGTATTGATTGGTATAGACGACAAAGATTGCTTTGTTTCTCTTTTTCTTATCAGTTCCGTCTCTCCCAAAGAGGTGTCGAAATCAGTAGAAACACATCCCACTGCTTTTGGCGGCTCCAGCCCAAAAGTCCATTTAGCAGAGGTTCTGTTGTCACTCATGAGCGCTGTGAGAGGTTAGGCTCCTGTAATCTTGTTTATGTTTTTGGTCACTAGTAAGCCTCCCTAAGCCAGCTTTGTGTCAAACACAGCTGGAGAGGCCTCTAAAATTGCAGCAGAGCAGAAATAATTGGTCCAGCAGCTTGGATGCAGCCATGACACACAGGTAATTTGCTAATTTCTATCTCTCAGCTGGTGTTATCAATGCAGGACGCTGCTGTGTTTGGAAAGAGTGTGTAAAAATGATTTATACTCTTCGTAATGCTTTGGTATATAATGGGCAATAAATGGGACCAACAACTTGTATAAAAGAGGCTTCAGAAACTTTGGTTCCTGTGCCAATTGCTGCCGTCACACTTTCTCAGTGTTTGATGTGGGGGGGCGGGGGCGGGGGGCGACATTAGGATAGTACAATAATTAAATATGACCCCCTGAAATATCAAAATCAGTATCAGCATCTGTCACCGCAAACAACGTGCACATGCTCATCCGGCGGACCCGACCTTCCATACAATCAAAATTAGTGCTGCATATATATGTGATGTCATAACAGTCCCAAGAGAAACCTTTTCCCCCTCAATTTTAGCCCTCATGACTTTGAGCAGGCCACCTCCAGCTGACGGGGAGATTTGGATTGGAAAGTCCGTTCGAAGCCACTTTTAATTATACTGGCAATAAAGGATGAAAGTGAGCAGGAATGAAGTGCTTTTTGTGCATCGATTTTCCTCTGCATCTGTACACTCACTGGAGAGAGCGAGAGACAATTGTAACCTTCTCTATCGCTGCACTGCAGGCAAATAAGGGGGGCTCCATGCATGGCCCCTTTTTTTTTTTTTTTTTTTTTTTTCGTTTTAATACAATGAGAGCATGTACATCAAACCATCCTTCTCATCTAATTAGGAATAGTAAAGGAACTAAGGCAGGTCTGGAAAGAGGCCACACAAGCACTTTACCTTGATAGAGGTCGGATGGTTTCTATGATCTGTTTTGACATCTGACAAACTTTTTGCCAACGGTTGGTGTGGATTTTTGTAATTTGGATAACACAATGTGGCAAAGCTCGTAGCTATATCTTTTGAGTTCTCTCTATAGCTTTCCCTGAAGGTGTTATGCCCATTTCAGGTGCTGTTTCCAGTAATCTTAAGCCTTTATTTTGGCAGAATGTCACCTCACCTGGGTGTTGGGAGAGTGACTGCCACCTTGATTGCCCTCAGGTCCCTGCAGGATTCCTGCCTATCTCTGCCACTACACATGACTCTGGACTACACAAAAGATCAGTGACTTTTGGAAATGGATGACAGCCTGGCTTTTGTTTGCTCGTTTTCAGATGACGCTTCCTCCTGCTTTCTTGAAAACTTCCCCTGACCGCATGCTTTTTTTTTTTTTTGCACAGTCGCACCAGCAGATGCGACAATTCGTCATGCATAAGAAACCCCACTCCGGCAGCCATCTGTCTCCTTGTGTCTGTTACCATGCACCGGCAGTTTGTTTTGGTACCCGTTACCCATATACAATTTTAATGTCATGCAAAATATGCTGAACCAATCTCATGACCTCCGAACCTCATCTAATATCTCAGTACCGACCTATATGTGACCCGAGTAACAGAAACCAGAAAATATACTGACTGCCACCATATATAGATTGTGAGACTTGGGTGCCCCGATATACTGTTACCTCCACTGGATGGCTACAATGAATTATGCCCAGTTAAAAAAAACTGAAATATGACTCCCCCGACCTGATTCCTAGATGAACAAAACCAACATGCCAATTGAACTCCACCTTGCTACATAGAGGGAACAATAGTTCCTTTAGTTACACTGAACTGGCGTTGACGTAAACCTTTTTATCTGCACAATCATCTCGATGGACATTAATCCTCGGATACTGGGATTAATTAGACAGTTGCGGGTGATGACTCTGCTCTTGTTGTGTGCTCGCTGCTTCAAAGATCCGGGTTTCCATCAGCTCAGCTGAGCACAGAGCATCGGTAACCACGGCACACTTCTGCTCACCATTCTGATTGTCTCTGGATTCTTCTTCCACCCTCACCCCCACCTTTCTCCTTGCCTAGCAGTTCCCTGTTAACATGACTGAATCTGACATTTTTGGCGATAGTCTGATGTTGGAGGTGGGATTTGGGGGGGGGGGGGGGGGGGGGCTCTAGGGGAGCTTTCAGAGTGTAGCGTAAAGGTTATCCATACCTTGTTCTCTACTGCCAGCAAATGCACACACTGCAGAACATCAAACTTTTCATTCCTCTCTTTTCCTATGCAGCCCTTTCTCATAACTCGAACCATAATCACCCTCACACACTGTGTGGCCCTGCATTAGCAAGGCTAGCTTCTGTTTCTCTTCCCCATCCGTTCACTTCAGTCACATGTTGCTCTTTTGCAGGTGACCTGATGAGAACGGCCCTTATCTCTCGCTGTGCCCCGAGAAGAATTGGAACACGTTTTCTCACCCCCACCGCGTAACATTAAAGCGGCCGATCGCCGTACGCTATCGCGTCAGCAGCCACTAGCATGGAATAATGCGGCGAAGGCTTTCAGTGATAGAAAGATGCCTATCATTCTTTGCTGAGCTCTTACTCTCCTCAGGGCTACATGTTTAATATGACTCTACAAATGTGATTTAGCGGGCAGATAGCCTCGGGACTAAGAGGTCGCTGCTGCGGAGACCTCTGGTGTTGTAGGATATGCCGACAACGTGTGTAGGTTAAGGTTATCTTGCGGATGTTGTGGAACTGGATATAGAGGAGGAATTGTGTGTATGGGGTTGGGATTCTATCAAGGGCATCCTCACAGAGCACAGAACTTTTAGAATTTTTCAGATTATTTCCCATTTTTCAGCAGTTTTTTTTTTTTTTTCTTCTGTGATAATTAGTCACTTATTCCTCTGAGCATACTTTGTCCTTCCTTGCCGCATATTTCCTGAAAGCATTCTCCCACAGAACATCAAATTCACACGACATGTTTTCTTTCAACTCTCATCCCACCCCTTCATCCTCGATTCAATTACTTTTTTGGTTTCAGCCAGAGACTCGTTCTGTACTATATTGCTCTCCGGTGCGGTTTGCTACCCCACCGATTTATGTCTGAGCTGAAGGATGGCTGTCCAATTTTCTGCATGGATAGCAGTGCCGGTGGCATTGTGTGTGTTTTCTTAAAAGCTCTTGTCAGATGTGCGTTAAGGACGTATGGACCACACAGCCATGTAATTCTTCCAGACAATGGCCATTTCTGTCACATCCTGCCATTAGATTGTGTATTGCAGTGATTTGCCGTGTGAGTTCTTATGGTCTAGCTGAAACTGAGTGTGTGTGTGCAGGTGTGTGTGCATTGGACTGGATTTTAAACCATAATTCATTGTCTGTGGGCATGCATGCTTCCGTACTTAAATGACTCAAATTGCCTTTTTTTTTTCCTCACCATTTATTAATTTCAGAGATAATAAAAAATATTACCACCTGAATGGATACTTCGTTCATCCTTGTAAATGGGGAATGAACACCAAATTGTAAATGTTACATTTGTTGTTGAACTTTTTAATTTTTGCAAAATAACTGATGATGGCAATTGGTTTTCTGAGTTTTTGGAAAAGGGCAGATATATTTTTATTGCATGGCTTGTTTCCTTTTGACATATTTGGCACATTCATTAAAAAACAACGACTGTGCTGTATTGTAGGGTGTACTATATAACTCTTTCATCATTGTTTCTAACAAGTCTTTCAAGTGTTTTTACTCTTGGCCTCTATAATGTCACTGCTGTACAATTCTCAGCTATTCACCTATTAAGACCTGCGTTTTCCACCTTAAACCCAATTTTTTGCCTCAATAGTCAAAGTTATCTCAGCAGAATCCGTCTCGAGTAAAGATTGTCGACAACCTAAATCCGTCACATACCAGTGGACAGCTACCCAACATGGGGTCACACAGCCCATTACTGTGTTCATGCAGTTATAGTTATATGTCTTTCTTTGTAGTCCCAGCGAAAAGGTTGACATGCACCCAGCTGACCGCCCCCCACCCCCCCCCCGTCCTCACAGGGGTCCTGCGATATCTCGGTTGTCTCCTCCCAGGCCTGAATGGGCACATTGTGCTACTGCCTGCTGCTGCTCTGCAGACCACTAGGTCCTCCACACACACCTGTCAAGCCATGTCCTTGGCGCCTTGGGTGCTGAGACACTCCAGAGCCCCCCTGCTGCACACATGGTTATTGAACCCTTGCACACCCATACAAACACACACACACACACACACACACAAGCCTAAAAGCAGTCGTATATGAACAAATAAACATGTGTGATCACGCAGACCTATGTTAACACAAAGACATACACAATAGAATTTCGCATAGATACGGAGCGTGCATGCGTGCTCTTTCACAAACACTCAAAGACTCTTTATTGGAAACGCACCTCTCTCCCTTCGGCCTATGCCACGGTTATATTCAGTGTGCAGGTCGGCCTCAGAATTCAGAAAGGGTCAAGTTCCATATTTGTCAGGGTGGGGTAGGGTGGGGGGCAAGGGTGCAGAAGGTTGGCTGGAGTGCACACACTTGCACATGGAAACGGGATTCAGAAGTAAACTACCTGTAACTCGATCTGCTTCAATCAGTTGCAGGTTTTCTGTGTTTGAGTTGAGAGGGCAACGGTTGAGGGACAAAGTGTCCTTTGCTTCCATATAGCAAATGTGTGGTTTACATTTCTGCTGAAATGATCAGCAACACATTTTTTTTTTTTAAAGCACTTCATCATTTTAGAGCTGAAAGTTATTTTAATAATTGATTTGTGGAAAATGAATGACAAATGATTTTAGTCATTGATTGATTTGGGTGTTTTTTTCTTTAGAAATGCCCAAAACTATCTTGTTGGAGCCTCTTAAATTTGACTATGGTTGTTAAAAGAATATCTTTTGATTTTGAACCATTGGTCGGACAAAACGAGACATTTGGAAAAACGTTTTTACTTTTCATAGACCAAAAAAAACAACCTATTATTTGCGCAAATAATTGGCACATTATTCATTCAGGGAAGTCTCAAATCATTTTTGATAACGGTTATCAAAGAAAAAAATATTGTTTTGCAGCTTCTTGAGAATTTATAGTTTATCTTTGTCTTTCCAAAATATGCAAATATTGTAGCTTGATTATACACAAATGAAAACTAATCAATATTATATTCCATTTCTACTAATAGATCCCCTCAAATGCTACACACTGGCCCTTTTTAATTGAGTTTCGAAAATACATAATTTCTTGTGGCATGAGAGCATTCTATAACTTCTGATCCATTGAAGCGAATCCTCTTTTATTTTGACGTCTTTCAGCACTCATTTCAAGTACATCCTCTGAGCTCGCCTCCGTGGCCTTGGCCGGTAACCCTCCGCAGAACAAATGTGCCTCTCTGTGTGGCTTGACCATCACAGAAAAAATGCTAAATGGCTTCATTGCAAATGCACAATGTGCACCCTCGTGAAGGTCCTATGGTGTCAAGTCCCACTATTGTCACCCATACAATTTTCCCCTCTATTGACTTTTATGTTCTGCTGCAAGGTTGGTCATCGTGCTGGGAATGTCTTCCAAATAAAGACATGCGTGATTATCATAATGAGATTCCCCCTGCTAACGTAAACAGCTCCCCGGCCCCCAGCAGGTGGGGATGATTTCTGTGTGGATGTATGGCATTTTGACAGCTTGTTTTTGACGATACATTCCATGCATATAGTATTGGGTCGCCGTAGACGTAACGGTTTTAAAGAATGGGCTCTGAGCTGGGATTTCCAGGTGAGATTGTGGCATTGTTTTTGGCTTAAGAAGCAATCTTGGTCCCGAGGATAACAAAAACATGATATTTACATAAATATTCAAACACACACGCTTGCATACACCGATGAATACAAATTTAAAACCGAGGTGCTATGTACCACTCCAGCTGAATGCATTATGCCAGAGGCTGTGTGTTCATCAGCTCTTATCTTTTGTATGTTTCCACAGACTCAGACAAATGGACATAGATGCGCACAGAGCATAGTAACCTACATCCCTTTACAATTAAGGCCTATTAGGGCCCGTGTATCAGCAAGTCTTCGGGGTAAGGGCCGTCGTATGTCCCTCATCACCTCATCTCATTGGTATGCCAACACGAGTGTGGGAGAGAAGAGGACTGGGGGGAACACACTGAGATGATGATGATAGAGGAGATACAGGGAGAAGAAAGATGATAAAAAGATGAGAGAGAGTGGGTACTGAGGAAATGGAGCGCTAGAGAATTAGAGTGAGACTAAAGTATGAGAAAGCACATATGTAAGCGTACATGGTGTCCCTGCAGTTGCCAGCCACCTCAGTCAATTGTTATCTGCTTCCCTGAATTTAATGTGACCCTTGGGCGGGGTAGGGATGCTGCCCATGCATTATAAATGCTGCCCATTGACTTGGCTTGGCACGCTGTCCCTCCCCTCCAAATGATCAGACCCTGACTGGCTATGATTACTTCACTGATAATAGCAGTGTGATACAATTTGTTATATTGCATGAACAGAGGGCTTGTTTGAGCAGCTCATTTGAAAGTGTGTATAATCTATGAAATAGCTGTAGTCGAATAAGCACTAACGGTGCATATTTCTATTCTTCACACGGGAGCATATAGGCTTCTCAAGACCGACTCTGCTGGTAAAAGATGCCGCCGTTTCAATACTTTTCCGTTCATTAACAATATCTCCATCGCCTTTGGCCTCCGCATGCACAGGCAGGCTTGTCGGTTTCAGTGTTACAACCACAGGGTCATTTAATTTTGAGCCCCGCTCCGCCGATTAGAGCTTTTGTTGCGAGCAGCCATGACAACTGTAAACGCGGGTGTTTGGGTCAGCGACGGGCACAATAGCTTCGTTACTCTCGCTGACTTCCTCACTATTGCCTCTCCCTCTCCTTCTCAGCACATTTTCCACTCGGCTGCTAAAATAAGCCACTCTTTGATGAGCTTTCGGCGGGCCACGGTGCCTGCTCCTCAGTAAATGCTTTTATAGAGACACACCACAGGCTGTCGACTTGGATCAGTCATACAGCGGCTGCATTGCAGCCACCGCTTCCTCATATGTTCTTTTGTCTCTTGATAGCAGTTTCTTTTTGATAACGCAGTGATAAGCTGGTACTAGAGCTGCTAATGTATTTCAACAATGCCCTACAACTGCAGTATGCAATTTTCTCACCTTGAGGCAGGAAGAGTATTGTGAGTCCTGCCCTGTTTCTCTTAACTCGGTCAAATTCATGCCCCTGTAATTGTCATCTTGATTACCTTGAAACAGCATGAAGCCAGAGAGCGAGGTAACCGCAAACTCAACACATGCTGTCGTCGAGAAGCAGACGACGATGCTCTCGTAGGAATCTTGTTTAGCCACGCAGTTCTGTTTGGTACAGTGTCACTCCCTTTTTGTTACTGTTAACCTTCCTTTTAATGTGAAAAGCAGTGTTTAATTTCAATGAATAAGAGAGGGTACACCTTCTCTTTCTCATTGTCACTCTTGTTTCTTCAGTAGTGCTTTGTCGCCCTGAGGCTTGTGTTCCTTTTTGTTTGCTTTTTATCTCTCCTCTTTTACCTCGGAGTAGTTGGGGAAAAAAAAAATCTGAATATTTTGAATGCTTTTGTTCAGGTGTGTAAGTTTTTTTTAGATTAAACACATTGTACTCTCATTCAAGTACAGAGACTTTGTCAGACTGGAGGATCAACTCATTGGTATGCTTTGAAGGGAATGCTAGTCAGCTGCTACATTGTGGCAAATGCATTGCACACATATACAATATTCAGATTGGTATAAACCCACCAAAGCTTTTTTCTTTTCACCCTGGTTCAATTTGTATTACGTTTTGTTGGGATGGACACTCTAAAGGATGATGCAACTCAACATCTGTCATGGCAGACAAGCATTGTAACACCAATGTTGTACACATTACTGTCGGGCGTGGTCAGAAAAAATAGTCTGTTGCAATTGTGACCACACTCAGCAGCACTGATATCCAGCACATTAATCACTCTATGGGTGTGAAATCAAATTCGGATGTAAGTTCCTGGCAGTGAAAGCAGGATAGTCGGCCTGTGTTTCATCACTTTATTTAGAAAACACTTTCACCCTGAGAACTGAAAAACAGAGGACCGAATAGTGACGGAAAACGGGCCAAAGGCACCCCGCTTGGAACAGTTGTTTTTCTGTGTGTTAAAGCCATAAAGCAGCGACATACACTCCCCTCTTGGATTTGTTCAGGAATCATTCACCTGCAGGTATCGAGTGATCCTGGCTGGCTTACTTGGCAGTCCAACAGAACTCTGTCCCATCACTTTGTGTTCTATATGTAATACTGACCTTTTTTCGCATATATCCTTAGCAGTCAGTGAAAAGTACATAACATGAGGTGCGGTTTTAAGCATTTACATAAAACCGCAGAAATGAGAAGCTAAACGTTATCTTCAGCAGCTTCGGCTCAGACGTGTCAACAGTTCCATTAGGGTGCTGTCTGTCCAAGATCAAAAACACGGCAGGGCATGACTTACCATCAGCTTGTCATGTTTAAACAAGATACGTTTGTGATACGTTTTTAGGGTTGTTAAAATTGACGGTTATCATACCATGTGCTTATTTTGGGTATTGGCAAACACTGGCATAAGTGAGTGAGTGTGTGTGTATTAAAGATTCAGACAGGAGCAGTCTGGCTGCACTTTCACCACATAACAGTATATTTTAATTGTTAATAATCATAAGACACAGCTTAGAAAAATTACAATTAGATATTTTTTCCCCAAATAGTTGCGCATTAATGGCAGCTATACGGTGTTGTTGCAGTGTTAACTCCTGAGATTCCTGAGTAACTCTGCAGTTATGCTTTCATTAACGAGCAACCAGGCAATAATAAGCAGCTATCTCTCACCGTGTCACATTGGGTCGTCCATGCCTCGCACTTCAATAGAACTGCATATTTTTGGAATGAGCATCCGAGCAGTAATGGTACGAGATCGCCTTGAGTGCCTGGAACTGCCTGGTGTACAGTTCTCTAGTCCAAAAACCCTCTCATCTACTGCCAGAACTTAAAACACAGATGATTATAAGAGAGCAAGTTTGAATTGGACTCTTGACGGTGTCTCTGCTCAGTGAGAAAGTTCAGCAAATATGGGTTTCATAAAAGGTAATTCATGTAGATTTGCACAATTGCTGTAATTGCTGTAAATTAGGTCTGGATAAAAGATCCAAAGAAAGCAGCTGATGACGGCCAGCTACAATCATTAAACGGTCCAGAATATATATATATATATGTATATGTATTTTTAATTTTCTGTGAACTCTCTCTGCTTTTCTGCAGCAGTATTGTTGGTTAGGATTGTTACAATTCGGTGTGATTGCGGTCCCTTTCCAAACACTTTCCAGGCTGGATAACTGACTGGCAGATGCTCTGTTGACCAAACTAGCTTCAGCGGTTCAGTCTGAATCAACCTACGGCAGCTGCTTCCGCCGCCAAAGTCTCAAATTCGATCAAACATAATGAACGGCAGATTTGATTTGTAGCACGGCCCCAGCACTTGTGTGGAAGCCAAAAATCGGTCGGCCGTTGTGCCCAGATGATATTTATAAGTTTGGCAATATTATTGCGATCATTTTTTTTTCCGTCTTTTGTAGCATCCCTGGAACCATTTTACTCGGTGTCTGTGATCTGGGACAGACATTCACAATATCAAACCTGATGACGGCTCCAAATAGAAGGCTTTTTTCCACTGCGTTTGTCTTATGATTGAAGAAGAATGTCATTTTAAAGCATGTGCCAGTGCTATTGAAAGATATGTGGACATGTGACCGACAACCCCGGAAAAAAGTTTTCAAATTCTCTTGAATCCAATATCTACTTCATTTGCATATTATTATTATTCATGACCTAACCTCAGTTCCAAGAGCTTTGGTACTCATCGCTTGAGTGATTGCAGGTGAGATGTAATTAGAAAACACCTAAGGATAGTTTGCATCACAATAATGATAATGAAAGGTGACATGTTTTTTTTTTTTTTTTTATCACTGAAGGTGAAGAACAAATGTGCCTTTTCAATTTCACTGAATACAATTTGAATGTATCTCTGTGAAACCCTTCATGGAGCTCATTAATTCATCCGTAATTAAACTTAACCACTTCACCTGTGCACGCTGGTACCGGAGCAGCAAAGGTTTTATATTAAGCATGAAGAGCGAGAGGGAAAAAAAAAAAGTGTGAGTGACGCGAAGGCTGACGGAGAGAAAGTGGCACATGCAAAAAGATGGATTGATACAGAGGCTAAGAGGCAGATCGGGGAGGCAAAATGTGTGCCGGGGGGACAACGAGGCGGTGCAAAAGGTGACTGGGGGAGGCAGTCATCAAAATGCTAATGTTGTATGGGATATTTACTGCCGAGTGTTAATGCAGTTTAAAACAGGCTCTTTGTCCTGCCAGCCCATCACCAAGCCCCTGTTGGGGCCCTAATAAATCAGCCATTAAAAGCTGATGTGACCTGAATAGCACTTCATACAGCGGCGGTCCGGCTCTATCGCCACTGTGGGAACCAGACAACAGCTGAAAAATGTATGAAGATGTCACTTAATAGTGGTCGACCCAGAAGAGACCAAAATGTAGAGTTTGTGTGTGATGCGGTTGTGCCAAACTAACACTTCTGGCATTGGAATGTTTTTTTTGCGTGTTTTTCAAAGTAAATCCACGTCATGGCTTTGACTTAAAACCCTGTTGGCAGACATTACAAGTTCCTCCTGCTGAACTGTTTAATGAATTCCCGTGTTGCGTATTGAGAGAGAATAAGTGTTGCCATGTTTCACTAATTTAAGACTACCCTGCTCCGTCTCCTAACCTGCTTCCTCTCTGTCTCTCTTGTTTCCTTACAGGACAGAACATGGTTTTACTATCTGGAATGTGATTACAGGATTTGTGAGGAGAACACTCAAGAATCCCACTCCGTCTCACACCAAGGTATTGTACAGTTGTATCACCACTTCTGACTGCGTCAGACCAAGCTGAAAATGTCTCATTGCATGTCATGAATACGCAACAGATCCCGGATTACGGTACACGACACGGCGCAGTAATGAAGAGCATTCATGTGGGCCAATTGGGCTTGTTTCTTTGTGTGCGATGGGATGTTTATGAAAATGATTCACGAGAGGTACTCATCTTCATATGCAAATCTGTGGGACATCATTGGTAAGCCTTTAATTTCTGCCGCCGGCGACAAGGGCTTTTTTGGTCGGTAACCATACGTATCTACCGAGCGTGTTTGGATTTCATTCCCTGATGCAAATGATGTTTTCAGTGTAATAATCATGCAAAAGCACAGCTGGCTTCCATCCTTCTACTCTCTTGCTCCTTGCCCCCCCCGCCCCCTCCCCCCCCCCCCCCGCTTCCATCCCATAACCACCAAAACCTTAACACACACAGCTTGTTCTCCTCTCCCTGTTTGTCATTGTTGTCTTCTACAACCCTGTGTTTACTCCCTGCTTCTTGTACTTATCTACTTTCCTTTTCCTTCGCTCACTTGTCATGCCAGCTGAGGCCCTCCCTCTCCACATCCAGTTGATGTACACACGCGCGCGCACACGCACACACACACACACACACACACACACACACACACACACACACACACACACACACCCTCCACCACTTCATCAACCCTCCCCATACTGAATGGAGCCACTAGCCTCGGTTCCTCCTGTGGTGAGCCTGGATTGAATTCAATTAGGGAGATTGTTTGCCCTCCAGAGTGTACTGGTGGGCTCTGTGGATGATAGGTTTGCCTGCTGCCGCCCCCCCACCCCCCCTCTCACTCACTCACTCACTCACACACACACACACACAAACATAGCCTGCCACATCCATCTAACCAGTTTCCCCTTCAACTACCTCAATACATTTTCCTTTCCTCTTTTCCTTACAACTTCCTTGCGGCAGTGCAGATGTTTTTGTGCATACAAATGTGTACGTTGCTTTTCGAGCTCCTGTTGATGTTATGTGACGACATTGTATTCGATAAGATCAAGGCATAAAAACTTGCACCGTGGGAGAATGTGTCATATGACGGGATGGGACATTTCAAAGGAGAATGATTGGGAACTGCATTTGAGCTCAATCCCAGCAACTACACACACATTCCAGGATAAATTTTTTTTTTTTTTATTAAAAATTAAAAATTTCCCAGTTTGCTAGACCATATCCGACACAAAAGTAAGGGCACTAAATGCTGCTGACATAGGAGTAATGCTCACACAAGGTGAAAATAGAATTATGCTGCCATTTGAATAGCATTGGGAGCAGCGGGCGATAGTTGCGCGTGGCTCCGGCCTTTTTAGATATGAAGAGTAAATCTGGTCCAGACACAATGGCCTTGGTCTTCTGTTCTGCATAGAAACACTTTCCAGCGAGTTGTCCTGCAAACCCGCTGCTTTCCTCCAGACGTCATGCTGTGTGATGGTGTCCTGGTGCTTCTTAGAATCCGATGCTGTTCGTGCTGAAAGATGTCGCATGAATTCAAATCTCGGGATCCCTTTGTTGATACATTTCCGAATGCACCCCCAGCATTGGAACACCAACCTTCATTTGATGCACCTTCTTTTGCCTAATTCGTGGTCACTTTGGATTAAGACTAATCTAGAGAGTATACAAGCACAATATTTTGTCATGATTCTGCACATCACAAGGCTAGGCATTAAGATATGTCTGGGATTAAGATGTGAAACGTCTTTTCAGCCTCGTCGGAGAGAACGAACCTCGTACAATGCTTTGCATACCCAACATGGTTACCCATAGCATCGTCCATTCAAGTTAGTTCGACCATAATGGCCTGTGAAGACATCAGCCTCCACCAAGTTTTGGTTCTGTTATCTTAAAGCCCCGCAGTTTTGTGTGATCCTGCCCGGACTTCTCGAAATGATGCAAAACAGCTCATTTGAATGGAGAGGGAGTGAAATCCTTTTTTGGCCAACGTCAGCAGTGTTCGTGAATTTGAATCCCGTCCAGAGGTAGTTGACTTTGCACGTCTTTGTTGGTGTGTCCTGTTACTCGGGCAACTATGGTCGGCACCAAAGCAGCCTGGCTCGAGGATATTGGACGGAGCATCGGAAGCCCTCTAAATGACCGAATTATTTAAAAGGCACACCTTGCTTGATGTCGCGCCTGGCAGATATCAATAAATCTGTTGACCCTCTGTGCAAATTGCTGTAGTCTTGACAACTGCTGGAAATATTTGCTCAGACATGTTTTGTCATTTCCTCCCAATGGACGGTTCATGTGAGAACACTCCTGCAGCTCCGTGAAAGTGTCTCTTAGTCCTCTCCTGGATCATACACTTGTAAACTTGGGTTAAGAGATGAAGATAAAAGAAATAAAAATGTTGTTTACGTGACAAATTTGCTGAATTGTTGTTGATGTTAAACTCAATCATTTTCTTAAATCAATTTGTGCGTCATAAATAATCATTAAGGAGTTGTATTTGTGCATTTGCCTCTTTTTGAAATAAATGAAAGATGCCACGTCACACTAGGACATTCATTACCTTTTGTTTGAGCTATTGTTCTGTTCTGAACCTTAATTAATCACAGTGTTGTTGAGTTCAGCAGGAGATATACAGCTGAGTGTGTGGTAGTCATGCTTGATGTATGTGTGTATGTTGTCAGCTGGCATGTGTAGATTAAATGTGCATGGATGTCTGCTTAATGTGGTGTTTGCTGTCCACTCCTCCACCTCCTCCAATACAATATTCATGTCTTAAGTGGCCCTTTAATGCTCGCTTCAACTACGTTATCATCATGACAGTTCTTTTTTTGTTTTTTTTCTCCAACTGTGGTTTCTGCATGCATCCATGCATTTTTAAATAAAACTGTGTATCTCACTTAGGATTTTTCATATACAGTGCTAAAAAGCGGATAGAAAATGAATCGTTCGGCTACAGTTCATTTAAAAGTTGAAAGGTCATTAGCCTGTTTTTTTTTTAGCCAAGAGTCAGAAGAGAAGATTAATACAATTATCCTATCATTTCAATATGAATCTACAGCCAGCAGCCACTAGCATAACGATTGGATAGCCTGGGTCTCTCTTTCTCTCTCTCCAAATGAAAGAAACATGGCCACCGGTGCCTCTGAGGTTCAATATTGTCCAAGACCAAGTTTGTTTAATGCATGCAAAAGTGACAATTTGTAGTTTTAAAGGAGGTTACTCCGCTGGTTGCATTCACAGTGATACTCCAGCACATAACCCCTCTGTAAATTGTGATTTTTATTTTTATTTTTGTTGTTTTGGACAAAGCCATGCTAAACTAACTGAATTTGTCTGTAGCTTCACATTTATCTGTTATTAAACAGACGAGTATAAGAGTGGTAGATCTCATCTAAAATGTTGCACTGTTCCTTAACCTTGGTCTGGTGGTGTGATCTCTGGAAAAACACACTTTTGTAACCCCTGTCGTTTTTCTCCTTTTAGTTTTCTCTCTCACACACACACACACACACACACACACACACACACACACACACACACACACACACACACACACACACAGCCACATTGTTATTGCTTGTCACAGCCCACCTCCTCAGCCCCAGAGGGCCGTACAGGTGAACGTTCTTGTGTCTTGATTGGTCGAGGTGAGTTCCTTTCGACAATGGCGTGCCCCCCAAGTGTGACAGAGAGGACGGTAAATTTGGATGGAGCTATTTCGGTATGAGAAGGGGGTTACTGGGATGTCAGCACAAGTATCCTGTCGTGTGCCCGGCTGCTCTCCTGATACCTGCCCTGACAGTTTGGGTGTCTTAATAAAACAACACCCTTGACAGGGAACTCACACAGCAGCTCAGTGGTCTCTCTCCATCATCTTCTGCCAACCCTTCCCCTCCTTCTCTTCACTGTGTCTTCCTATCGCCCCCCCCCCCTCCTCACCGTGACCATTTTTGCTAATGTAAACGAGCAGGACGCTCTGTTGTTGACAATTAGATTCAAACTCCGCTTGCACCTCTGGGGCTACGCTGATATCATCTGACATGACAGACGAATCCAAAGCAGCAATGGCCCTAATTTGAAAGACAACGATGTTATTTGAGCTCCAAGGCATTGGGTTAGAGATATGGTAAGTGGATACTGAAGTCACTATTCACAGTCGCATGCTGATTTTTTTAGTGGAAGCTGTTCCAAAAAGTGTCTCGTCCAGAGAGATGCCCACTAATTTGAAGCGTTTTTCGTCTTTGGTTTTTGCAACGCTGAGTCTCTCTTGAACTTGGGCTGCACCCTGTCCAAAGCTTCAGCTCCAGCAAGGTGTGCGGCTCTAATCAGCTCTTTTAGATGTGCCGAGGCGGCAGGCGAGATCTCATAGGACATTAGTGGTAGAGGAGCGGGAGGAGACGAAGAGATTACTGCTGGTCTTTTTATAGAGGATCACTCCATCTTGTCCTTTTTAGCTCACTCATTAGTTCTCACTTCACCCCCCCCCCACCCCGGACGGTGATTCTTTCTCTCCGTCTCTCACCAAGACGAAGGCCACTTCCCTCACTTTGGCGAGCAACCTGTCCGGCTATCAGCTAACCAAGTATGATTCCCCAGCCGTCAGACAGCCCCTGTGTGGTCAGAGCTCCCCCCCCCCCCCCCCCCCCCGTTCTGGCAGGTATGGAGAAAAATAACCGGCCCAGGAGAGGAAACAGAGACAGATGAACAATAACTGCACATGCTTTCCTTTGTCGGCAGTGGAGGCTGTGGAGTCTGTGGAGCCCCATGACACGTCTTTTCTTCATTTTCTTACCCCAATTCCCTCCACTTCCTCCCTCCCCTTTGGCTAGTACCTGCGAAATCAGACATCCCTCTGTGCCCGTCAAAAAATAACCGACACTCTGCCACTCCGCAACTGGCTGTCAGGGGAGTTTACCGCCTGACAACCAGCGTACACGCTGAGGTAATCAGAAGTTGTCAAACGTGAAGCCATGAAGCGTCCTCTGCTATGACTGAGAGTGCGCTCCGTGTGTGCCTCTCCAACGCCACAGCTTTGGCTACAGTGTAGGTGTACTAATGGCCTCTTTATCAACAGGGAACATTAAATAATGCTCTGCGACTGCATATTTGGCAGCGGAATTGTTGTTTAGCAGAGGGAAATGGAGACACCGATAGATAATAGGTGCTTGTTGTCACTGCCAGCCTACGAGCTAACCCAGTCATGTGATGGAGCGCTTTCATGGCCTCTTATGATTATACATCATTTTCAAGCACATCGACCGCCGTTCCTTTTCCATATTCCCAAGTGGTTTATGAAAATGTTATTTGCATATTTGCTCTCCATATGCATGTTCTGCTCCTCAGCCCCTCTGAGGTGAAGCGGCTGTCTTATAAAAACACAACCAGAGAAATTATTGATTTGCATCTGTTTATCTGGGATGAAGCAGGGCAACCTCCCTGCTGTCAGCCCCGCCGTCTGCGCGTGAAGATCCCAAAGGTGCCATCACACCCGTCTGTCCTTTTTTACAGTGGCTCTAAACTGTGGACAGGGGCTGCAATCTGTTTCCGCCCTCCCTTGGATTTTATTTACAGCCTCAGCCCGGCAATAAAGCCCACAATTTATGACTTACTTTTTAATTAGAAATAATGTCTTGTAGAGTTTAAGTGATGGATGGTTTAATCAATATATAGACTCCGGCTGGCCCCCTATGATGAACGCTGCTTTTGACAGCGTGCAGAGTAGCCTAACTTTACACTTTGTCTTTCAAAGAAATATGTCGTGTTTTGTTTGGTGACGGGAACTGTCCCCTCCTCTTTCTGTGGCCCTCTTCATCCTTTCTCCTTCCATTTCACTGTCTCTTGCTACTCCGTCAACACTTTTTTCTCACCAGACAATATTTTCCCCCAGAATAAATCAGCCGCCTCTGTCACTCTGTATTTAGGCAATTACTTTACCTCTGTGAAACCCCCATTGTGTTGTGTGCCATATTTGCTCAGGTTTAAATAACATAAGGGCTGGAGGTGGGTTCTCGTGAATGGAATTTGACAAGCTGGGAGGAATGCAATTGTCGGAATAGGTAGAGGTTTGTAAATGGGTAAAGCAATTTCTTTTTTTTCTCAGGTTCAGAGAAAAGAGTGAGCATAAAGGATTTTCAAGTGGAATAATTAAATAGGAATCAAGTCAATGGGATTTGTTTCCTGGCGCTGTGGATGATTGTGTAACGTACACTGGGGATGGAATTATGGCACTTGAAGTGGCAACTGAAGTTCAATTTTGTCACTCGTGGCTTATTGTGAAGTGCTCAAACAGGGACTGTCTATGCGGGACTCAGTGTGGCTTTTCATTCACCAGATAATACCAAACACGGATCAGAACAGTGTTTATATTCTCTGTCACTTTATGGACAATTTCATTTCAGCCCAAGTGGTGATGGCCTTAAAAGAAAAGTGGAACTTTGTTATCCGTGAAATGGGCAATAGGACTACACATATTGCTTATTTCCCTCATTTGTTGTTTGATGATATAGTCTATAAATTGCCAGAAAATAATGAAAATTACCAAGAAATATGCATTTTTTGAGTCTCTGCAGTGATGCTCTGAAGGCCTGAAAATGCTGTCGAAAATGAAAGCAGGTAAACGTGTTCTAGTAGAAAACCAAAATTCAAGTATGGACCTGAAAATGAGCATGATGTCTCCTTTAAAGACCCCAGGTGGAGTACAGTATAGGACTTTTGTGACTTCTAGTTGTAGTGTGTATATATAACAATGCCACTGTGGTAGACAGCAATGCACGAAAACAATAACTTATTGAAGCCAACCGTGGTTACGAAAGCCTACCACATAGTAATGGTAATATACTTTACAGGCTCAGAGCCAAAGTTAATAAAGTTAATAATTAGAAACTCCAGAAACAAAGACAAAGTGAATCACTTTTTGGCCAATGAATACTTGTGTCCTTCCCTCACTGTCACAAATGAACAGCTGCAATGGAATGCTTGCTGCTACCATCCAGACCACCTACCTCCAGTAGATCTCTAACAGACAGTCTGCATGTGTGCTTGTATGGAGAAGATCACACTAACGCACACCGACATGATATCACCTGTCGTCTAAGACCAACCGCAGTACCTTTCTTTCTCATTGATCGGTGTTGCATTCACTGCCCGGGGGCAGGTAGAGGCCTAATAATGACTTTATGCTTTGTTTTCACGGTGTCTGGTAAAGAATAACCATGAATGACATGGATCCAATGCTATGTAGCTTGACTAGTCCCTCTGGTCAATGGTTAATTGTTCCGCGGCAATTCAAAGCATCCGGGCTCTGTCGCAACTGACCGCACTCCTGTAGATCTTGACCTGGGTATGTTCTCTTCACCCCCCCCCTCAGCCTAATTTCCACTCTTTTCTCCATTCCCTCATTCTGCTGGCATGTTTTAGCTTATCTGCCTCCTTTGTGAAACATAAGCTTGTAGATAAGCAGTATATTGGGCTGGGTTACTCATGTCTGTCTTGTTCATTCATCAGAATCCTCTAATTCCCCCCAGAAACCTATTTCCCAGACTGCAGGTGGCCCCGTGTTGTAACACAAAGGGCACGCCTGATCTACCCTAAGCAAACACAGACATTTAGTCACCGCCACTGCTTTTGTATTCCCTGCGAATGGCTGCTAATGCCCCAATATGTATGTGCACTGTGAGAGTACACATGACTAATCTCAGAGACAGCGTAGAAACATGCCACTGATGGGTATGCAGCTTTAGCCCAGATTAGCCATGAAGTGGGGAACTATTCATTTGTTGTAGCTGCCCCCTCTTTATTCCTGGTTGACAGATAGGTGGCACACACAAAATAAACAGAATCTAACCGGGCTCTTTAACAGCGGTTACCCATAAGCCCCAAAGTCCACAGGTGTTTCCAGTTGGGTCTTGAAAATGCGTAGCCTCCAGCAGGCTTTAGGTTGTCTTTCCCAAAGCATGACCCAGTTCTTGCAATTCCATTCCATGACACACGGTACAGAGGCTGTTAGAGGAGGGTTTATCGGGAATGAACGGTTTCAAACCTGAGTAAGAGTAATACCCCTGAGACTCCCAACTGTCCCTGTTCGCCAGTCCAGGGTCACTGCCGACCACGATCTCTGTTCTGGCCAGTTAATTAGGAATTAGAACATGGCATGACCCTCAGGATGTTCTCCACGGTTAGAATAATGAACACCTGGACATGGCGAGGAAAAAAAAAAATCATTTGACTTGTGCATAAGACATTCCATTACGACTTTTGAACTTCTATGGCCTATATAATTAAACACCAGCATTTTTTTTTCTCCATTTCTTCCCAGTCTTTCAACGTAAAAGTCAATTTCTTTTTAAACGATTTACGCTGTGAGGTAGTGTTCTCTACCTGGATACATTGGGTTCCTGTTGGACATGTGATCTGTAGTACTAAGCACAGATTAGAATTACAATCCCACCAAGTGCCAATAAAATACTTTGCAAACCAATTTCACTCTCTTTCTATTGATTAGATTGCTATAATATAATCACGTAATGATTCTCTCAGGTTCGCCTGATTGTTTAGCACCATTCCTTCATTTTAGCCTATTGAAAGAAATGTACAGCTACATATATAGTTTATGTTAGTTATATAAAGAGTTTATTATTTGACCAAACTTCATGGTGTCTCACAGTTATTTCAAATATTTATGTGTAACAGAGATAAAGTCAAGGTAAAAATAAGATTCGAGAAAAGTATGACTGGAGATAATGCGGAAAGACTCCCTGTTGTTTATGTTGTTGGGGGAGTTTTGAGCATAGCCTATCTATGAATTCCTAGTGAAATCTGTGTATCCTTGTTATATCTAGTATTTCATTTGTATTGTCAAAACAAAAAAGTGTGCTGTTTGTGTATTCAGAGAGGAATGCAGCACAGGTTGAGTTTAGGTTCTACGGCAACAAACACAGATCCTAAAAAATGACAGAAACATACGCTCTTCAATAAAACAAATTCAATTTAACCTATAATCTCATATTGCTTTTTCTGGTGCCGCTGTGGTGTCGATTGTGGGGCGACACACCGATTGTAACATCCTCTCTGTGTATAAGGCCCAGGTTTGCTCCCGTCTGCCATATCATAATCATTTGGCCCAATGCCTTGATTGGAATTGGTGAATTGTTCCACCCTGAGTAGGTAGAGTGTGATACATCTGCTCACAGGCCACATTATTTTATCAGCTGCATTTGCAGGTCACAGTGTGGAGAGCAGAAGGTGGTGTTTGCCCCCCCCCCCCCCCTCTTTCTGTGCTGGCAGTGGGTACGCCCCAGTACACACAGTCCCTAGATGCAGTCTGGCAGGCCTAGTGAATCATCTTCCCGTCACAGGTGGGGGAAATACAACAGCGGGATTGGCAGTCCAAAGGTGGCGTCTGGCCCGCTGTTGAGTGAGGTGTTTGGCTTGCTTCCGCTGGAAATGAGGATATGTCATCTTTTTTCTTCTTGCAGGAGAGTGAAAGTAAGTTATTTTCTTCTGCCCAGAAAGAGTAGCCAGTGTTGTATATATATATTAAAGAACCGTTTTTTTAAAGATTATATTCCAACTTCCAAATACATGTATCCTCAGTCTGCATATATGTTTGTGTAAATCTTAGCCCCGCTTGTTTGTGATTTCTTTCAGTGTGTGTGTGTGGTCGTCTCTCACACTCTACGTGTGTGTTTTGAGAGGCTGCTTCATTGGAGCTCTCGTAGGAAGGTGGATGCGAATGTCCCCGATCAAAGGCGGAGTCCTCGAGGGCCAACAAGGGACCCAGGGCGAGCAGCAGATGTTTCCCGTCTCTGTTAGCGCCTTCGTTAGAGCTATCCTTATTTAACCAGCTCCGGCTAATGGCCGCCCGACGGTGTCGAATGCACTGGATCGCTTTTCTTCTCTTTTGTCTGCAGAACATGGGACAGGACGCGAGAACGCCAGGGATATCTTGTTCCTCTGTGACACTGTCATTGTGCTCCTTTGGTGGATTTCTGGCCAGAAAAATCCCTTTCACAGTAATTGGGTGTGAATGAAACACTTGCGCTTGCCTATTGTCTAAAGTATAGTGTTGCTTTCAGGCCAGTGGTTAAACAAGCCAAGAGAGAAGGCAGAAAAGGGTAGAGTAACTCTGGGTGGGAGGGGGGGGGGGGGGGTCGTAGGAAGTGTTGTGCAAAGTGAAAGGGATCCAGGGAAGGCTGTAGAAAACTAACCGAGTGTGGAAAATGCCAAAATAACTTGGGTGTTGTAGCTCGCAGAGAATAGGCAAGCAAAGAAAATACGAACTGCAAAAGCAAGAAAGAATAATCACTTTTGAGGAATGGCAAGAAGATGGAAATGGTTTGCAGAGTGTGAGAATACAGACAATTTGCAAACTAGGGACCGGAATACAAAGTAGACAAGCACCTTGGTTTAAGTGAAACAGGCCGTTCACAAGCAAGTTCTTCATGTGAAATACAGGAGATTGATTGAGAGATTCAGGAAGCCTAATTGTGCTTTACCATCTGCCCAAGTTACAGAACATGCCAGGCATGTGACAGTTTCCAACAGGCTCACTGACAAGCAGATGTGTGCATGGCTGCGTTTGCGCGTGTGTCTGTGTCTGTGTGTGTGTGTGTGTGTGTGTGTGTTTAAGCACGTCAGTTGCTCTTTACTTTGTGATCACATCTTTTTTTTGAGGAATTAAGACAATAAGACAACAATTCACGCCTTGAGTGACGGAGAAGGGAGAATGCAAATACACTTTGTGAAAGTTCTTTTTTAGAAACATAATTAACTCCCCCCCACCCCCCCCCATATGTGTGTCACTTTCTTGCATACTTTATTATTTCTAAGATCTATCCGTGATGTTGGAGTGTTCGTTGTTTGCTGTCAGTATTGCTATTGATATAACAGCTTGACAAATGTCATAGGTACAAAATAAATTCCCATAAATCAATCAGCCATTTCCCACCCTGAAAACAGATCTCCATTAGAGTACACGAAGGAAAGCAACAGAATGATCTACACAAAACAAGCACACTAATTCATCCAGGAAATTCACGTGGTATTATTCAATGAGACGGCCGACGGCTTCCTGACCAAAAGTGCAGTCATCGGATGTATTCACTGAAAACCCACGGGAAATTACTTCACTTCGTTTAATCAATTAGTCCACTGAGATTTGTCATTTTAAAGCAATAAGTTGACATTTTGGGAAATACGCTTATTTGCTTTCCTGCTGGGAGTCGGATGAGAACATTCTTACCACGATAAAATGCAAGTCAATCGATCTTCTCAGCAAAAAAAGCGAGTAATGCGTTTACCAAAATGTCGAAGTATTCGTTGAAAATGTTTCTTTTTTTGCTTGAGGACATTTCACTCCAAAATGAAGCTATACCCCCTAATTACCCAACCACTGCCAAAGAGACAATATGGCTGGTGGTACTGAAATAACGAAGCACAAGACCGTGTTTCAATCAAGTGCAATACAGCGTTCGCTTATTCAGAGAGATTCAGGGTTAGTGATTTAATGAAACAAAACACGGTTGCACCATGTTGTTTAAAAGTGATGTGGACAAAGACACGGAAGGAAGCTATTCTGCTCTCTACCGATGGATTGGATAGTGATAGGATTCACCTGAAATCAGACATCTTTCAGTGCCAAAGTAGGACACAAGGTGAGCAAATACGCTAATTGCATTTGCATATCGCCAACAATTAACCCTCTGCTGCTTTGTTTGTGCCAGAGGTTTGTATCTGCTCACACTCTGACTGATTGAAGAACCTCTTGGCCATCAAAGCGTCTTCTATCATTAGTGTTATTACTATAATTTATCATTTATAAAGGCATTATTATACAAATTGTTCTTGGCTTTTATGTGCATAAAACTGACATATTTCCAGTGTTGACATGTTTAATGTTCAGCATGTTCCGAGCTGTTGAAAACGACAATTTCCAAGATCTCTATTCATTGCTCCTTATAAAATCCATCTGAACTCTGTTGTACCCAGTGTGAACATTTAACAGCCGTATTCATTGAGTTGTCAAGCCGCAGTATCTCCAGCAAAAGAAAAAATAAAAATAAAAAATTACATGGAATACTTGTAAATGTCCAACAGCGATCCAAGCCACTAAACATGACAATAAAGTAATGGACTGTTCATTTACATGCCAGGCTGGGGATTTCACTGGTGCAAATCCTGCATGATGATGTTAACAATATGACAGCTAGAGCAGTTTACGTTTGAGAAACACCAAAGTATATAAAGAAAAAGGAATAAAACGTTGTGTCCAAGCGTTGACATATTTTCTGTCTTCCATCATGTTCTGCAGCCCCGTCTCCTCTCCTTGATTTGGCCACCGATGACAGGGGACGTTGGCAAGTGTTTCATATTCCGCATACTCGTATCCCCCAAGTCCCTCCAGTAATTATTATTCAGTAGATGCACTGTTTGGCACAAGGACAAAAGTTTGCATAATTTATGCAAGGCCGTCATCAATTTTCGAAAAAATGGCCCCGGCCTCTTTCTTGTGCTTTTAACTAAATAGAAGTACTTCAGCAGGGACATAAAACGGCCGCAAAGAACCCGAGAAAACTTTATATCTTTACCTAAACTTTGAACCAATGCAGACTTAAGAGAGTTTATTAGGGCCGTTATGTCCAGCTCGGATGCATTTATTTTACTTTTTCTTCTAAACCCTGCTCTGCTCTCCCATTGGGATAGCGCTACCACCAGTGTGGTAGCGCTATCCCAATGGGATACCAGTGGGATACCAGTGGGATACCAATGGGATACCAGTGTGTGAAAAATGTAAAAGTTATACTTTGTAAGGCATCTTCTCTGCCCCGTGAAGAAGTCAGCTTCTCAGATGAAGTATTTGGAGATGAGCTGGGTACGATAGCATGCAGCACACTTCCTCTGGATGCGTCCCTGAGGGCTCTCACCTGAGGACTCTTGAGTTATTTCTGGCGTGGTGCTCACAGGAGGAGGTCCTCTGAGAAAAAGACGAGGGACTTTGTTATTTCACATGCCCTATATTTACTTTAATGAAGGAGGGGGGACGGTGTAAATAAACTCCCTTTATTGTAAGTCTCCTCTCCTCCTCTTGTCCATACATCCCTCTTTCCATCGCTTTTTCCCCCTAATCCTGGTTGTAAATGTTTTTCGACTGCATTATCCTCCGGTTCGGATTTCAGTAGTCAATGGCTTAAACATTGTAATCCATCTGTGTTGCCAGACTGTGCAAGAGAAGTATTTTTTCTGGCTCTTTTGTTTCACATCCTTTAAAGACGGAATATTGGCATTTGTTTCTTTAATTTCTAAATACTGTAGGCTATGTTTAGTGGACTGGAGACCATTATCCAGAATGCTAGAGGTAAATGGCGAGATTGAATAATATGCTTCTTGGCTCCTCTGCTTGGACTCTGCTGATTGAACATAAAATGGTACGTTTCTCCGTTCTATTCCTAAATCTGCTGCATGGGATTCCACGGTACTTACTAAAAGACATTTTTAATCTCCAAAAATGTGATTATGTTATTATATTTTTCCCTATGGAAATATTTGAGGGAGCTTTTTCAATCTATTTTTAAAAAGGAATTGTTATATAAGGTGTATTTGGATAAACCACATCTTGAAAGGATAATTATTTCTCATCAGATTTGACATTTAATCATTGTTGCTGTTTGAACCCTTTGCAACAATCTACCCACTAATCATTATTTTTATTATTGTAGAAGCTAAAAAACTCTGATAAACTGTATGTTGTTGCTACACAGTCATCTCAGTAATGATTTAAAGATACATTAAATGGGCCATGCTTCCATGCAGACGGATCACATTACCTTCCTCTCCAAGCATTTCCATTTAACCCTGCTGTTTGCATCTGTGGAGCCGATCAATAACCCAGCAGAGCGTGCTATTTGCTGTAGAAGTGACAAAAAAAATGTACAGTTATGGAAGGAAGTTCCTGTGCAACAGATTCTAGAAGGTCGCTTGACCGCAGTTTGTGTTTTGGGAGAGTAAAAAAAAAAAAAAAAAAGAAGAATTCAGTGACTTTGACTGTGCTTAATAGCCGATTGACTCTGCACAGACAAATTGAGGGCGATAATGCAGAAATATTTTTGAAAATGGCTCACTATACTAGTGTCTGTTCCCAATCTCTCTTCTTCTTCTTCTTCTTCTTCTTCTTCTTCTTTTTTTCCTGAAGGAAAACAGACCGATGTGCTTCACTTGGTTAGGAGACTCTCGGGATATATTACTTGTCTGCCGCGAGACGCTCCAAGCCAGGATTTTTGCCAAGATTTCAGGCTGCCATACAACGTGTCTCACCTCATAACCTGACCTCCAGGGTTGAGTGAAATTGAATACATGCATATTAACTAAGAATAATATTGGTTCATGGACAGACTTGGCTGGTAACTGACTTACTCCACGTCATCTATTGTGTTGTCAGACTTGAGCGAGACCATTTATTACAGCGTATAAGAACTTGTGCGGAGACAGTGATCGAGGAGGCTGAATACTCAACTGTATTTCTTGGTGAGTTTCCCTCCAAGATAAACAATACTATCGGCGATATATCTCCACACAAAGCAAGGATGAGCCAATGTTTGTAACTTTTGCTGAGGTCTTGAGGAGGATGAAACTTTAGGATACTGAAAGCAATATCTTGGACACTTTTATGACTAATATTTCCCCTTTTTTTCAGATACCAGAGACGGCTTGAGTTCCTACTTTTGACCATCGGTTTACAGACAACACTGCTGAAAGTGGATATGAAGCCATACCGCACTCTGAACCCTCAAATGACTGCAAATTGTCGTCTCAGTGCCAAGTGCTTCATTTGTCACACTTGCATGAGGTCCGTTGTATTTATAATTCATTTAGTGTGTGTGTGGGGGGGCAAGCTTCACACCGTAAACGGGACATTATATGCATATTTAAGCAATTTAACAGCCACAAACTGCGATGCCTTGTCTCTGCTAATACACTACAACGTTTTTGTTTTTTTCCCCGAGCTGTTTGAAGATGTGACCCAGGATATGTTGCCCTATTAGAAAGCAATAACGGATAAATTGCTTTACAGAAGTATAATAAAGGAGCGCTGTGAAAGACTAGAGGCGCTAAATAATTTAATTTTCAATCGTTCAAATATGACACATTATTCAAATTTCAAAGCCAGCGGGTTGTTTGTTTTTTTTCCTTTCTTGAGAAATATCATACGCAAGTCCGACTCATTGCTCAGACTTTCTCCGTCAATACATTTGGACTGAGTTGAGGTATGGCGCTTAACACTCGTTTCCTGTCACGGACAAGCTCCGTATGAACACAGATGTGCATTCATGCTTTTCCCACTCAATCTAATGGCTCACGTCTATCGAGACGTGAGCCAGCTTTCAGACCTCGGCCTAATGACTGTGGCTCTGGTCTTTTCAATGCGCTGGTCCTGCTGTCGATGGTGGTGTGATGTTCTCCACGTGAATGAAGACGTACTTTGACTTTGGCAAGTGTGCCTCAACGCCTTGTGTGTTTTGATTACAGCTGCACGGCGCTGATCTAGCTCTGTAGGTGTCAGTTGATGACACGTGTAGACGTGGAAATGAAGAAAACTAATAGTCCTTGTGTAATGGATTAGTCCGAGTATTATTAGTGTGACAAGGAAAATTTAACATTTGACTGTTCATAGCCTGTAAACCCACAAGCTAATGTGGTAAAGTAATAGCTAATTATAGGACTGAACCATTGCTGTTTGGAGAAGGGGTGTTAAGAATGACTTGCTACATGTTGACTGTAGATTCAGGTGTATACAGTGTGTGTGTGTGTGTGTGTGTGTGTGTGTATGATAAGACATATTTAAGTAAAACTAGAAACATGACGCATCACATACAGCATCAATTGCCGTGTCAAAATACCTGAACTAGCAGCATGACACTTCAGCACATTTTAATAAAAGCTGTCATAAAACCCTAATCAATTTAGTCTGAACGAACGCTTACCGTGCACAAATTTGTGCACAAACTGTCTTCAGCTCCCAAGCTCAAACACTCTGCTTCACCTCGTCGCAAGTCATTTGAGTCTTTTAAGGGATCGTCAAAGAAACTGTCAGCCTCAGCTTGTACGGAAGGAAATCGCTCAAAATGTACTGAGTTATTGGGGCCATTTGCGGCAAGCATTAGTGCATGGATACCGGGGCTTGGATCGCTGAGGTGTGCTTCAAATCTGAATAATGATGTGCAGAGTCAGACCGAACGGAGGACATTTCTCTGTGTCACTCCACTTAACACATCCTGGTGACAGGTCCCTGCGTTTGTCTACTGGGGAAGTTGTGGAAATGTCTTGTGCGCCTGTTGTCCTTTTCCAAAACGAAATTAAATCCATGTGGTATTTAAAGACGGTGCTAAAAAAAATCCAACATCAAAGTAAGAAAAAGAAGAAAATAAATGTCACTAGCTCAATTTTGTAACACCAGTGGGGAAAGGGCAAAAGAATTAGAATAAACCCGAGTGTTACTGTGGTCTGAATCATGCTCTCAGTCAACTGTACACAGCACTTGGCATTGTCCTCTGACATTACATCTGTTTTATTGTGCTGTTTTTTCATTTGATCGTAGTTAAATTATCTTCACTCTATTATAGAATTGCATTAGCCTTTGTGAACCTTATTTTCCATTGTGATGAGTCAGAGAAATCCTTTGTATTGTTGGCATTACGGCTGAAGCACAGGGCTAGAGGATAGACGCATGTACTGGGACTGTTTTTTTGGCTGATGTCTGATTCGGCTCTGGGCAGTGTGCGAGGTCAGAGCAGACGCCGCCTATATGCAGATAAGGCTGCAGCGACTCGAGCAGAAACGATTGCCATTCACGCTCGTGGGGCCTTTTCTCTTTACACATTTCAGAAAACAGGAGCACAGCGGTACATGCTGCCATCATCAATCACCTCAGAGACTCCGTCGCTGTGATGTCAAAAAAAGGATGAAAGGCATAATTCTCAATGATGAGGTTGTTAAAAATGCCGGCTCTCGATGCCATCGTGATATGTTGTGGTAGGAAGTGCCAGAGCTGAACCAGTGGGGGAAACTCATCTGCTGTGTTTACATACACATAGGAATCCAGGTTATTAAGGGAAACCAGGCCTGGAGACAGGAAATCAGAGAACATTTTTACTATGATGATTACACGCACATGGTCGGCAATCGGATACCTCTCGGACCCGGTACCATATATCTGAACTGAGGCAGGAAAAATGGCTTTGTTTGGGATTTTAGTTATGCCTCAGAAGATGCTTTGTTTTTGAGCATTTGGAAGGAAAGCACAGTGACAGTTTGTCATTATTCTGTGAAAGTATCTGACTTCTGCAAGTAATGTAGGGTTGTTTTCAGTTTAGCCAATTTCGTATGTATATATATCGAAGAAAAGAGTTGGTCCGTGTTTCAGTTCTTTCCTATCTTGTCTGTCGCAGCCTGTTTGTTCCTCCTGAAGATGCAAGTCCTATAATAAAAAAAAAAAAATGTAATTACCATTTTTTTTAAAAAGCTAAGTAATTTCCTAAAGGAGCTGGGCACTGTCGTTTTTAGCAATCCATCCATCCATCCATCCATCCATCCATCCATTTTCCTCCGCTTATCCGTGGTCGGGGCGCGGTGGCAACAGGCCAAGCGTTTTTAGCAAATGCTACTCTAATAGGAGTAATTGGTGAATTTGTTGGTGGCTATTTTCAGCTGTGGATTAATACACATTTGGTGCTGTAGTGAGCGTTGACGGCATCAGGATTCAATTCACAATTGAAATGATTTTAACTCTCCCCATTGGCTGTCTAACATTAATATTACTTGGATTTTTCAATCTCAGTTTGCGAGTATCCATCCGATTTGATGAAACCTCTCAAACTCAAGATGGTAACAGGGAAGGCAGCCACCGTACAGGGAGTACTAAGTCATCTGGTCATCAGAGACGACCCTAATTGTGCTAGTTGTGAGGTATTTTCCTCATTTCTCAATTTGTATGCCAAGAGTCGCCGAACTATATCCATTCTGAAATGAGATAAGCATCATGGTGTTGGCTGCTGTTGCATTACTTCCACCCTCCCCATGGACATATTGGGTAATAAATACGAGATCCACCCAGTACTGTCTCGCACAGATGATATTAGACTTTCCAGCCTGAGGCATCAGCTGTGTGTCTTGGACGTCTGTCAGAGCAGAGACCACCCCCCCCCACACACACACACACACACACACTCCAGACTCCCCCTGTGCTGAAACTAACTGGACCAGGAATTGCATGCCAGACTCGTGGAGAGTCCCAGAGACCCCTCTTGGCTACGTGTCCAAGTCAAAAGAAAGAGTCTGGCATTGAAATAGACTCCCCGCACTCGTAATATAGAAGTTTCGAAAAAAAAATCTCTTTTGCCTTTGCCAGATTCATTGCGGAATCATGGTGGTGGTGGATTGCAGATGGGTGGTGGGTAGGATAGAGTTTCAGAGTTTGTTTTAAAGGTGGCTCCCCACATACTCCTGATGGCCTGATTAAAACAGAAAGAATGGAGGGGGGGTCTCCTTCAGTGGAGGGGATTGAGGTGACTGGCAGGACTCCCCAGAAATGTAGTCAATATAGTTTTGTCTGAGAGGGTGTGAGGTTTTTGGGTTTAAAGAGGATCATCAGCGATGCAAAAAGAGCCACTGTGAGATTGGGATTGGTGCTCACTACAAAACCCTAAGATTTTCTAAATAAACAAGAATTGGGAAGCAAATAGACAAAACTGAGATAATATAATAATGCCTAACAATAACAACGGTGCTAGCATGCTGATGTTTAGGGAATGTTATATTTACCACGATTACCATTTTAGTGAACATGTTTTTTTTTTAGCATGCTAACATTTGCTAGTTAGCACCAAACACAAAGTACAGCAGCAGCTTTTGTGAATGTCATTGGTTTTGACCTGATTAAGATTCCCCCTCTGGGAACCATGAATGTCTGTAGAAAATGTCATCGTAGCCCCTCCCACAGTTGTTGAGACATTACCGTCCCCAGAGCCATGCCCCTAGATAACTATAGAGAAATGTATCCATTAATCTAATCCGTCTGCAAAGACACTAAAAAGATTGTTAATTAGGTTGAGAAATCCTCGACTCTGGCATAATACAACTAGCTGGATAACTTCTCTTTAAAATCTTATGGGCCAATCTTTTTTTTTTTGGCCAAATTAAGGTTGCTTCCAGAGACCTCCCAGCATTGATACGCTCAATATTGATTGGGAAAAGGCCAATGCCATCAACGAGAGTCTTTAGCTATCCCATTGGCGTAAACAGGAGGCAATCTCATTAAAAAAGACTGCGCTGCGAGTGGCTCTGCAAAATGTCCACATATTTGGGGTGCTGTACTCTGGAAAGTCAAAAGCAATTACGGACTTGCTCGCTTTCTTCCGCTCTGTGGAGAAGGCAGAATGGTGTTTGTGGCCGTGGCATAAGTGAATGAATAACATTACACCAGAGTGCAATTAGGATTTGGACCTGGGTCACAAGTTGTGATCTATGCTTTGTCAATTCAAGTGTGAGTTTAGAGCGATAGAGGGAGCAAGTGCAGGGGGTTGGGGATGTGAGAGAGCGACTGTGTAAGAGCATTAAGTCAAAGAATAAGTGTATGCACTTGCTCTGTCGTCTGCAGTGTACACACAATATTATATTTTCGACAGATGATATAGGTGCAAACACTATTATTATGCCTTCCAGTCCAATCAAATGGCAATTGTTAGGCCAACTATCCAAACCTCTAACAGCCAAACCCAATGCACCAGTCTGTAGCAGTCCGATGTGTGTGTACATGTGTGCAAGCCCCAATCACAGCACTGTAAAAGCCACGGTTTACAGTCTGTTCCCGTACTTTGACATTCGCTAACTATCCCCGACCGTTATGTGGCTGCCTCACCCCGGGAGACCTCCACTTTTAGATTTGGAAAGGTTGCCTGCTGAGTCCAACCCCAAACACATTCTAGCGCTCAGCCAAGAGACACAGGGCAAGGTCAGTGGATTGTGTGTGTGTGTGTTTTCAAGCCACTACCCGAATTGTGTCTGAGGGCATGAAAACACAAAGGCACACACAGGTCACAGGGTGTCCTCCCCTCCCACTGTGTACTGCAGATACTGATTTGACACGGAAAAAAAACATCCGACTAATTCCCCTCCCCCGTCCCACTCACACACAACCCGGATAGAACAACCATTGACAGCATCAACATGGTGTCAATGCGATTCTCTCTTTGTGGTCCCCAATTCACTTCATTAAATCCCTTGTGTTTGCAGACTTGTACTTCAAAGTAAGTCTATAATGACTTAATTAGAATTAGTCAGCATCTAGTGAAATTAAAACCAGTACAGCCTAAATGGCTTTTTTTTTCCTTCTTCTAAATAGCTCAGCGTGAGCGTCCATGCTGCTGAGTCTATTACACAAGGACTACATTAGTTGGAGTTTTATGCAATCCTGCTGCAAATCTCATGTCTCCCTTTTTCTGTTGTGTTCACTTACACTGAATAAAATGTACTTAGTGGGCTGTAGAACAAAAAGTATATCAGGCAGAGGGAGAAGAAAAGGCTTGCTTCAAATTCCGGAGACATTTAGATTAAGGCTGATATAATCCCGGGGGCGGCAGTTATCTCATCAGGCTCTTGAACTCATGGTAAGACCAGGCACCTCGAGACCAGCCGTGATTTGTCAGACCTGAGAGCGTTTGCCTCGACAGGAGAGGAGAGTATTGCTCTCTTTGTCCAGAGACATACCCCATGAGGATGTTTGCCCAGACCAATCAGACTGACATCAAACTCCATTCTATACTAGTCTGAGTGAGGGCTGATGGACCTCAACTACCCGCGAGCTCGCCGCTCTTCTTCCAGACGTTCCTCGGCAGGCACCTCTTCCCCGTGGCTTGGAAAAACTAAATGTCCAATTATAGATGGTTATCTCTGAGCATTGCGTGATGAGTTGGACTCGAGCGAGACGTGTTGGCAACTAGGAGGGCTCCTCGGGGTGACCTGTACCATAATGATATCGGAAATGGTTCATAAGGATCTCTGCCAGGCTGGCAGCTGTTGGTTTGACTGTAAAGTGTGTAGGTATCAACAACAAAGACTTACTAGTTTTCTTATGTTTTTTTCGAAATAGCTTGTAGTATAATCGAAAAATCTCCCTCTGCTTTTGAACTTTTCCATTTTGAGTTTAAAAGTCGGCCCTTGAGCATTCCGTCGGGCGTTCACAAGTTTATTCTCGCTCGCCTAATCGATCACTCTCAAGCCGGGTCACCGAGGTCCTGGCGAGACGAGCTCTCTCACATTTCAGCCTGCGTTTTCTAAAAGCTGCTAGACAACACAAAGGGAGCCTCCAAAGCAATTCACCACAATGACCCCTGACCCTCGTGTCGACTATGTTTGGACGATTATTTACCTTTAAACACCAGGTAAATAAGAAAGTGTCATTCAACTAGGAAATGGACTGTTGTTGACCACAAAGAAAAAATCCTGAGTGGCAGGAGTGTTTGCGCTGTTCCCCCCCCCCCCCCCTTACATTGTTGTGTCCCCCTTTTAATGCTATTTTTGAGTCTTTTACATAAATGTGGTACATTTAAAACGTGTTTTTCAGTAAGGCAGATTTACGCTCATTCAGGTCAAAGCAGTGTAGAAAATGCGTTGAATTGATACGCAAATGTAGACCAACACTCTGAATAAGTAATGTGTTTGCTGATATTATTAACTTTAAAAGGGTTAGAAGCAAAGATTGAAGCCAGGGTTATTCATATAGATTTTTTTTCAGCTCATGTTAAAGTGCTTGCGGTGTCGCAGAGGTAAAAAAGCTGGACAAAGAAATAATCACAAAATAATGCATTTCAGTATTAGTGCCAGTGAATCAATAACGTCTTGCAAACCAAACACACCGCAATATATTGCCGCATCGATTATTTGTTCACACTCTTCATATTGATATTTGCACATTCAGAACATTGCTATGACCAGGGCATCTCACACAATAAAAGACAGAGCCGGTCCCAACAAAAGATGTTTTGATGGAAATGTCAACTGCGTAGCAGTGAATCACTGCAGTGGTTACAGATTATACTGTCTCTATGTTCCTGTCAGGGAGTAACTCATTATATTAAGAGAGCTTTTGGAAAATGTAAAATGTTATTTCATGAGCCTCCGGGTTCCCACTGGACATTGGAAGCGCTGCGATTTTTCAGTGAACTGGGGCTGTCAAAATTGGGCCAAAAATTATATTATATATTGTTCTTGAAAAACACATTTGAACTATTCAAAGACACATTTTTGTGCATTTTGTCCGTGACACCAAGCCCCTGTGTGCGAGTGACCTGGCACCGTGCAGCACGCTGTTGTGAGCTGAACAACTGTTTTCTGTTTAAAAAGTCAACTTCGGAAGATATAACTTCCCTGTCTGCCTTTTCCTCGGTCTATATCTTTTTTTTTCCGTTAGTTTCTTTGTTAATGTGAGCACAAAGCAGTTTTTAATTTCTGTGTATGACTTGGACATTGATGGATACACAAGTATATATACACACACCTGAGTTCAACCCCCCTCATGCCCCCTCCTCTTCCTCTCCCGCTCTGCCTCTAATTGAGCTGTGAGTGGAGTCCAGGTGGAACCCATTTGAATTCCCTGCGGTCGTGACCACTGTGGTTGCTTGTGACACAGTCCTGCCTCTCGTTTCCAGACCGTTTACAAGCTATTCTTGTCATCAGTAACGCTCATGCTGCAGTCATTATGCCACCTAGACGCACCGTTTGCAATCCGTGGTCAAACAGACATGCGTTACCAGATAGAAGGGAGAATTAACATTGTAATCAAGTCTGTATTGAGTGCATTAGGCATACTACTAATAATACTTGTTGGAAATGTGCATCACATTTGCCAAGACGGGGATGCTCTGCAATTCATGTTTTAAGATTTCATTATATTCTGTGCACTTGGCTCAGCATCAGATATTGAAATGCATGCGCCATTCGGATCAGTGTTATTGACATTGGAATTTGCTGTACCCCTGATACACAGAGGCTGAGCTTAAACTGCTGTTGGTGTGTGTGTGTGTGTGTGAGAGAGAGAGAGAGAGAGAGAGATTTTTCTCTCTCTTCTCAAATCTGGCAGGGAATGAAGTGTCTTTTGGAAAATTATGCTAATGCAGTTAGTAGGAATACAAAATGCAGGGGAATTGAGGAATAAAAAATAAAAGCAGCTTGTTTTCTAAGCAGATGCTTTCCAAACATGGCTCAGGCGAGTTCAGGCTGTGGTGGAAAAAAATGGCCTGGTTGGGCTTTGTTTCACGTTTGAAAGGGTGTGACTATTGTGTTTCCTTGCATGCTTCAGAGCTCACGGTTACAGTGCTTCATGTGGTTTGTCCTCTTCTGTTGTCCATTTAGTAAACTGTCAACTGGTTTGTATGAGATGGACGTTTAAACGTTTTATTAGCCAATCGGAATGAACCAATTCTCAGCTCATTCAGATATATTCTTAACTTCTACAGAGTTTATACAGAAGCCATATATATATATATATATATATATATATATATTGTCTGGGAACAATGAAGGTCTGCACAATCTACCTAGTAGATGTCGAGATATTCACTGGATAAGGTCAAACTTTGCGGGTGGAGCTCGATGAAAAGTAATGGGATCACATCGCATGTTATCTAGAGTCATCTTGTGATATCTCTACAATTTAATGTTCATTTTCACGACAACGTCTTGGCCAAAGTGGTACATTGACAGACAGACAGACAGAGGTTGCCATCCCTAGCGGTGCTAAAATGCCTAACGGCGTTTCGACTGTGAACTCATGTTTTTTTCACCACGTATCCATCATATCCACAACCCTGCCAAATGCTGTCAACTCGTATCTTGGCAAATTGCTCTTGCAAGCATATTACGTTGGCAATATATTGATATTGTCTAAAAAGAAATCCATACTGTGTATGGGATTTACCTTCGAGGTCACAGTGTTTTAAATGTATACACCATATCTCTTTCTTTGATTATGTGCATGCACATTTGGAGTCGTTTGCCATGAGCAATGATGCGGTTTAGGCCTCTGCAGTCATGTTATGTGCTGCCTTCAGGCTCACATCCCAAATCAAGCCTGGCCACATAATGGGAACAAGATGCCAATTGCTCCAGGTAGGTGATTAATGGCAAACGGGTAAGGTCGCCATGGTAAGCTGCCCACCTGAGCCACTACGGTGGGCATCGCAGAATTATCAATCCAGACCCTGACCGAGTAAAGGTTCTATCTTTTACCCGGTCAGGGTTGTTTCAGTGCGGCTAATCCAGTTAATACGGCAGTAGCTTCACTCAATTGAGCCGATCAAATTGATTGCTCATCGTGCGAACACAGTCGGTCCGAGAGAACAACAGCGCAGAGAGACACAGCAATGGAGTACATGGACCTGCTACCGGAGGCTGTTTTTCCCTGTTCAAACAGAAGTAACACTGAACACCTTGATCAGGTTTGGATGGACTTACATCTGTGAGTCAGCTTTCTCCGCTGTGAACAATATTAAAACCCAGTATTGTTTCCAGGCTCACCAGTGGAACACCTACACATGCATAAGAACGACACTGACTCCAGCTCAAGCCAAGATTCTGCAGGCCAGTCACATGCCCATTGCATCTTTAGGAAAGGAAGTAGGAAAAAATACAGGAAAAAAAGGGACTTTTGGTTTTTATTCAGAAGATTCTGTCTTGTTTTATTCTACTTGATATATGTAGCCCTTAGCTTCATCGTATAGTAAAGAGTGCTCGTAGTGCCATACAAAGTGCAGCACTTTAATGGTGGAGCTGATTTAATATACTTTATCTACTGCCGGTTAGCCTAATCTATAATGCTACATAACCGTTTAATAGTTGTTCATATTTTGTGTTAATTATGCCAATCTGCAAAGTAACTAATGTTGTGGAGTAGTATAAGTATAAATCAGCAGACAATGGAAATACTCAAATAATGCATAATGCATTTAGATAAAGTGCTTGTGTAAATGTAGGTAATTACATTCCACCACTGCTGAAATGATAAGGAGATGTATCTTGTTTTTATTTGATAGACGTAGAGGTAGGCAGCTATACGACACAATGTTTGGCATTTTGAGGTTCGGACTTTTGCTGGGAGGAGATTTTAGGAAGGAACCCTAAAGCAACAACAGCTGAAGTGAAGGTTGCACGTTGGATTCATTCACTGCAATCCATGACCTTCAAATATCAAGTCTATTTTTTATTTTTTTTTAACCATCTATGAGTCCATTTGATCCATCTTTCCCATTTATCTCACTGGTTTCCCCTTTTCTCTCTCTCTGTTCTCCCACCCTCTTAGCCTTCATCCTTTAATCTTTTACATCCCTCCCTTTCCCAATATGCCTCTTCCTCTCTTCCTCTCTTTGTTTAGGATCCATTTGTGCTGCATTAGGCAAGATATGCTGAGAGAAAAAGAGAGGGAGGATAGAAAAGGAAGACGTGGAAAATGGAGTGTCTCTGAGCTTTTGCATTATAATGGAGAACTGTCTAAAGGCAGATTTGCCCTGCCTTCAAACGATGCATCTGTCTGCATTAAGTCACCCAACTGTACGTCCGTTCAGGCCTTTGTGCTTTTATTTCCCTCCTTTGTGGGAATGTAACCCATTCCGATTGTGTGCCTTTGTACTGTTAAATATTTGTAATGGCAATTAGTTTTATTTGTTTTGCAGCTCGGTTTTTTATTGTTTGTGCAAGTCATTTCCTCTAATGGAATGCGTTTCTTTTGTCTTGTAGTCGGGAAGCGTTTTGTGTGCCAGGAGGGGGTTTGCAATACCTTGATGCCCATGGAAGGGGAGGAGGGACGCTCCCATTATTTACCCCAAGCCATCAGTCACACTCAACAAGCCTATCATATAGGACCATTCAGAGACCGTGCAGGCTAAAGTTAGCGCCATTATCTGCCTGTCACTGGCTAGCTGTGTTGGGGTCCCTCGTGGAGAACCAATTGTATGAGTGAATGAGCGCTGCTCACGTTGTCGAGCTCCAGGGATGCGCACGGTGACTTACAAGGAGCACTCGCCATTTCCCTTCAGCTTTTCACACCTTTCAACTTGCATTACGAAGCATGGTTTTGATATTTCTGCTGCGTTTAGTATCATAACATTGACCGCTTAATTTTAAACCATCAGCAAGGATCGGAAGCCCAACCGAGTGGAAAAACAATCTTTAAAACTCGAGAAGGAATGGATCATCTCGATTTTTAATTATCTTGGCTCATCTTTTCGATTTCCGAGTGAGTGCTCATCTATCAAACTGTATGCAGACAGTGTGCTTGATTAATATTCATTTTATATGAGACACTTCATTTGCATGAACACACTGTGTGTCTCATGAAAATTACCATGCCCTCCTCACTGGCGTGATAAGCATCTGGACATGAAAGATTTGAGAATCTGAGACACGGTATTTAACCCGGCAACACGATCCCACTTCATTACATAGTGTTACGTGGGAGGCCATCGAGCAGGCGTGACTGGTGACATCATGCCGAGTACACTGGGGATCAAGTTTACCTTTGCTGCGGAAGCATTGTATGGAATGGCTCTGGATTAATGAAAGTCATATTTGGTTCCCCGGGTCAGGAAGAGGAAAATGTAGAAATGCCCTCAAGGTGGTAAAGTGCACCATTTATGTTCGAGTTACAGAGATGAAGATGGCCATGTCTGTCATTTAAAAGGTTTAAAATGAAACTTTTTGAGCAACATTTTGTGATCATTTTTAAATTAGTAATTGGTTCAGCTTCTCAATTGTCAGTATTTTATGTCATTGGATTCAAAATTGAAGATTTGTGGTCTTGGACTGTTGGTCAGAAAAAAAATCTTGGGCTTTAGGAAATTATAATTGCCGTTTTTCGCTACATTCTGACATTTTATAGGTCAAATAATACATTTATTAATTAAGAAAATGAAACTATTCATTAGTTGCAGCCCTCCATATGAGGCAATATAGTAAGAGAATGTGTTTTATGATGGGGCTTTTTTTAAGTCTGATTTGAATGTAATTGTTAAAATAAATAACACATTGGTATCGCTTCTGTTATATAGCTATGGATGCACAGTCTGGCAATATGATTACATACAAGAAATAGTCACCAGATTTTAAATGACCTGCCGTTCTTTTCAGACTGGATTTGACTTGTTCTTTCAGAGCCAGAGCAGTGATGCTGTTCAG